>NC_054379.1:101382414-101724914 GCF_017654675.1 Xenopus laevis
AGCTATACACTAGAGCAAGCTCCAGGGGTTCTATTTATACAGTCTGTTCAGGTGCACTAATGAAACCATACCCACCTCAAACTGAGGGAAATGTAACTGCAAAGTAAAGCATATTCTGGCAAACTTGCTATAAACATACCAGCACACACCATACTTTGCTATTTAGCACACAAGACTGAAGAAGCTTTCAAAAATTAAACCAAAGTAGTTTAGCTACACAAACCTTTATTTAAAATAACAGTAAATGAAAAAAATACTTTTCCTGATCTTAAAAACCACTAAAAATAAAAATACTAATGTAAACTGCAAAAGTGTTCATAGTAACTTATATCAGTTCATTTTTTTAGGGTTTGCTTTTAGATCCATTTAACTACTAGATACTGGCAGAGCTTACAGTTTTAGTCATGCCACAAAGTTCACTGTTCTCAAGATGGCTGGCCACAACCTTCCTTATTAAGTCAAACAGTTTATAGTATTGTTATGCAATTATGGGACCTATTATCAAGAATGCCTGGGACTTGGATAATCGGATTTGGATCACCATACCGTTTCACATTCAATAAAGCAAATACGATTGCTTTGTCACCAGTATAAATGTATGCAAAGTAAAAATAATGCTATAAAAAACATATTTGCTTAAAATGGACTGTGTGTGACACTCCCTTCCTACAATTCATAGCTTTCTGAATATTGGGTTTACAGTGTCTGTGGTATAAAATAAGATATTGCAGATTGTCTACTGCAAATCTGATAGGTGTCCTTTAAATCTGTTTTTATAAACCAGCCTCCTAACAATACAGCTTGATTTATTGAAGTCAAAGTTTCTATCATGAACTTCTTCAAACACAGGTATTCGTTTAGGTTTGTTAAATTGATCAGGGGCATGAGTGCTCTGGATGTTTTACTAGATTTACTAGAGGGCAAAGTGACTAATGTTGGCAAAAATTCGACAGCGTGATGTCATTTTGGTACTTGGCCGATTTACTAACGGGCACAGTCGTAACTTCATTAGGGAAGGAGAATGATCCGCTGGCGCTCATTCGCACTCAATCGCTAGGTGAAGTTGTGATCTGGCGAAGGGAAGTAACTGCGCAAATTACATAGTAACATAGTAAGTAAGGTTCACTAAGATGCGGATTTTACTGAACGTTACCTCTTGCACCAGACTTGCCTTCGCCACCTCAGACCAGGCGAAGTAGTAGATAGGAGTTCCTCAAAATTTAGTTGAAAAAATTTCTAAATCCCAAAAAACTCTGGCGTCTCTTGCTTTTTTCAGGGTGATCGGCTGCAAAAGAACGTAAAAACGATAGTGCTACTTTGCCTGCATTCAGCGCAAATTCAGATTTTAGTGATTTAGGGTTGTCCTGGCGAATCTACGACTGGCGAAGTGTTGCACTGCGAGTGAAGCCGTCGCTGGCAAATTTTCGGAGGTTAGTAAATTTGCTCCTTTGTATCTCTCTTGAATTGACACTTAAGCTGGCCATAGATGTAAAGATTTTTAAAAGATCCAATCGTTATCGTGAGACCACGATTATCTCGAAATTATTGTTTAAATGTATGATGTGTCCATCAATAGGGATGGGCGAATTTTTTCGCCTCGTTTCGCCGGAAAAATGACGCCCATAGACATGTATGGCGGGGTGCATCAAAAAAAAAAAAATTTCGCCACCCGACAAAATGTGTCAAATTCGCCCATCCTTATCCATCAACTAAAAAGACAATTTTAGGCGATATTGCCAGCAAAAATGAAGGGTAGCTGCCTGCTTGGCCCTGCAAACATAGATAGATTGCACTGGGACTGATAAAGATTTCTTAACCTTGCCGATCAATTTTTTGACAGATGTCGGACGAAAAATCGCAAGATGTACGATGGTTCGAACCCCACTAACTTCACAATAATTTGACGTATTGGTCGGACTTCGCTAATATCGGTTGTTCGGCAAGAAAAATCTTTGCGTCTATGGGGACCTTAACTCTATTGCCTTCGACAGAAAGAGTTTCTACGGAATTCTATTTCTGTTCTTTTTTGTGTCTTTGAAAGCAAACATTATAAAAAGACAGTTTGGAATTTCAAACAATTCTAAGGCAATAAGTGTTTAGCAAATCCAATGATCTGGAATTGAGCTAGCTCAGATTTGCAAAAAAGAGGCTAATCTGCCTCTAATATCTATTTATTCTTCCTGTTCCACTTTTCTTTTTTAATGAATGTAAATGACCAGTCTAGCTGACCACCATGTATTTAACTTTACAGCACTTGTGTAAGCTTTATCATATAGCACACCTGTATGGTAAAGGGCACAATTGAGAAAACCTTCCAGCATGTTCACGTTTGCTTAACAAAACATGGCTGCGCTTCCTGAATAACCTCTGCACTGAAGTCAGATGGACAAGTGGGGACCTCCAAGCCACATCCCACAAGACACTTTCAGGCCTGAACTTCTTGAAACAAACATAGAGGACATATCTAAATTGAATGAAAATTAATGAAATAGCATTTCACAGGAAACCTATACTTATAAACGGGAGGTAAAAGCTAGGAAATCTCTGACCATCTTGTGGCCCGCTCCTTAGCCAACAAGTGGATCAGACAAGTGAGCTTTCAAACACCATCTTGTTTTCATTCACTGTCACAGACAGAAACAGATGAATAAGCAGTAGCGGGGAATGAACAATTTAAACTGTTTGGGGAGGTCCGATTGATCAGACATCCATCATGGGTGACTGGGGAAATAACAGATATTTTCTTTTGCTCAACTCCATATGTGTTTTGTTTTATCATGTGGCTAATAATATAAACGCCAAGAGTTGTCAGAGGACGCCTTTTCTAACTGTATTAGAAGGCCATTACCTATATAACAGCTCTATAGCAGTGGCAGTATTACTAAAAAATGGATATACAGTATCTAAGCAAAGGAAGAACATGCTTAAAGAACTAGTAACACCGGTGAACTGAAAATCCTATTTCCATTTGAAGTTTAGCTCTGTTGACAAATGTCCTGTTTACATGAGAAAGTTATTCAGTTATATGGTTCTCAGTTACAGGTCTAAAAACGGACACCTAATTATCAAACCTAAAGCAAAAAAGTAATGAGGGCCAGAGAACAGCTATGCTGCCAGTGCAGCACACTACATATTTCAAAGTCATTTTATTAAATGACACCTGACCAATGTTTATCTCACTAATTAATGGAACAGTAACACCAAAATGTTGTTTTTCTATGCATTTAAATATGATGTAAGGCTACCCTGAACTGGTAAAAATGGTATGCTTGTTTCAGAAACAGCACTACAGTTAATATAAATAAGCTACTGGGCAGCCATGGGGACAATCATTGAACTAAATAGGACAAAAAGGTACGGTACATATTTACGTGGCTGATAAAAGATATACTGTATAGAATACAATGGTTTTAATTCTTACACAGGAAACTGAAAAAGGCTAAATGTCTTGAATTGCTCTCTACAAAAGGCATTTGTTGTCAATAAATAGTTTTCTTGTAGGTGCAAAATATAAAACCTTTAAAGGGGTGGTTCACCTTTAAGGTATGTTCTAGAATGGCCAATTCTAAGCAAATTTTTCATTATTTATTTTTTATAGTTTTATAGGTATTTGCCTTTTAATTCTGACTCTTTGCAGCTTTCAAATGGGCGTTGCTGACTCCCTTCTAAAAAACCAAATGCTCTTTAAGGCTACACATTTATTGTTATTGTTAATTTTAAATACTGATCCTTCTATTCAGGCCTCTCCTATTCATATTCCAGTCTCTTATTTAAATCAGTGCATGGTTGCTAGGGTAATTTGGACCCAAGTTACCTGATGGGTTAAGATGCAAATTGAAGAGCTGCTGAATAAAAAGCCAATTGCATATGGTCTCAGAATATCACTCTCTACATCATACTAAAAGTTAACTCAACGGTGAACAACCCCTTTAAGTACTAAAATGAGCCATATTGTCCTATTTCATCTTTTTGTGTTGCTAGTCTTATAACCCTGGTAAATGATGGGCACTGCTAAACAATGAGACTAAGAGATTTTTCATACACATATACTGTGCATATTAATATGCACACCAGCAGTCACAGAAGCTGCTTGCTTTTAATTTGCACTCCATTGTACCAACCTCCTCTTTCTTGTTGGTTATTACAGCAAATACTTTGGTTTGGTTGTCTGTTTCTTGAGAAAGGCGGTAGTGGCCAAACAGCATTGCGTCAGTTCTGTAGATTGTGAAACGTAGTATGAGATTTTATGTACAGACTTGATTGTATTTAAAGGAACAGTAACACTAAAAAAAAAAAGTATTTTAAAGTAATTAAAAAATGCATGCACTGGTAAAACTGGTGTGTTTGGTTCAGAAATGCTACTATAGTTCATAAAAACAAGCTGCTGTGTAGCATTCACTTTAACAGAAGGAGAGAAGGCACAGGTTACATAGTCGATAACAGAAAAGTTACCATTGTATTCTACCATGTATCTACTATGTAAACCTTTTCTCCTTTTCCAGCTTGTATGGCTGCCCTCATGGCTACACAGCAGCTTGTTTATATAAACTATAGCAGTCTTTCTGAAGCAACACAACATTTTAACAGTGCAGGGCAACAGCACATTATTAAGAGAATTACTTAAAAAAAAATTAATTTTTCTTGGCATTAGTGTTCCTTTAACAATACAGAAAAACAGAAAAATAGAATGGAATAAATGTATAATTCTACGTTACATAAAATATTTCACAAGTGGTTTCAGTAAGTAACTTTTCAAATGCAAACTCAGTTTTTGCATTTTGCCAGATGTGGCTGCGTTTTGCTTTTAAAAACTTATCAGAGCGGTTCCCAGAATGTTAAGATTGTATGTAATAAGGCCATTCAAGTGCAGCTAAACTGGCTTTAAGGGGCAGATTTATTAAGAGTCGAATTGAAAATTCAAATGAAATTTTTTTTATGGTCAAACTGTAAAATTCGACTAGGGAATTATTCATACTTTATTCGAGTTTCTTTTAAAAAACATTCAAATTAGATTTTTGAAATTTATCATACCCTGACCCTTTAAGAATCTAAATATTCGCCACCTAAAACCTGCCGAATTACTGTTAATGTCAATGGGAGAGGTCCAGGGATCAATTTGGAGATGTTTGCAGCCTGACATTTTTTTTTTTTTGGAGAAGAAAAACAAAGCAATTTTGATCGAATTCGATTCGAGTTTTCGAGTCGTTTAAATCCATCGACTTTATTTAGATTTTTTAAATAAATCTCCCCAAGTCGAATTTCGAATTAAAGGGAGTTTAAAAAAAAAAAAAAAAACTCCCATGAATTCGAAATTCGACCCTTGACAAATGTGCCTCTATATGTTACTTTATAATGTTTTGACAAGTCGTGGATTCAAGTAATTTTCTAAAGCTCTTTAGAGGTAATAAGTGGCAGGAAAAAAAATATTTCTAGGACAGCTAAAGAGCTATTTTACGACTATATGTACAAATGAAGGATTGTGGAACTGTGCTCTTTCTTCATAATAATTATCACAGTGTCAATTTATAATGACTGCTTGAATCACAGGACGGTCCTTACACACACTTAGTTCAGCATGTGAAAAGTATAATTAGATATTAGTCAGCACACAGTGTTTTAGGGAGAGGTGGATTTCTCCATGTGACTATCTATATAAACTTAGTTCAAGCTGAATTGTGTGCATTGCTTATTTTAAAGGGATTCGGTCACGATTTTAATGGTGTAGATTTTATTTCTAAATTTCACTGTTTAAACTACAAATAATTCACTATACTATATAACATTTCATTCGTGAACCAGCAAGTGTATTTTTTTTTTAACTTACAATATTGGTGTGTAGGCAGCCATTTCAGGTTATTTTGCCTTGTCATGTGCTTTCAGAAAGAGCCAGCACTTTAGGATGGAACTGCTTTCTGGCAGGCTGTTGTTTCTCCTACTCAATGTAACTGAATGTGTCGTAGTAGGACCTGGATTTTACTAATGAGTGCTGTTCTTAGATATAACAGGCAGCTGTTATCTTGTGTTAGAGAGCGGTTACGGGATTACCTTCCCATTGTTCTGTCAAGCTAAGTCCACACCGGGCGTTTTGGGTGCGATTTGGTCGCCTGACGACTAATCGCCTCGTCTTTGCAGCGACCAATCTCCCTAAACGCCTTAAAATGGACTTGGAGTAGTCGTCTGAAGTTGCCTCACGAGGAAACTTCGGGCGACTTTGGGAAACGAATCGCCGCGTGTGATTAGCGCCAACGGTTTTTTCATTTTAAGCCGGCGCAGAGTTAGGGAAGGGGAGATTGGTCGCTGCAAAAATGAGGCGATTAGTTGCTAGGCGACCAAATCTCCCAAAAACGCTCAGTGTGGCCTGACCCTTAGGCTGCTGGGGGGGAAAGGGAGGGGGGTGATATCACTCCAACTTGCAGTACAGCAGTAAGGTTTATCAGAGCACAAGTCACATGACTGGGGCAGCTGGGAAACAGAGAAACAGACTTTAGTGCAGAATTCTGCAGGAGCAACAGTATTAAATGATGTGTTTTGAAAAAAAAAAACAAGTTTTCCCATAGAAGTATCCCTATACGGCAGAGTTCAGAGAATCTCAGCCTCAGAAGAGTAAGTGGGCGAGAGTGTGTACACAGATGAAGCAGACATTAAAGGAGTTTTTTTGGATGACATTTTAAAAAGAGAAGTCACAAAGTCAGATATGTAAAGAGACAGAACATTACCAAGTTAGAGAGCCTATAATGCAGTGTTAGACAGAAATCTATACCCAAATGATCTTGTATTCAAGACATTAATAACAAGAGAATATTACAGGAAAAATAATAAAACCTTGCATTTCTTGTCCGCAAACGAGGAACAATTGTTTGGGGATCTTCAGGTGTAGTCAGCATAATAACATGCCCATCAGGGAAAAATCTCAAATATCTAAATGGAAAGAGCAATATAAATTGTTGTTCACTGTTCAAACACCTGTGGTTTCTGGAGCAATGGAAACGTTTCCTAGAGTGAGGTAACCACACCTCACCATCTGAAAAATCTGACAGACAAGTCTGGGTTTGGAGAGCTACCTTTCTAAATATGTAATGCTAACTGAAATGTTTAGTGGAAGATAAACAATGGTTTGGTTCTGTCTATAGCACAAATGAAATCACTAATGTTTTTTCCCCAGGCCAGTACTGATTTTAAAGGAGAATTCAACCTGTAATAAAAAAAACCCTCCCCTGGGTAGATCCCCCTCCCTCCTCCCCCAGTCTACCTGCCCCCCCGGGGCAAATGCCCCTAATTTTTTACTCACCCCTCCGTGCAGATTCTGGCCTCAGAGTTCACGGCAGCCATCTTCTTCTTCTCCAGGAATCTTTGTGTCTTGACAAAAGTTTCGGCACATGCGCAGTTGGAGTAAATTTCTGGTCCCGAACAACTGCGCATGCGCTGAACGTCACGAAAATTTCCTAAAAATGTTCGGTGCATACGCAGTGGTTCAGGACCGTAAATTTGCTCCAACACTTCAAAAAAAGAAGTTCGGGACCAGACATTTACTCCAACTGCGCATGCACCAAAACTTTCGGCAAGACACAAAGATTCCCGGAGAAGAAGAAGATGGCTGCTGTGAACTCTCAAGCCAGAATCTGCACGGAAAAAATTAGGGGCATTTGCCCGGGGGGGGGGGGGGGGCAGGCTGGGGGGAGGAGTGAGTTCTACCCAGGGTAGGGGGGAGGGTTTTTTTATTACAGGTTGAATTCTCCTTTAAGAAAAAAATGCTGCCATGTTTCTTACCTTTCCCAGGGTCCCTAGAGCAGAACTAGAAATTTTTACTTTACTGCACAATCAAGCATGTAAGCCTGGTGACTGAATTCACTGAAAAGTGCCTAATATATTGGCATCCACACTAAATCAAGCCTTTTTTTGCCCTTGCCTTACCATCAATGTTCAACACTGTGAGATGGGTGCAGTGTATTTTGAAAACTGTAATAATTGTAGTGATAAGCATTTTTTAAACTCCACAATTCTTTAGCATAAAGCTGTTTAAAAACCAGGTGTAATAAGAAATGACAGATAGTGTACATATACACCTTTTAATGTAAATGGCAAGCATACCCACCTATAATATTCCACTTGATGCCATGCACGATAAAATCCATCCAAAGACTGCTCTCCCTGACGTATATATGTGGTCTTACTGATATATACCCCTACAACAAATTAACAAATCACTTAATAAGATAACATGCATAGTTTTACTGGCATATGTGTCCAAATCACAATATCTAGCTTAAAGGAGAATTCAACCTGTGGGCAAAAAACCCCGTACCCCCACTGGAGCAGTTTGACAGTTTGCGACAACTGCGCATGCGGGGAATAACACGGAAATTGCTGATCACCCAGTCAGCTTACCGAGGATGCAGAAGATGGATGCGTGGAACTTTGCTGGAAGAATCTGTGACGAGGGGCAAGTATGGAGTATGGGGCATTTCCCCGGTGAGGTAGTTAGCATGGGGGAGGAGGGTCTACGTGGGGTGGGGGGTACAGGGTTTTTTGCCCACAAGTTGAATTCTCCTTTAAGGTGGCCATGCACGTTACAGTAACGATCATTCCTGGGACCATTGGTAACAGGAAAGAGTTTGTTTTCAATACAGACATTTAGAGCTGAAGCGGCAGATATTCAGGTAGAAACAATAGATTTCTACTTGTATCTGACGATTCAGCAGTAAACACTGGCTGATGTTAGGGCGACCAATCGACAAGCCAACCGATATCCAAGTCTTTAGCCAATATTGGTTGGCTCGTTTCTCGCCATACACACATGGAATATTGTACAAAACTTATTTTTCTATGATAATATCTGTGTGTGCATGGCCACCTTACGAATATGCAGTGCTAACCACTAAATTTAAAAACCCTTGCTTTTTTTGCTTGCTGTATGTTCCATCCTTAAAGGGGAACTATCGCGAGAATGACAATTTTATATAAAGTTTATCATACTGAAATAAGAAGTTTTCTAGATACAATCAATTAAAAATTCTGCATTGTTTCTGAAATAATCAAGTTAATCTTCACTATCCCTCTCTCAGCATCTGTTTCTCTTCATTCTGTCTTCATGCAGCAGTTGGGTGTCAGATAATAATTGATAGTTAGATCCAATATATCTTATTGGGGGACTCCTTTTGCCTAGAAGATATATTAGAGCTCACTCTATTATAATCACCAGACATCATGTCTCTCTACAAGCAGGATTTGTGCAAAAGGCAGTTATATTGTTAGATTTTGTTTGTACTGAATCTGTTATTAGAGTGAGCTCTAATACATCTGCTAGGAAAGGAAACCTACCTATAAGATATATTGGATCATTCATCTGACACCCAACTGCTGCATGAAGACAGAATGAAGAGAAACAGATGCGGAGAGAGGAATAGTGAAGATAAACTTGATTATTTCAGAGACAATGCAGAATATTTAATTGAATGTATTTAGAAAATGTCTTATTTCTGTATGATAAAGCTTATATTACATTTTAAAATTCTCAATTGTTCCCCTATAATAAGGGAAACAGGCCATGTTGGCCAAGTTAGAGGCACATTTATCAAGGGTCGATTTTCGAATTTATGTGAGTTTTTTTTTTAACTCATTTGAATTCAATTATACTCGAAATTCTAATATTTATGAATAAAATTGAATATGTAAAACTCGGATGAATTTTACCGACTCGGAACTCGAATCTCCGAAAAAAAAAAAAAAAATGTCAGGAAGGTTATAAACAAGTCAAAATTGGTCACTGCACCTCTCCCTTTGAATTACAGTATACAGTAATTTGGCAGGTTTTAAGTGGCGAATAGTCGAAGGGCCACAGGTATGATAAATCTCAAAAATCAAATTAGAAATTTAAAAAAACTCGAATCGAGTTTGGATAATTACCTAATCGAATCTGACCATAATTGTTTTTTGGAAAATTCGAATTCTCAATTCAACCCTTAATAAATCTGCCCTTAATGAATACATAGAAAACCAGTAACTACATGGTCAGGTCCATAAAATCATTTTATACTATATTATTCATTCTAAAGCTGGTCATAGACGTAAAGATCCGATCGTACGAATCCTCGATTCATACGATTTTCGCATCGTGTGTGGAGTGTCCCGACATCTGTCGTGCCATGCCGATCGGTCGTTTAGTCGATCAAACAGGTTAGAAAATTTCTGTCGGCTGCCGATAATATCTCTGCGTGTATTGCCGATCTTCAGTGGGAGACTGCCTGCGGAAGCTGAAGTGCAGTGAAGGAGGCGAGGATTAGGTCCAAGTCTATAGGGGGTGCCGCACTTGCATCCCTGTGGGGTCCCCCGTCTCTCCCCATCCCTACCTGCAGCCCTGTGTGGAAGTTAGAAATAAAAAATGGCGAATACCATGACTGCGATTGTGCTCATTTTATAGAAAGGACAGTGGCAGGCTCCCCTCTGGGAGATCCTCCATCCTGCCCTCTAACAAACCCCCTCACTAGGCCTCCGGTAGAAGTCACACGCCCCGGTATGCAGAGAAAGTCTCCCCAGTGCCAGTCAGACGAGAAGCCGTCAGCAGGGAGATGGATCGGCCGGTAACTTGTCATGATCTGTTCTTTTTTAACTGAAGGTTAGTGGCAGGTCGGGAGATGGGGACGTCCAAACGATCGATGATTCAATTGATCGGATCTTTGTGTCTATGGCCAGCTTCAGATATAGAAATATTGTGGTAGAACCACTAATGTCTCCGATTTAGCCCATAGTGCCTAGAACTGTTACAGGTCTAGCTGTATATAAGCCAGAAAAGAAAAAGTTAAATATTTATTTTTTCTAGCGTAGTACATATTGAAAGACTTTTTAAGTAAACTCTTTATTATTTAATTTTCTTAAACAACATACCATCAAATCGAACTCGTGGTCTTTCCAGGAACATCTGCCTCCAGGTGGTATAGGGGAGAATTTTTACACAGTTTCGGCCCCATACTTTCAGGCATGCCAGGCGCCAGATCTCTGGGTCTCTGAAAAAAGTAGAATGTGTTTCCAATACACCAAAATAGACACCTATATTACAGAGCTTATAGCGTGTGATTCCACATGAAAATGTTCTTTTAACAAAAACTGCATAGAATGTTAGGAACAGTATACAGCATCTCTTATAGAATACCCTATAAATACCAACAGTTGTAATTGGTGTTTAATGATGTAATTTGTGTTACATGACTGACTAACTGTACGCTCTGTATGATTCTCAAGACCTGTACAAAAGCACAGTGCTTGTGGCCTTGTGACTTTTAATGGCCTTATATTTTACATACAGAGGTAAATCATTGCCTGTATACTGAAATCAGTTGTGTAGAATGCATGTCTCAATAGAACATAAGCAGCACAAATGAGCTTATATTAAACACTTTCCTGGCTCACTAAAGTGGTTTACGAATTGACATTTGTAGTCAGCACATCTCTTTAAATGGGGAATTATATATTTCCCCATTTAAATATATATTATATATATTATTTCCTGGCTCACTAAAGTGGTTTACGAATTTGTAGTCCGCACATCTCTTTAAATGGGGAATTATATAGAAAATGAAAATAAAGCTTCATCTCATGGAAAGAAGAAACCTTACAAATATAATCAATAATAATCAGTTTCTGAAAAAGTTAAGTTACTCTTCAATACTCATCTCTCAACAATCGGTCTCTCTATGCAAGATTTGAGGCCATAATTTGACATATAATTGGTCAAATACATTGGTGTATACTCTTTTTGCCTATAGAATGTATGAAAAGAAGTGACTTCGATACTAAGCTGCATGTAAAGGGACATATTACTGAGATGGGCATAGAGAAGAATAACCAGAAATGGTACATGATTTGTAAATGATCACATCAGAATGTTTCTTCTCTCTATTAGATAAAGTTTATACAAAATTTTCATTTATACAGAAGTTCCTCCTTACGCACTTGAAAGCTATTCTGTACTATGGGGTGTTAGTGCTCAGTGGTAGTGTACTGCTTGGGGGGGGGGGGACCCAGTACCTAAGTTAAGCAAGTCTGATCCTAAGGGGGTTATTTACTAAAACTCGATTATTTTTTATCCATAATAAAAATCAATAAACTATGAAATTATTATAACAAACACCATTCACAATAATAAATGTGTACATGTTATTGCAAAACTGGTGGGCAAGCACATACAGTATTGATTATTTACAATTTTGGTTTGGAAAGGGGTATATTCCTCTTAAGTGGAATACCTTGCACAAATATAAAAGCCCTTGCAGACCAAGGAAAGTTGCTCCAGTGCTCGGAGATCAAGGTCACTGGATACCACCCAGCGAAAAATATACATCAGCACCTCCATTGGGAGCACTAGGAAAAGAACAATATTGCAAATAAAACACTAACTCTTCACATTTTTCAAGAATATAAAGGCTGTTGAATACATGATTATTATTTCTAAGAAAGCAGACCTGGGTAAATTAAATCTACTGTATGAAGATGTTCCAAAATCCTCTACAGAAATGCCAGTAAAGCACACAGTATGCACAAAGATACTGACCAAGATACCTTAAGATATCTTATACGCTCCATTTATCTCAAGAACTAAGTTTTTAAAAAAATAAATGTCCCAAAGTAGCCTGCATACACAGCACTAATATAAGTTACTACACTCTCCAGAGAAAAATATTTCACTGGTACTAACGTTTTTAACATGCTCACGTTTAATTCGTTAATTCTGTCAACTTGGATGTAGTATGCACACAGTCGGTTAAGATATAATCAAATATCTGTTGCACATATAGGGTGTGCCAAATGGGAAGCAACCTGTGTTGAGTGAAGAATATTTTAAATACAAAATGCCTAGTGTGTAAACTTATATAAAGCCACTGTTTGTTTTATATGAAAATGCAGAAACTAGATCCCAAAAGTGCACATATAAAATTCTGGCTCATGATGCAAACAAATCACACTGAGCTTAATTTATATGTCCTAAATACAGTGAACCTTCAATTTTACATCCCTTGAGTTTTAATCGATTTGTGGTCCCACCAACTAATTAAATAATAAATATCCCTGCATTTAAATTTTCCCAAATTTTACACCAGTTTTTTCTGGTCCCCTAAAAAAAAATTAAAATGGGAGTTCCATTGTACTTCTAAAATTAAGGAACGCCAAGAGTAAATATGTATGATTACACTATTCTTGCCAATGTTACAGCCTTAGCTATGACAGTCAGAATGTGTCGTCACTTAAGGTTTCGTTCCCAGCAATGTCACATTAATAAGAATTATATATATATATATATATATATATATATATATATATATATATATATATATATATATATATATATATATATATATATATATATATATATATATATATATATATATATATATATATATATATATATATATGAGCCCCAAACTCAGGATCTCTTAATATCTAAGAAAAATTATGGGGAATCTAGGGCAGGGGTGCCAAAAAGGTAGATCAGGATCTACCATTAGACCTTTAGCTGGTGATCAGTAGATCTCAAAACACTGTCAACCGCTTGTCTAAATCACCCTCCTGTTTCATTCAGATATATACTGTATTATGTTAAGGTTACATTAGTTAAGTATGGGCAGTCCTGATCTAGGGCACCTGGGAGATGAATGGTACACTCTGGTTGCCCCTAGGTAACTCCAGTGTAGGACCTATGTTACTGGGGGATTTACATTTTTTCTGCCAGCACTAAGGTCCTTCTTAGCAGTTAAACAATTACATAAGATTACTTACTTAAACACTCACATAAAAACAAAAAAAAGTGGTGCAGTAGTTGCAATTGCTGTCCTGCAGCTGGCTGGGGTATTAGGTTGGATGCTAAACAAGGAATAGTTGCATGGGGTTTATGTGTTCTCTCTGTGCTTGCGAGTATGGTAGGGACTTTATATACTATAAGCTCAATGGGGACAGGCAGATGAGAATGATTAACGCTGTAAAGCACGTGCCTTTTACCTGAAATATGAGTTTGAGTGACATCAATGTCTGACTGACAAAGTTTAGACTGTTGGAATGTTAGTTGCTGCTGGAAGTAAGATAAAAGGTCAGCCATTTTGCTGTCATTATTAGCATCATCCATGCTGCATATAAAAAAAAAAAAATCAGATTATAGGAATATTTTATACACAGTTGCAAAGTAAATGCACATCATTCCTTTGAAAATTCCTTTTGCTAGTATTATCTTTCTTTTTTATTTATATATTATTTCCTCTAGCGCAATGCCATTTTCTTAATATTACATTTAGGAAGGGTATGCACTGCAACACACCTTAGCTTGTCTGTGCATTACTCATAGTTTGCTTACTTTGCAGAATTTAAATATATATAAGATTGTGAGAGCCCAGCCTATCCCACGCTGTGTTGTTGACCAGCTGCTATTTTTTGCAGCATTCAGACTAACCAACAAATTGAAGTTTAGAGAGGAAAAAACTTACATTCAGCCGGTGTAAATCCCTTTAAATACATTTTACAAAACTGAGGTGTACATTTTTTGTAAAAAAAGGGATTTAAACAAGCTGAACTTAAGTGCTGGCAGTGTTTTCTTTGTATCAGCAGCCATCTGTCCTGCATCCTCCAAACCCCACAATTCCCTGCACGTGTGATTTCAATAAGGAACGGATCATCACAGTGGGTTATGTAGTTCCTGCATGCTGTCTGTAAACTGTGGAGAAGTTGTTACAATTTGTAACATCAGTGTTTAGTCCCTCCTTCCCTGCCAGGATTCAATTCCATTCAAATGATGCAGAAAGAGAAAAACTGTTAAACAGCTGGACTTCAGCATAGAAAATGGCATTTATTCATACTTTTTGAAGAAACAGGTAACTGTCATGGGTATATTATGGGTTTCTGTGTAATGTGGGCCTCTTTATCAAATTTAGGCATGGCACTCTTTAGTGATGAGTTGACTGATGGTGTTGCCTATACAGAAGAAATGCGTGGATCAATACTATGGACATATTCTGCAACATGGCAAGCTGCTATATGTTTTTTATATCCCTGAACTTGTACAAGCTTGCAAACAAATAGTAAATCATTTATAAACAAATATGTGGGATATACTAGAAAGGAAATTAATCCACTGCATAAACCTGCAAAGCACCAAACCCCACAATTTTATAAAGGCAATGCCATAAAGAAGGTATTATATTTTTGATACATATTATTCTTAACAATATAAAATAGTAATAGAAAATAGTTCAGGTTAGGAATAGTGAAGAACAGAGGAATCCATTCCAAATGAACAGTAAAGTGATGGGGTCTTTGAAATGAAATCTGCTGCCGTTTGCTTGTCTGTAGTATTAGTTTGAGAGGTCAAAGTAAAATTACATTTATTTGCAGGCTATGGAATTTAAAATATAACATTTTATTTTTAAAAGTACCCATGTAATTGAAAATAAAGCCAATTTAGAATTCAAAAACGGTAATGTTTCATTTAGCCTTGGTACATACAAATTTTTCCCGTCACCATCAGGAGACCAGGTGTAGTTAATTTTGAATTCAATGTCTGGCACAAGCTGCATTGCTTGACGGTAAAACTTGATAGCTGTAAAAATACCAAAAAAGGTAAAGATTTTAGGTATTGCACATTATTAACTAAAATACAGATTAGCTCATTAACGAAGCATAAAGCCTGCTGCCAGCCTAGTCTGTTGTGTCAGAGATTTTTAGTTGTGATGCGGATTAGTGATGGATGAATATGACCCATTCACTTCACCAAAAATCTGCAAAATGACAAAGTCACCAAAAGCATTTGAGTCAATGGGAGTTTTTTATGCAAACAAAATAAGCTGACTAAGAGATCGGCAATTTCCGTGTAATTCTGAGCATGCGTAGTTGTCGCAAACTGCTCCAACTGCGCATGCAAAGAAATACCGATCTCCCAGTCAGCTTACCGAGGAGCCTTAAGATGGATGCGTGCAACCCCATTGGAAGAATCTGCGGCGAGGGGTAAGTATGGAGTATGGGGCATTTACCCGGGGGAGGGGGGTAGTTAGCCTGGGGGGAGGAGGTCTACCTGGGGTGGGGGTACGAATTACCTGTGCTCAATTGATTCCCAAATTATTATTATTACTAAGTCATAATACATAATAAAATGACCCCTACTGGGGGTTAATATATTTATGTTAACAACCTTGGCAGTGTGACAAAGTGGGTTGGTGGTAGACCAAATGATAAGGAATTGACTGATTTTTTCAATTGGAAAATGTGTAATGTGGGTGCAATGCGAGCTATAAAGACACAATACTTAGACAGTGTCAGGTAAAAGAGTAATGCAAATGCTTATTGCCCTAAGCAGGGGGCACTAAGGCCCAAGTCTTGCACTCTGTCTATAAAGTACATGTCCCTTTTAATAAATAATTGACCAAGATAGGAGTAGGAGGTCAGGTGTTTTTGAACAAAACCTCTACCGTAAATATTTACCCATAGGCTAACATAGCAATTCGGCAGGTTTAAGGTGGCGAAGTCCAGGTTTTTTAAAGAGACAGCACATCGATTATCGAATGGTCGAGTAGTCAAAGCATTTTCACTTTGAATCGAAGTCGAATTTGGTCTATTCGATGGTTGAAGTACACAAAAATTACTTCGAAATTGGTAGTTTTTGAATTCGAATATTCACTTCAAATTCACTTCGACCCTAATGTGCCCCTAAGTGTCTTAGAATCAGTCCATCTATAACACACTGAAAGTTTATTAAAAGTTGGACTACCCTTTAAGCCAAGGCATGAAATAGTAAAATGTAAAAAAAAAAAACCCCACTACCCAAAAATGTAAAAAGTAGCCAGTACCTTCGTAAAGAGCTCCATTTTGTTCCTCCTCTGCTGCCTTAAGAAAAAGTTCTTTCGCCTGAAAAGGTTAAGAAAAGAACGAATACTTTAATTTGAAAGGTAAAGCCAAAAAAAATCACAAAAAGGAAACTAATTTGCAGATTACCATTGCACAGTGTAACATAGTATTAAGTAGAGTACACAAATGTCAGTTCATAGATGCAAAGGTGCAGGTAATAGATACTGCTGAGACTATGAAGAAGTTAAGAATTGAATTTATTCAGGGGAATATCTTCATTACTTTTTGCTCCTAGCACTAAACCCACTATTTTGCAAATGAGGCCATACATGTCCTATACCCATATGCATTTACCAATTTGTCTTATCATTTAGTTTATAATTATAGCTTAAAAGTTTAAACCCATCTATGATCATAATATATTAATTTACCTTCTCCTCTTTAGCTAATTCTTGCTTTGCTCTGGTTTCTGATACTTTTCCCACTGACCCTCTAGCTGCTGCATTAATAGGTCGATTTTCAAGCCCTCCAGAGCTCAATCCTGGTGTGAGTTCAGACATCCAACGAGCTCTGAACATCTGTAGCTCTTCCTGAAAGATAGTATATTCATTATGAATTACCTGGAAAATTGTGTTTACTCACGGCACAGAGAACAAATATATTGTAGCCGACCATACTGCAGAATTAACACCTAATTTTAATTTGGCTGATACACTGGAATTTCAGAAGTAGTGTTGCTCAGCGCACATTTAATAGGCCTTCACATTTTTTTTATATTGCTATTACAGTATAAAGTGACTGCAGAAAAGTAAATTACAAATCCCCAAAAGCTGTTACTTTATATCAGCACAGACATGCTCGCAATAAGGAGAAACCCATTTTTGACACTAATTAATGGTGCATATGCAATAACAGTTGCCTACTAACAACCACATCAGGCCATTGTGGTTAGGGACCATACCATTATTTCCAGAGGTCTACAAATGAACCATTCCAACAAACCATCCCATAACATAGCCAAGTAAGATAATTAAATATAATAGTATTTTTATTGAAACACAGGAAGGACTGTGGCAGTGATAGAGGCATGAGAATGGCTAACAAATAAATAAGTAGTAAAAATGGTTAACATTTTTTTTTTTGTTCCCTGGTTTTCTCCCATCCAAATGTGTGTAGTGGCTCTGAATGCAGTTTTCCCATAGTTTTATGATGTGTATGCAATGTACAATGCAACTGACTACAAGAATGCTTTGTGACATACTCACAAACAATGCCTACTGACTATTACGGGACATAATCTGCAGCAGTTAATTACTTTGTTGCCAAGACCCTTCCTCGTAAAATGCTCACGAATCCCCATGTGTAACTTTACCCATGTATATAATGTATTTACTTTAATGTATTTAATGTATTTACTTTACTGCTTAATTTAATTAACTCAAACAAGCAGGCAATAAACAACAACCACAGCCAGTGATCCCCAACCAGTAGTTTGTGAGCAACATGTTGCTCTCCAACCCCTTGGATGTTGTTTCCAGTGGCCTCAAAGCAGGTGCTCATTTTTGAATTCCAGGCTTGGAGGCAAGTTCTGCTTGCATAAAAACCAGGTGTACTGTCAAACAGAGTCTTAATGTAGGTTGACAATACACATAGGGGCTACCAAATGGCCAATCACAGCGTTTATTTGGCAGCCCAAGAACATTTTTTATGCTTGCGTTGCTCCCCAACTCCTTTTACTTCTGATTGTTGCTCATGGTTTCAAAAGGTTGGGGATCCCTGAACCACACAGTCGAGTCTTTAATGAACATAGTGGAATTGCAAAAAACAAAAATCATATACTACACCTTTTTACACTATGGGGCACATTTACTATGGGTCGAATATCGAGGGTTAATTAACCCTCGATATTCGACCATCGAGGTTAAATCCTTCGACTTTGAATATCGAATGGTCGAATAGTCGAACAATTTTTAGTTTGAATCCTTCGATTCAAAGTCGTAGTTGAAGAAGCCAAATCGATGGTCGAAGTAGCCAAAAAAATACTTTGAAATTCAAAGTATTTTTTATTCTAAACCTTCACTCGAGCTTAGTAAATGTGCCCCTAAATTGTGTTTGTATCTTTTTTTAAAGCAAACTACACAAGGTGATGCCTGTAACATACAAGCTCCTGTTGAGTAATACTGTATGCAAATGTGAACACAATTTGTACAATGTTTACAGATTACATGCGCTCTACCTACAACTTGAAAAATGTAAAAACCGAATACTGCAAAGCACAATAGTCAAAATAGTAAGAATTTAAGTTTACCATTCCAATATCATTTACCTGAAGATTTGTTTCTCCAGGTCTCCCATTTTCATTAGACATCAGGCTGTCAGTATAAGAATCCTCATCACCTTCCGCCTAAAAAAAAAAAATTACAACAAAGGAAAAAAAATGCTATAGACATTATTTTACATTGAAAAAATGTGTTTTACTGCATGGAAATTTCATAACTACAAGAAACTTTACATGAATCAATCTAACATGCAGTGGAAACTAATACAGTAGGTAACTAGAAAACCATAATAAGCTTATGACAATGCAGTCCAACTACCTCCATATAGTCATCTTTTAGCTGGGTGCATAGCCCAGCATTTTTTGTAAAATGCCCAGATTAGCTCCAGCCTCAAAGCCTGCCCATGCCCAGCCTCTTCCCTCTTTGTAGATCTATTTTAAATTTTAGGGATTTGAAGGGCAATATAATTTTGCCACACCCAGTTAATTTTTCATCCCACCCATTATTACAGTTTTTTGGAGAATACTATTCTTCTGAGCACTTTTGCAATTTACATTATTTGTATTCATATCGGAGGTATTAGCCTTTTACTATGGTCAATATTATCCGTTTGGATGAGCAACTTGAAGGAGAGTCAGAACATCCGCTCTTTGTCAGGTTCCTGACTGAACTTTATAATTTGCCAATGAGAGACTTCGAAAGATGTGCTGAGTTAAAGGGAACCTGCTGCTGCCAACAGAGCTTTAAAACTATTTAATCATCTCCTTGTATTATTTGCCCCTATGCACAAACACAGGTACATACTAGTGTTATTAGAGTGGCAGAGCTTGTCTTTAAAATGGAATATAATGCGGACTCAGTCAAAGTTTAAACACCCAACACTAGTGCCCAGAATCACCATGGGGCTGATTTATCAAAGCTCAAGATTAAATCCTTAATTTAAATGATATTATAGGGATTCTCACACAAATCAAGATAGTTGGGAGCTTATTTACTATTTTACTGCTTATTTTACTTTATTAAACCAAGCTCAACCAGACGCCCATTCAAGATTTTATCTTATTTATCAATAAAATAACTCCAAAAAGTTGGGGTTGGAAAAAAATAATAGACAAAACCGAGCCAAAACCCGAATTATATCAATTTCTCACATTTGACGCCCAAAATTCGTTCGATTTTTACCCAGAGCAACCATGATATCTTCAAATTGTAAAAGGAACATCTCCCATTGACTTCTACATGACCTCGGCAGGATTTTCGAAGCTATCATAAATCTCGAAAAATTAGTAAATAATCCCCTTAGATTTTTGCTGCCATTTTTCACTTTACTGAAGACTTGCATTTTTTTAATGCAAGTCTATTGCTACACTTTGTCAAGAAGTCTCCACTTGCTTTACCTTTAAATTCATGGGAGTCTTGTGCATGGCCAGAAAACATCTGTTTTCAAGCTGAGAAAACTCAAGAAATTAAACCGAAATAAAGAAAGTAGTAACCCCACACTGTTTACTTTATTTGTCACAATTACTATAAACAAAGATTAATAAATTAAGTGGAATGAGTAAAGTGCTTAGTGCTTAATTTAAGTGCAAAAATTATATACTTAATTAATTGCTAATACACAATGTAATCAATCTTTAGTAGTTTCAATTGATTTATGAATTCATCTAAACCACTTAATACTTGTATTCCAATTAATAACCAGAATTATCAATTCATTAATTAAAGTGCCAGTGCGTGCAACAATATCAATTAGAATATAAATTCATCCATAAATTGATTAAATTATTAGATACAAATCAAGTGTTGTTTTTAAAAACAAATTTTTGTATAAAATATTAAATAGCTAGCATTTCATGAGTTAAAAGTTTGAAAATGAAAATAGAGTAGAGGTGAAGTTGTCCCAAAATCTACTACCTATGTTTTTTCTAGGCCCTGGGACACCACACGGGGAGAAAGGCAGGACACTGAGGACTGCGGTCTCGATTATTAACCATTCTGTTAAAGAGCTGTCTGAAAAAGCTCAAACTCCCAGAACCTTAAAGCCATATAAAGTAGGGGGGCTCATCTGCTTTTAAAAAATGCCCATATGGTTTAAATCATCAGTCAACAGAGTGACATAAGCCTAAATGATTATTTATGCGTCTTTGCTATTTTCATATCTGAATGGTGATGCTGGGGTAGATAAATGTCCCAAGTATAGAGGAAGGAAAAGGAGCTCCAGCAGTGTTACTGCAAACAATTTTTTATTCCGGGCAGTGGTAAACACAACATGTTTCAGGTTCAATACCCTTTATCAAGTGGTAGATAAATGTCTTGAGGTATTACCATCTGAAAGATAATTCTTTATACAATTAAAGCATAATTATATGAATAACCTTGTTGAAAACAACAATAGTATTTAATGTTACAAGTCTGGACACCACTCTATCAAGGAGAAACAAATTAACATGTCTTAAATGACAGAAGGACAGCTAGATGTAAATCTTTATCATGTTGTCCAGGTTTACAAGCACTAATCAAATACTGTCACCATGTTAATGAGCAATGTAATGCATACACATAAGGTGACTTCTTTATGGTCCCTGTTCTTATATAGCATGACTAACAATTGGGTGCTAGGTCTGATATCCAAAAAAGTTTAAAAAAAAGAACCTAGAAGGAAATATGCAGCAGTTAACGTATTTCCCACCTGTATAACGCACTTCTCTATATTAATTCTTTTTATATATTTCTTTTTAAAGGAACAGTTCAGTGTAAAAATAAAAACTGGGTAAATGTTTCTAATATAGTTAGTTAGGCAAAAATGTAATGTATAATGGCTTGAGTGACTGGATGTCTAACATAATAGCCAGAACACTACTTCCTGCTTTTCAGCTCTATAACTCTGAGTTAGTCAGCGACTTAAAGGGGGGCCACATGGGACATATCTGTTCAGTGAGTTTGCAATTGATCATCAGCATGCAGCTCAGATTCAAAAGCAACAGTTATGACCCATGTGGCCCCCCTCAAGTCTCTGGATACTGCCTGGTAACCAGGGTAACCAGACAGTGTAAACTAAGAAAGCAGGAAGTAGTGTTCTGGTTATTACATTGGACATCCAGTCACTTCAGCCTTTATACATTACATTTTTGGCTAACTAACTATATTAGAAACATTTTTTATTTTGCACAGCCTATCTATTTACCCAGTTTTTACACTGAACAATGCCTTTTCGCCACTGACTGGAAGAAATGTTTAAGCCCCTTGTTCCACCATCCTAAAACAAACCCCCCCCCTCTAAACTGCTGGAGGAATGAAAAAAACATTACGTAGCATTGGCGTGCTGGAGACTAGAGTAGCAGTTTCAGGGAAATGTAAGAAGATTTTGGTGGGTGTGCTTAACAGGTTGTACAAACACGTGAGCTTGTTTTCGCTGCGGCGATTGGAGGGTCAGGCTCACGTGACCTTTTATTTATAGCATATTTATACATATATTTCCCTTCGGCCAACCGCGCAATAACAAATCGCAGTGTGTTACAAGTGAAAGCTACTATGTACATACTACACACATCTGACAGAGCAGTGGGAGGGGTTACCATGCTGGGCGGGTCTCGTCTTCTCGGGGCTCAACACAGTTCTCGGTCGGAGAAACGCAGGACACAGCGGGAGTCAGAGCGGGACCTGCGGACGGCGGCCATAGCTGAGCGGCGAGACACGGGCTCCAAACTGGAGGAGCCGCCAAGAATTACACAGATCACAGCACCAGATGCAAAGATGGTAGGGATACCGGAACCAGAGAGAGGAGAATGGACGTTCAAGAGAGGCGCAGGTAGCAAGAAGGCAATTGCATGCTGGGGCAGCGGAAGGAGGCGGGAGACGAGAAGAGTAACCAGAGAGATTGAACAACAGGAAGGAAAGTGAAACACCGGAACAAGAGAGACTGACACAGAAGGAAAACTCATTTGCTACAGATACAAGAGATGAGCTCAGCTAACAAGACTCCAGGCAGCTGAGAGAGATGGTGGCATTGACGTCTCCTGGCTGGATCAGGTGGCCATTAAAAAGAGTCAAACAGATGCACCGCACACATTGATTGCTCCATCACTTCCTTTCCATATCCCTCAATTATAAAACCTGAGTTTTGTTCGGCTGAACCCCAGTGAGAGTTTTCCCTGGATCATATCATTCGTGGCTCGCATGTAAGTCTGCACAACGTGAATGGGTTTGTGTAGAGACTGCTTTAGCCTCTAAGCATTTTGTAAGGGTAAGACTGCCCACTAGGCATCTAATGTTCTAGCCTGACTAATGGCAAATTGCAGTGGTGGGAGAGATAGTGACTGGTTGTGCTAAAAATATTTTCCATGTTTGTAGCAAAGGTAAACACTTTTTTTCTTTTGCTTTACGTCTGAACAGTTACACGTCAGTAGTTTACCCTATGTTATTGGACCTAGGTTTGGGCATTAGAGGTCTGGTTTATAGGGACACAAACACATCACACCTTATAAAATTTTTTTGTTGGAAATCCTTTGTTTTTTAAAGGTGTATAAAATATGATTTTTCTAAAGTGATTTATTTTCCATTGTCTGTGTGCTTCGGTTTAACCTTTTGATGAATTATTATGTTTTAAATACCTAAAATTTGTGCAAGGTGAGTTTTGCAAACAACGTAATGTGAGAACATCTCCATAGCTTTAAAAAAAAATTGTCAGTTTTGCATTTAAACTGTGAAGTTAGGGTCATACCCTATAGAAAAGTTGCCTTGCACAAAATGCTGCAGTTTTGCTGTGCCTCTGTGCTACCACTATGAAGACCTCTGACTAACCAATTAGTGAAAATCCTTTGAATTTGTGGTGTCTTCCACCATTAGACTTCCCTTAAATCTGAAATTTGCTTGTTTATTAAGATCATTTTTTGGGAGGCCAGACATGCTATGCTAAATCAGGCTGATCAATTGTTTGGTCCCTGGCCAATGATCGGCTCATAATGCATGCCTTTGTTTACAGCTTTGCAGTAATTTGTGTAGTTGGCAAGTTTACGCTACTTTGTTGGTTTTGGTAATCCCTTTTTATTGATTGTATATATTGTAAATGAAATTGTTGCTTAGCGAGAGTGTGCATAACAAACAGATTTGAATCAGGGAAACGTTGCCACACAAAGAGACTGTAAAATACAAATGAACCATTAACATGAAGGCTGATGACATGCCAGGACATTAAAGGAATTGGTCAATGTAAAAAAAAAAACTGGGTACATAATCGCCGGTGCAAAATAAATCATGTTTCTAATATAGTCAGTTTGCCAAAAATGTAATGTATAAAGGCTGGAGTGACTGGTTGTTTAACATAATAGAACAGAACACTACTTTGCAGCTCTCTTGGTTTCCACTGATTGGTTACCAGGCAGTAACCAATCAGTGACTTGAGGGGGGCACATGGGTCATAACTGCGCAGATTGTTTACACCTTATTTAAAATGCTAATAGGCACCAGAAATGTGTCACTGTATGTACATCTTAGAGTGGTCCTGATGGGTTTCCCTGCTCTGTTCTGACCTATGCTCCCTGTGTGCCATACTTTGCCTGCTCTATGCTCACTCTATGTGCCATACTCTGCCTATCCTATGCTCCCTGTGTGTGCTATACTCTACATGCTCCCTGAGTGTGCCATAATCTGCCTGCCCTATTCTCCATGTGTGTGCCATGCTCTGCCTGTCCTATGCTCCCTGGGTGTGCGCCATGCTCTGCTTGCCCCATGCTCCCTGGGTGTGCCATAATCTGCCTGCCCTATTCTCCTTGGGTGTGTCATACTCTGCCTTCCCTATACTCCCTGTTTGTGCCCTGCTTTGCCTGTGAAACATAACACAGTATTTGTTCTGGAGGGACTGTGTTATCCACAGGGGAGGAGGAGGTATATGGATTTAATGGTATGTCTTAATATGACAACTTCTTTCACATATGAGTGATATCCGTGCAGTGAGCACCAACCATTTTGGTTTTTTTGGTGTGCTATTAATGTGGACATGGTTTTGTAGTAACGTGGGTGTGGTCTAAAACAGGGAGTGAGTGGCTAACACTGGCTTCCATTATCAGCCCTCCACTATGTAGACTAGAAAAATTCCGGCCCTCGGTAGCACAGAAGTTGGACAGCACTGCTTTAACATATACTGCATACAGGACCGATTCACAATTAAATCAGATTCCATTACATTGCAGCTCAGAAACCAGCACAATTTGCATCAGAATGGAATATACAGTTAAGCCCATAAATATTTGGACAGAGACAACTTTTTTTTTCTAATTTTGGTTCTGTGCATTACCACAATGAATTTAAAATGAAACAACTCAGATACAGTTGACCTGCAGACTTTCAGCTTTAATTCAGTGGGTTGAACAAAAAGATTGCATAAAAATGTGAGGAACTAAAGCCTGTTTTTAACACAATCACTTCATTTCAGGGGCTCAAAAGTAATTGGACAAATTAAAAAACTGAAAATAAAATGTTAATTTCTAATACTTGGTTGAAACCCCTTTGCTGGCAATGACAGCCTGAAGTCTTGAATTCATGGACATCACCATATTCTGGGTTTCCTGCTTTTTAATGATCTGCCAGGCCTTGACTGCACTTCTCCATACTATTTTCGATTTCTATTACCTTTCTATTCTTGATGCTTAGGAGTGTCTTGCACCTTGCAGTGCACCCTCTGTATTTACTTTCATGCAGTCTTCTCTTTATGGTAGACTTGGATATCGATATGCCTACCTCCTGGAGAGTGTTGTTCACTTGTTTGGCTGTTGTGAAGGGTTTTCTCTTCACCATGGAAAAGATTCTGCAATCATCCACCACTGTTGTCTTCCGTGGACGTCCAGGTCTTTTTGCGTTGCTGAGTTCACCAGTGCTTTCTTTCTTTCTCAGGACGTACCTAACTGTAGATTTGTCCACTCCTAATATTGTAGCAATTTTCTCAGATGGGTTTTTGCAGCTTAAGGATGGCTTGTTTCACCTGCATGGAGAGCTCCTTTGCTGCATGTTATCTGTTCACAGCGAAACCTTCCACATACAAGCACCCCCCCCCAAATCAACTCCAGAGCTTTTATCTGCTTCATTTATAATGACAAAACAAAGGAATTGCCCACACCTGCCCATCAAATAGCCTTTGAGTCAATTGTCCAATTACTTTTGAGCCCCTGAAATGAAGCGATTGTGTTAAAAAAAAAAAAAAGGCTTTAGTTCCTCACATTTTTAAGCAATCTATTTGATCAACCCACTGAATTAAAGCTGAAAGTCTGCAGTTCAACTGCATCTGAGTTGTTTCAGTCCAAATATTTATGGGCCTAACTGTATGTCAAAATGAGTAACAACCGATAAACTTAACTAAACTTAGCTTCTCAACAGCTGCTCAAAGCAGACTTCACGTGTATGTGTCACTGACATTCCTAAGAAAATGCAAGATGATGACATCCTGTGACAACTTTGTAGGCCTGTATCATTACTGTTTTAATGATGCTGAAACTTTAGGCTGGTGCATTGAGCTCCGTATATAAAATATGGCACTTCTAGCCATATTTGTTTTAAAGGTTTAGATTTTTTTTAAATTACTGAACAGCATATGTGTGATCACATGGCCAGCCTATTTTATTTCTTGTTCTTAATGACTATAAATAAATATAAGGGATAGACTGAATCCATTATTTTGATTCAGGCGAATCCCTGAATCCTTTGAAAGATTTGGACGTATACCGAACCGAATCTGAATCATAATTTACATCTGCAAATTAGGTCCGGCAAAGGAAACCGTTTTTTTTTGTGAGTAAAAATCATGTGATTTCCCTTCACACTAAATTAGGATTCGGATTTGGTTCAGCCAGGCACAAGGTTTTGGCTGAATCCACATCCTGCTGGAAAAGGCCGAACCGAATCATGGATTCGGTGCATCCCTAATGAATAAATAAGTGCAACCCACCATGTTTTTGCACTTTGCACCCAGGTCTCTACTGCTTTCGGCAGCACTGTATTCATGAGGGGCAGGTATAGGCATGTAGACAGTCCCCCTCCCATCTTTCAAGTTATTTGTCTCGTGTGATAAAAACTCCATCACACATTTTTTACACAAACATACATAATTCCTTAAGGTGGCTATAGATGATACAATTACAATCTTTCCTGGAAAGACCATTTGTTTTAATACACACATGTAGAGCTGAATCATCAGATAAACAGGTAAAAACAATAGAATTCTACCTGTATCTGACGATTCAGCACTAACAATGGCAGATGTTCGGGTACCTTCAAAGGCTCCTGATCTGCGTACCAAGTCTTCTGCTGATATTGGTCTGCTCGTCTCCTACCATACACACCGAATATCGTATGAAAATCGTTTTGTACAATATTATCAGTGCATTTATGGGCCCCTTTAAACTGGGAAGGAACCTTGATAGTCTACCTCTTACTTGGAGGGACTATTTCCCCAACCCCAAAAGGCTGGCAAGATCATTCAACCCTTCCCTCAGCTTGTTTAATATTTGACGAAATCCCTCTGTTTTCCATGGTGAGTGTTAAACAAAGAGGAAGATTTATCGTTGCCTAATAACACTGACCATATTGTTTGTTTGTTTGAGATGTGTTAAGAAAGCACAGCAACAACATACAGATTGCTTGCAGTTACTGCCCTGGCTCAGCTGAGACAATGCGAACGGTTGCATTGTGGTTATTAAAAGTACATAAATATGTGAAATCTTAACTCCAAACTAATGTAACAAGAAGTAGAACACTGTTTAAAAAAAAAAAGCAGTAATAACAGTATATCTTAAAGAGGTAGTATACCCCCTTTTTCATCATGGGTTAAATCAGTAGGGATTGCGTTGAACATAATTTGTCTATTATTTTTATTCAGACAAAAAAAGTTTTTAGTTGTTGTGAATACAGGACAGTTGCAGCAACTCAATTTTTCCAACTTTATGCTTCTTGCAAGATAGTGATGTGCAGGGTTGAGAAGAACCCAAACCCACTTGCCTTTGCCCCTCTATTTATAGACCTGCCCTGTCGGTGACATCACAAAAGGGATGGGCATGCGCCATTTATACCGGAAACGGGACGCTGTCCACGACCTGCTAAAGGTGTACCAAGCTTTTTGATACCGAACTTCAATGATGAGTAATGAAACAAAAAATCCCATTCTTAGCAACTTTCAAATGTACACTGAAAATGTTCAAAGGTTTTTAAGTTATTACTGCTGTTGAAAGTGGTATCTGTCTCGTTCTTTAAAATCTCTGCACTGCTAGTTCTGACTCTTGCAACATACCAGAAATTTACTTCCACTTCATTGTTTTAAATCAGAACCAGAGAACTAAAAAGGGATAAACAAATACTTATTTCAACTGCAACTATCCACTTAATTTAAACCACTGACTGGATATTTTTAATGAATGTATATTGGATAATTGCATTGAATTACATTTGATATTAAAGCAATTAATCCTGACTGACACTTGATATTTGTCAGTCAGGATACTGAAGGGATAAACACTTTCCACAGGCACTCATTATACAGTATTTATTTGTTTTTGTGTTATCTTTTTTTAATTTTTTTTTAATATTGCCTGAAATATTCATGTTTCCAGGTTGAGCCATTTTGGTGAGACTGTCTACAACACCATCCTCAGCTTTCCTGAACAATTGAAGTGTGTACCATACCATATACACCATATCCCAGGTGTTAAATGGGTTGACAGAAGGTCAGCCACACCTTCTTGAAATGGTCCACCATCTACAGCTTAGTCAACATGAATCGTTATACAACACTCAAACAACTTGGGGATGGAACGTATGGCTCTGTCATTCTTGGGAGAAGTGTGGAGTCAGGAGAGCTGGTGGCCATTAAAAAGTAAGTAATTTTTCCTACCGCACACCTGTAGTTCACCAGTCCGGCAATGGTGGTGCGTTCTTCCATTGACCCGGCAGGGTCCCCTAGCAACACAAACGTATAGAAACGGATCCGCACACACTCAAGTTTATGCAGTCGGGGAGTATCCCCTTTTATTTAGCCACCAAACATTCAACGTTTGGAGGGGGAACACCCTCCTGATTCCTGATGAAGGGGTTCAATGGCAGATACACTATGCATATGGATGTATTACCCTTTTCTTAAACATGAATTAAATGAATAGGACTAAATACAATAGACAGAAAAATCCCTATTCATTGCACTCATGAAGGGGGTCTACTATGCCTTTAGTATTGCATTTGGCATTTACTTTTGATATGATATTTATTCAGTTTATACTAT
This sequence comes from Xenopus laevis, assembly GCF_017654675.1. Lineage (NCBI taxonomy): Eukaryota > Metazoa > Chordata > Amphibia > Anura > Pipidae > Xenopus > Xenopus laevis. The sequence goes on from NC_054379.1 coordinate 101,411,767, forward strand.
CTTGTTGTTAATATGTGTTTTTGCTTATATTAGAATGAAAAGAAAATTCTACTCCTGGGATGAATGCATGAATCTTCGTGAAGTAAAGGTAAATTTTGTTCTTGAAAATTACATTTTTTTTCCCTTTCAAATATTAAATATGGGAATACTAGATGGCAGACATCACAAAAAACATGGGAATCTAGAAGCATTCTAAGCAGTTGGATCTATTTTAAACCTTTTCATAACATTCCTGATTGTAATATCTCCAGTCCGAATCCTTGGTCCAACAAATCATTTAAGCAAGGAAAATCCTAAAGTGTCTGTGAAGTTCTTAACCAAGAAGTAACTATCTGAAATTATAATTGTATAGTCTTTTCAGGCAATTTACTCCAAGTTTAAAAACTATTGATACTGTAAAGAAAACATCCTATGCTGCGCTTAATTTATAAAATACAGGTATAAGATCCGGAAACACATTATTCAGAAAATTTTGGCATGGCCTTCTCCTTTAGGCTCCATTTTAATCAAATAATTGAAATGTTTAAAAACATTTTTTTTTTCTCTGTAATAATAATACCAAACCCTGTTCTCAATCCTAAACAAGATATAATTAATCTTTATTTGAGCAAAAAAATCCTTTTTGGCTTTGTTTAAGGGTGAAGACACACAGAGCTACAAGTAGCAGCTACTTGTCACAGTTCCAAAACAGTGATTATTGGCTTTGCTAAGGGGGGGGGTTATTTACTAAAACTTTTGTTTTTCTCATACGTTTGTGTTTACTGTTCAGCCATAAAATGGAACCCTATTTGTTTCCAGCTACTGTAAAATACAACTCCTAAACCCCTTACAGTATTGGTGGTTGCTGCTATTGTTATTTGACTTTTCTTCTTTTAAAAAAACACAGTTATACTTGTTAATAGCTTAGTGCCAGCTTGAAAATTACTACAATGTAAACAAGCTATTTGTCCTATTTTCTTTTGCTTTATCTATCTGTATTTGTTATTTATTTTTTAGTCACTGAAGAAACTGAATCATGCAAATGTCATAAAGCTAAAGGAAGTCATAAGAGAAAATAACCACCTCTATTTTGTTTTTGAGTATATGAAGGAAAATCTCTACCAGCTAATGAAAGATCGGTAAGTGTGATTTCTGCGTTGTGGTATTTTCTAGTGCTACAGGCCATTAATCATACACTGCAGTCTTAATTTTGAGCCGATTAGTCAAGGCAGAATTTAACTATATGAAACTAGATAATATGTAATCATGTATAATCCGTTTCACTTTGTGTTAGTACCCTCTTTTCATTTCTCTAATTTAAATAATGTTTTAAGGTAGAGGGATGTAACCTTTGGGATTTTATTTTTTGGTAATTAACTTTTCTTTTACTGTATCACCTATTCTTGTATATCTATCACCCTTTTAGCATAAAATCATGTCTGCTTCTGAAAATAGAATATTACAGTCTTCATAAACAACCATTGGTAGCCTTAGGGTGTATCTTAATATCTTAACAATACTTTTTTTTTTATTGGTGTTTGCTATGCTACCCAGTCTTTTGGTATTTACAAAACATTAAGATCTGCTCATTTGGGTAGTCAAATGAATGGAATTTTATCCAGTTTCATGCATATCGGATGATGTCTGGCAATGTACATACTTACTAGACGATTGCTGCATCCACATAATTTTCCAGCAATCTACCTTGATAACTTTCCAAGCCATCAATCAGAAATTATCACAGAGACTGCTGTATTTATATATAATTTATGTGTGCGTTTGTGTTGTATTGCTTTTTGGGATTTTTACCTGAACGGATGCTCTAACAACTCATCCATTTGTAAGAGGCTTGAGGGACTTTTCAGGCCTGCTTTGATTGACCAATCTTTTGTTTTATTCAGAATTCTCCATGTTAAAAGCTTCATTTGCTGATGAGATGGGGTGTGCCGCCAAGCTGCATTCTAAATGCTACCTCTTTTTCTAATTTCTTTAAAAAGATTGCACTTACCTTTTCTTAAAACCTTCCAGATGTTTTCATGGTGCCTCCTGTAGATTGATAGTGGTTTAGCTTCTTTCTTTTCTCTACAGGAACAAATTATTTCCAGAATCCACTATCAGGAATATCATGTTCCAGATTCTTCAAGGGCTTGCATATATTCACAAATACGGTATGTTTGCCCCCTCAACTATTATTACTATAACTGTAAGGAAAAAAAAAAATAGTGACTTTCTAGATCTATTTCTTGTGGTTAGGTTCTTTTTTTTTATTTTCGTTTTGTAAAATGTTTTTAATTCAGTTTTTTTTTTAAATTCTATTTTATGTTAATACTACATATGTTTGCAAAGGAAACTGGTTTTCTAAAATCACGTTTAGAGTGAACAACAACGTGCTCTGATATTGACACTAAATATTGTTACATATCTATACATGTAAACAGAAATGTTGTCAGAATCACTGTACGCAAATATCATATGATACTGTAAACTGCTGTTGGTTTAAAAAAATAGAGAAAAAAAGGCTAAATAACTCAAAACACAAATAATAATAAATACGGCATGTTTGGCAATCATTTATGATTTTGGGCATCACCCATATAATTTAGTCCTGTACAAGATGATGTGATATATATACTAGGAAAGGATTGTGGATTGTTATGACACCCAACATGCACAAGATCTCCATAGACCTTTGTATGAAATCATTGTAAAACATGAATGGCACTGATAAACATCACAATACCAGAATACAGAACGAGCCAAATGATTTTCTCACACTTTCTAATTGTACCCTGAATTATGGAACTTCTAAAATAATTACAATAGCATAGTGTGTTGGAACTATAAAACACTTTATCTATAAATATACACTGTTTACAACAATCTGAGGCCTAAACCTCTTTGATCTATATGGTAAATACAGTCTAAAGGCAATACTATCCTTTAAAGCACCAGAGTATGATTTTAAGGTGTTCTCTAAGTCTTACACAAAGAATGATAGGTTCTCTAAATTTGGCTATGCATGTCAAGATTGGTTGGGTAGTTTGGCTAATTTTGACTATAATCCCAGCTGTCTGGACATGTATGTCATATTGGGGGCCGGTTTTGACATATAATGCGCAATTCTTTTGGAGCACATGATATGTTCTATAACATATAGAAACACTTAAGGTACTTGTGACGCATAAGTGGTTCTTAGTGAAGACTGACTGGGCTTATAACTCTCTCTTAGCATTGCAGGATGACAATGTTGTTTTTTGCTTGCATATTTGCACTACAAAACAAACAAGGTGCTTTTGATTTTTTTTTGGAGGGAGGGGTAATTCCTTATTGTTCCAGTGCTGTACTAAAACCTTTTTCTCTTTATTTCAGGGTTTTTCCACAGAGACTTAAAACCTGAAAACCTCCTTTGCATGGGACCAGAACTTGTGAAAATTGCAGATTTTGGATTAGCTCGAGAAACTAGATCAAGGCCACCGTACACTGATTATGTGTCAACCAGATGGTAAAATTACTTTTGATCTAAACTGAAAACTAGACAGCTATATATGTGTTCATTTAAACTATGACACACTGGGAATTTCCTGTCACTTTGGTGCCCATTAATTTTTAGTTGCTCATCCGATTACCTGAAATCAACCAATTTGTGTGCTTGGCTCTGCTTTTCAGTTTACAATTTTGGCTGACCAGTTTGTCTCAAACACAAAAGGATATACCAAAAACTCTGTAATTAAGTTAAAAAGCTAGTTTTTATTAACATAAAGGTAAAAGAATCTATCTGACAAGCATTAGTTATCCTCCTGGCACTTGAACAAGCCATTGCTAAAATAACAGGTTAAGCATATGATGTTTTCCATGTGTGTTTTTATATATTTTATATAAATTAGAGATTGAAAGAAAATTAAAATGGATTACAATTATTAGTACTTACTTTGAAATTATCTTTTATTTAGCAACATTATATTAATTGGATTAATCAAAGTGTGAAATTAGAGCTTGCCACAGTGAAATCCCACCACTATAGTCATTCCTATGGGTTTTTTTATATGTATATTTATCAGTAGGTGAAAGTTAGATTTCACCATTTGATAAATACTTCTTTAAAAATGACATAGGATTGACTAGAGAGTGGTGGAATTTTACTGAGGTGAGCTAGAATTTCACACTTAAATCTGCCCCATGGTGTATTCACATCTGTCCATGCACTTTTTCTAGTATAACAAGTTAAATAACATATGAATCTTTCTGCCCCTACAGGTATAGAGCTCCCGAGGTTCTCCTTAGATCCACCAATTATAACTCACCTATAGATATGTGGGCAGTTGGCTGTATTATGGCTGAAATTTACACACTCAGGCCGCTTTTTCCAGGCTCCAGTGAAGTTGATACCATTTTCAAAATCTGTCAAGTACTAGGAACTCCCAAGAAGGTATGATGTGTACTTATAAACTGATATTTTATCTTTGCGTCTCTGGCCAGCCTTACACAGAAAGCATTGAGTCCTACTTAAAAACTACAAGTTACGTATGGATTTTCTGTACATATGACAATTACTATTCTGCTGCTCTATCAACTATTTCTCTTGCTCTTATCTTATGTTACACACCATTTTCTAATGAAGCAATTACTTGATTAGATTGCTACTGGTCTGTAGATGGTATCAGGTCTGTCCTAGCTGCTTGAACATTGTTTCACTGCTACCCTTGAAGTTTTGTTTTGAATTAAGTTTGAGGTAACTTTAACTTGGCATAGCTAATCCAGCTTGTATAAGAGCTGACTGCAAGTAATTCTGACAATTGCAGTACAACAGCACCTGCAAAGGCAAAATGTGTATATTAAGAGGAACATTTATCAAAGTTCAAAATTTTAATTCATGCAGGTTTTTAAAAACTAAACTCCCATAAATTAGAAATTCAACCAGTCCAAATTCATTAATAAATCGAATCAACCAATCTAATTTTAAAACTCTGATTTATTGAAGGACCCGAAAACTCGAATTGAATTTGATTCAATTATACCTGCTAGTACCCTGCAGTCTTTAACACAATCTCACGTGTTACCAATTCTACCTTTGTTGTGAACTTCTTGCCATGCTACCCACAAAAGTTTGTCAGTAGTAGATCGTATTTAGAACACTCAATATGTTATTATCCTATTAATATTAAAACAAAAACAAGGGGCTATAAAAAATAATACTAAGCATAGGCACAGGGGCATAAATTTAGTTTTTTAAAATGTGTAATTTTATGGAAACTGATGCATGAGACATGGATAACATGGGATTATGACATATTCCATGGTATGTTGTTAAAATAAATTCATTAAATTCTTTTGTAGAGTGACTGGGTTGACGGCTTCCAGCTTGCTTCTGTAATGAATTTTCGATGGCCCCAGTGTGTACCCAGCAACCTAAAAACCTTGATGCCAAATGCTTCTGCAGAAGGGATCCAGGTCATGCGAGACATGCTCCAGTGGGATCCCAAGAAGAGGCCAAATGCAAGCCAAGTGAGCAATAGGTGCCTGTAGTGAAGTCTCCTGATCTTCTGGCTCTGTTTCAGAACTGTTAGGAGCCTCGACTCTTTTTCTGCAGCTTGTAAGCCAGATCTTTGATGTAACATTCTTAAACTTATTTATGCAGGAACAGCATATTCTTATCATGTTTTGACTGCCAAAAATATTACCCAGAAGACTGGCTCTTATTGTGGAACCAACAAACTGGAGATCATTTGTCCGTTGTAACCTTGATTGTGTATGCATTTAAGAATTGCTCTTCGAGTGCTGTTTTATTTTAAAGAAGATGCACATGTTTTTGCATCACTGTGTATTCCTCTAGACAGCTGTTGTGCTGCTGTTAGAATTGAATGCACCAGCTCCAAGTTTGCCAGGCCTTAATGCCTACCTCACAGTGCCCCTTCTTTAGTCACTGAATTCAGAGCCCATATTATTCCTTTAATCAGTGTTGAATGTGGGTGTGGAGAATGTTTCTGTATTATTGTTCCCCTTACACCGTCTCCCATAGACTACTGTTGGAGTAAGGGGCTGCTTCTAGTTGTTTCCCTTTTAATCAAATTGAAACCCCTCAAATCTCCCTGTATGGACTGTTATTTTTAAGAAAAACCAGCATTGAGTAACTATATAAATTGAAAGCTAACTGTAGAGTTTAATGGGCATAAAAAAAGACTATTCTAAAACTTTTATAGCCTTGTCTTTGAGTCTAACCCAGTGATCCCCAACCAGTGGCTCATGAGCAACATGTTGCTCACTAATCCCTTGGGTGTTGCTCCAAGTGGCCTTAAAGCAGGGGCTTATTTTTGAATTCCTGGCTTGGAAATACGTTTTGGTTGCATAACAACCAGGTTTATAGCCAAACAAAGTATCATGTAGGCTAACAATCCACATAGGACAACTGAATATCCAATCATATCCTTTATTTGGCACCCCCAGGATCCCTGGTCTAACCTAAACCGCTAGTTGCAAACTGGAATCCATGGAATGGAATGCCTTTAAATGTTTGGAATTTGTATGGTTTTTCTGCACTACTAAAAGGAAAAATGCTTGGTGTTTTTTCTTTTTTTCTTTATTGATTTCAGGCCCTCCGGTACTCTTACTTTCAAGTAGGACAACCGCTAGGAACATCGCCACGAATACATGAGTTGTCCAAACAGCAAAAAGAACTTCATGAAAAACAAATCTCTCTTCATATCAAACCTGTACCTCCTTCGCAGCCACCACCAAAGCATCGACTGCCATCACGAGCTTTCCAGCCAAGCCAGCCATATGCCAATCCTTTTAAACTAAGCCCATCCTGGACTGAGCCATCCACTCGTTCTCAAGAGAAGGACAAAGTGGGTCAACCACATCTGCCTGCATTAAGTGCTCGAGCACCACAGGTCAGAATACAATGATTTTGATCTTATGGCGGTGATTGCTACTAAATCCTGTTATATGTAAATGAAAATTTATAGTTGTCTAAAGTATGTGTTTGATAAGAACTGTAGAACTATCTATATATGGGGAACGCTCACTATTGGCTACATGTGATCTTAAACACATACCTATTCAGTTTGTATTACCAGATGACTTGGAAATTCAGGGACATGTCTAGAATGTCCAGCTACATGAGCTGCACTGCCATTTAACTACATGGGCTGATTTATTGCCTAAGGGATATAATAACCATCAGCCAGTCACCTGAAATATCTTGCCATGAAAATAACTGTGGGTAAGATGAACATTTTCCTTCCAAGGTAATTTTGCCTGATTGATGTGTTTTACCCACAGTGATTTAAATTGTTCTAGGTGGCATGATAATTCGAGTGATGTGTTGCTCGCTGGTAGCTCAAATTTTGTGGCAACAATAGTTAAAAACAGGCTAAACCAAACTGCACATAGACGAACAGAAGATCCATTTAATTTACAAAGTTAACATTCTGGTCTGAGGCTGAACTGAGAGGAACCTAAATTTTCCATCCCTGCCCCCCCCCCTTTTTTAAATATTCAAGGAATATAGGAAGGTGCAAAGGTAATTTGTAGCTGAGGGTGTTGTAGACTTCCTCTGGGCAACAAAGCACTCTGTTTGCCATCAACCTAATATTACCTAAGAGAGGGGAGCAATATTTAGCATAACATGCCACCATTTCTTTCCACAATGTTCAGAGACCATATAAGTATTCTACAATTTATTTGGGAAATGATCCTTCTACACATACTGTACACAGCACTGCCTGAACTACAGCTCTGATTATTACTGGACTTTAAAGATGCTCTGTGTCAGTAGTGACAAACACATTTATGCTGGAATGAAACTGTGAGAGCAGGTTAAATCTACTAGCATTTGGGGTAAGTGTATGGTTAAGGAACTTGCAGATAAATTGGTATACACATCAACTGAAAGAAAAAATGTGACTATTTGTGAAACAAATTTTCACCACAGTTTATTGGAATTTTTTTTATAATAGCGACATTTTCTATTTAAGCATATTTACATCACACCATTCTTTGTCCGTTTTCAATCATTTATTCTCTGAGAGTGTTTGCTAAATATTCGTGTTATTCTAATATTTTATGAATTTATTACAAATTTGTAACATCATGCCTAAATACATATATCAATTTATAAAACGATAATGTGTCTCTATGCAGAAAAAACAATCACACGCATTTTATCTAGAAGATTCACTGTTTGCTACAGTAACACATTTAAATCATCGCTTATGGGCACAGAATAACAGTTTTCAATGCTATATCTGCTGGCAAATTTGTCTGTTTGTAATCTAGTAATCTATGAAAACATTAAGAGGTCTGAATATTTTTGTAGGGCCTCATTTTCTGTTGCAAAAACATTTGCAAATGTCAATCAGAATGTTCTATCAAGATTCAGAGATTCCCTTTACTGTAGTGATATGCAGATTGTAAACATTTTGAACTGTGTAAACCCTAACATGCCCTTGTCTTGATATCTAGTATATACCCTCACCAAAGAGGCCGGGCATCTATGGACGCGGGTATATAAATTAATCTAGCAGCTGGTGGTTGCACACTGCAGGGGGCTGGAGTGGATCACTACATAACTGGTACACATGGTGCTTGACTTACAATGCACCCAGAATTTAAATGATTGGCCTGCAACCCACTGGCCCACGCACCACTATTCTGCAGCATCAATTCTCCCACGACAAAAATTGTTAACTTTTATGTCATTCCAGAAAGAAGCTTCTGATACAGATTGTGCCAATGGGGAGCTGAATATGAAGACCAGGAGGAGATGGGGACATGTCACTAAAACAATGAAGGGATCTGATGAATGGGATGACTTTGATGATGATGTCCATTTTCCACATTCTAGAACTGGGATTAAACAGAATGAGAAAAAAAGTGAGGATACAATCCACAGGTAATGTAATTTATTGGTGCAATGAATTCCTCCACTAAGAATTAAATTGGAAAGGGTATACCTTACACTCGGGGCTTTTGTACCAATTCAAAGTGATGCAGCTATTAGACAGTGAAGATATGCCAATGGTAAATGATCAGGCATGTGCAGGATGCACTTTTCTTTGCATATCGCTTGCCTTCTGGTACATATAGGACCATCGGGGCTACTGTCCTCTTGCTTTTTATATGTGAACACTGTATGGGTCGGTTACATATCCCCTGGGCAGGGGTACAAGAGCACTAAGGGGCACAAGAGTGTGACCCTTAAGGCTCATTTATACAGTACTTCTGCCCCGGGGGGAGATTGCCATGCACCTTGCACCAGATGAAATAAAAATCCAGCCGAGTTATGAAAGGGTGCAGGCCAGCCCTGTACTGACCACCACTCTGAAACACAGCACAGAGAAATTTTGCAAGGCAAGTGTAAACAGTGCAACTTTAAACTACAATCGCTTTGTTAATATTTTATATAAGGGGCAATGTATGACCACCATAGTCTATATGCATAGTCTTTATGCTAGCTTGTAGTAAACGCTAGCTGTAATATTTTGAGAATAACTTCTGAAAAGGGCCTTGTTTGTAAGCAGTTTTTATTTTTCATTTATTTTTAATTTTACTTGTTAAAATTAAGTTACTAGAAGTGTTAAAGGAAAACTATAGGTCAAAAAATGTAGGTCTCTAAAAATATATCACATAAAACAGCTCATAAATAAATCACTGCTTCATGTAAATAAACCATTTTCATAATAATATACTTTTTTAGTAGTATGTCCCATTGGGTAATCATATATAGAAAACTTCCATTTTAAAAAAATAAGGGCCTCCCCCTGGTATCGTAGGATTAATGGTGCACACAAACAAACCGTACATGGTAGGTCACATGAGCCAATTAAGTTCTGTCTTTTGCTTCCACACTTCTCCCTGTTACAGTTAGCTGGTCAGGTTATCTCTGAGGCAGCACAGAGATAATCATGAAATGGTGGTTAAAAGCAAGAGATGTAGGCAATATTTACTTAAATATATAAATATATATATATATATATATATATATATATACACACACCAGCTTGGTGAGTGTTTAATAAGCCACTTAGTTTCATATAAACTGTTGCTTTACTATTCATTTTGGGGTTTAGTTTTTCTTTAATAAAAACTTTTTTTTTTTTTTTTTAACAGCCTTGAGAGTATAATGGATTTAAAGAATGCAGACAGTAATACTGCTGGGTCAGTACACAACTCGTTCTCTCAGCAGGACTCTGCACCTTCCAGAAGAACCTCAGCAGCAAAACAGCATTACTTGAAGCATTCCCGCTATTTGCCTGGTAAGAATTATCTTCTTCACCATGCTATATACAATAGCTCTAAGTTAAATACATTTATAGAATAAAACAGCCTTATTCTAAATGTGGCACCACTAATTAAAATGTATATGTAGAGACACTGTATAACCATCTTTTCATTTTTTGTGAAAGAAGGAGAACCAGGGGCACAACGCAAAACATAGAGCAGTGCTCTTGAAAAATGCAAAATGCATTTATGTTTAACAAGATCCAAATAAATGGATATGATCTAAATGACTTTTCTTTTTCTTAGTAATGGTTTTTACTCTTACTACTCCCCTTCCTATTCCTGGAAACAGATTTATTTATTTCTTGACTTTCCAACAGTTGCTTATATTCACCGAGGAAGTCGGAAGCAAAGTTGAAATGGCCCTGTCACTTCTGTCACACTGAACAGGAAAGGGATCGTAATAGAACATTCCAGATAGATAAGTTAATATAAAAAACAAAGTGACCCTTAAAATTAAAGCAGTATGGTTTTTTTAGACCTGGATGAAATGGTACAGTCCCTTGTGCAGAAAGGAATGGTCAATTCAATCTTTTTTTTTTTTGCTTTCAATAAGGGTTAATTATATTTTAGTTTGGATCAAGCACAAGCTACTGTTTTATCTTTTTTTTTTTTTTGGTTCAAGTGAGATTTATTGAGAAAAAAAAAACAGGATAATTGTACAAACAATATCACAGCTCAGTGCACATAAAAAGGAACATGACCCAATACGCAGATTGGGTTTAGACATCCTGCAAGCACAGAATTTTGACCAAATAGATAAATACATGACAATCATAAGCGTTGTATCTCAACTTACAGAAAAAATAAGAGTTTTCGCTAGTAAATGGATCTTCTGAACACTGTAAACTCACATCGTTATTGACAGCAATGACATAAACAAATAGCAGTTCCCTGAAACGAACTGCATCCTATGATTTGACCTTAAGGCTGTTCGCATCTGAAAAAGTTGTGCGCTACCTTGTAGCGTAGGATTAGTGGGCTGTAACTTAATCAAGCGTTAGGTAATTACTACCGACTCCCTAGGCTTATTCAAATATGCTCCAGGATCCATAGCTGCCAAATAGCGGTGTTAGCCTTAGTAGAACCCTTTCTCTTGGCAATCAGATCCTCCACTTTTTGTAAGTCCTGAACCGACTTCAACCACATCTGATAGGAATGAGGGTCTGGGGCTTTCCAGTGTTGGGCTATGATTTTACGTGCTAAGAAGAGTAATTTGTGAACCATAGTGTGGGCTGGGCTCGTTAGAGGAGTTGGTGGGTCCATACCTAGTAAATACCACTTGGGATCCAACGGTATCTCAAACCCTAGCATCCCAGTGATGCGGCTCTGTAACGCTACCCAAAAGGGAACAATTTCCGAGCAGGCCCAGAAAGTATGTAAAATTGTGACTTCAGCCTCACCACATCTCAAGCAAGCTGGCGAGATCTCTGGATTAATTTTATGTAGTACTGTTCTGGAGTAATAGGCCCTATGCACAAAGTACAGTTGTAATATCCTATACTTATAAATAGGAGAAATCCGAAGAGGTGTATGGAGTACCTGTACCCATTGCTCATCAGTAAATGGTGAGAGATCTGCCTCCCAACGGTCTCTCACTTTTAGGGAGGTTTGCGGTCAATTCAATCTTAAATCCGCAACTTTTGTCATTTGCACATTATTCATTCTTCTGGGTCATCTATACTAAAGGCTAGAATAGGGTTTACTGAAATTTATTTTAACCTTTTTTTAAAGGAGAAAAATAATATAACACCAACTACCCCCTTACTCTACATAGTCCCTGCTCCTGCCCACACAGGTGATCACTCCAGTAATTGCCCCATATCTTGTAATTGCCCCCCGTTAAAGAGTAAATGCAGCGGAGTTCATGGGCGCCATCTTCTTCTCTTCGGTAATCTTCGGGTCTTCTTCCTTCCCTTCGGCTATTTCTGATACTTTCGGCGCATGCGCAGTTGTCCGGAACCAACTGCACATGTGTGGATATGATGCTTACTTTCTGAAGATTACAGAAGAGAAGAAGATGGCGCCCGTGAGCTCCACTGTGCTTACTCTGCAACAAGGCGTAATTACAGGATTAGGGGCAATTACTGTAGTTATCACCTGGGAGGGGGGACTATGTATGGTAGGGGGGTAGTCAGTTTTATTAAATGGGGGTTTGAATTCTCCTTTAAAGGGGTTGGTCACCTTGCAAACACTTTTTCAAGTTCATAGGGGTGATGGAGGTGCGCTGAAGATACACGGGGGAATCCTATAGGAACAAGAATAGACAAAGCCTCTATGGTGTATTATCCTTTGTATGCAAGGCTGCTGTTGAATGGCAGTTCTACTCACATTTAGAAAGAGATCGTATCGCAGAAAGTAAAAGTACGTCGGATCTGTTGCCGTCGTTCGTGTGCCTGTTAGGTTAAGAGTGCAGAATAGTGTAATACCTCACAGTACGTTTTGGAGATTTTGCCGATAATGCGCTTACCTGGTATTGCTGTAAGATTAGTGTGTAATTCAATGTCAGTGTGGATGCGGCTGGTAGCAGATCCCTTCAAGCCGGCTGCTTTAAAGTTGGTGCTCCTACGCTGACAGGAAAGGTTAGTTGAGTTGTTTTCCGGCTGTTCTCCAGAAATAGACTTTTTTCAGTTACATTTCCATTTTTAATTTACCGTTTTTCCAAAATCTAAGTTTAATTGCAAGGCCAAATGTGGTGTTTTTATGTTGCGTTTTTAAAAAAGCTTAGTCGGGTGTAAATATGCATAAATTGCACTACCACTGAAACTAATGGAAAACGCACAATGGCAATTCTCACAGGGCGCTTGCAAGCTGAAATCCGCCACAGGACACCAGTATTGGTGTTTTTTTAGCAGAAACGCCAATACGTCAAACTACCAAATCAGTAGACTATGGGATCTGCAAGTTTGAAACCACACTTTACGGAAATACGCAGCGTATTTTAAATATGGCATCCAAACTCTCGCAAGATAAAAGATGCATATACTTTTTTACGGCTGGTGACATAATTACGTTGTGTATTGACGATCATTCCTGCTCCATTTGGCATGTAAATAGTTTATCTATTGCTAAATAGCTTTTCTATTTCCAGCCAGCAGAATTATGGGGAACAAGAACGATGAGAAGTGCATGTTGGGAAAAGAAACCTATGTGCTGAAAAACACATGTTGATGGTTGCATTTGGTTTTAGTGGCGTATTTATGCAACGTAAAAACACAACGTAAAACCGACATGTCTGGCCTTGTCCTAAAGTTGAATTTTCCTGCCTCTGGTGTTTCAGTTTGGCAGCTCAGTAAATCAGGCGCAGATTCTGAACTGTTACAATTTTGCAACATTTAGTTGATACATTTCTCAGGAGCTTCTCTGGAATATCAGCAACTATTGTATCAATTCTTACAGCTGCTTTTCATGAAACCCAGAGATTCTGCTCAGCGGGGACAAAGATAAGAAATTTATCAACTAAAGGTTTTAATTTAAAACCGTTTAGAGAGTCGGCGACCCCCCCCATCCCAGAGCTGCTTTAGAAAGTTCAAAAATTACACACTACACTTCAATATTATAAAAAATGGTAACACATAGAAAAAAGAAGGTAATTGGAAAAAGTCTTTATTTCTATTGAACTGTCTGAAACCAACAGAACCAAAAAAAGTGTTGGATGGTGAACAGCCCCATTAAAGGAGCAGAGTATTCCCCTTTTTTATATAACATTATTGGGTTTATGTGCATCAGGCACCTAAACCCCGCTATTGTGCATGCGCATAGAATCAGATTCTGATTTGCATGCTTCTACTAGACAAAGGCAGAGCTGCCAACCCCATTGCACAACTCAGACTTACAAACAAATGTTCTTATCAGTCTTCACAGGAAGCTAACCCCTGTTTTGTTTTGGTTTTTTTTTTTTGCTTATTATGTTACACTGTCTAGTTTTTCAGTTTACTAGTAATGTGTTGTCCATACACATTTCTACATCATACCGACAGCGTGTGTGTTTTGTAGAAAAGAAAAATTCATTTACAAGGGCCCTGCTGAATTCCTGTCATTAAAATGGTTTCTGGTAACAAACAGCGTCTCTTTAATTTGCAGGACTCGCTATCAAGAACAGTGCAGGAAAATCCTCAAGCAAAGAGTCTACCAACTTTTCTAATCCCTGGTCAAATCCTCTCCAGCCGCTTAAGCCACTGGTCTTGGCATCTGAGACCAATAGCAGGCTTTCAGGTAACTTTTTTGTACACAATGAGAAAGTAAACATGACTATTTCATTGGCATTTTGGGAAGAGTATAATACAGTAGGAAATTACAGTAAGGGTACATTGGGACATTATAGATCAAGGTTACAACAGGAATAGGCAGTTCTCATTGACACTGCTACTAGTGCAAAACTAAAACTCCTTATGGAAGTGCCATCCTGAGTACTGTAGTCCTGCAACAAAATATATATATATATATATATATATATATATATATATATATATATATATATATGTTTATTTATTTATATATATATATATATATATATATGTTTATTTATTTATATATTATCTCAAGAGAGAGGTCCTAACAAGGACCGAAACGTTAGACATTGGTACAACACAATAAATAATTTAAGTTTTCTCTAAGTCTGCTTGGGGGACACAGGGACCATGGGGTATAGCTGGTACATCCAGGAGGGCAGGACACAACAGTAGAACAAAAAACTAGCCCCTCCCCTACTGGCTATACCCCCAGCAGGCGGAGCTTAATCCAGTTTTTGTTGTGTCCTCAGGAGGATAGGACATTGAAATCTACTCTGTTTATTATTTTTCCATTTCTGTCAGTTATTGACACTAGGGGATGCCCAGGACCTCTACACTGTGTTAGAGTAATCCCATAGGCATCCCCCAACGTGGGACCTGTCTCCGGGGTCCCTGGTTATCCAAGACCACCCAGTCTCATTCTAGTCTCCCTTCCCACAGGCGAAGACGGACTGGCCGGAAGACAGAGGAGAGCGCCAAGGGACACGGTAGGTATATTACCTGTGTTTCCCTTCTCTCCGCCATTATCCACCTCTCTGTCCTATTCTTTGACGAGAGCGCTCACTGAGGCATTGTGCTGCGCAGGCTGCCTTCCCGTGTCCTACTCTGACACAGCGTGCTTGTCACAGCTGTGCAAGGTACTTCTACCTGCAGCTACGCTGGAAAGTTAGGCAGCATTAAGTGTTGCGGCCACGGTAGACACAGACTTGAGGGAAGGAGCCTAACGCAGAGGCTGGATGCGTCGCTGGACGCCATTTCCCTCAAATCTCGCGCTATTAGGCGCGCTCCAAGTCACGGCCGCCATTTTGTTTTTTGCACCGAAGTTTATCACGGGCGCATATAAGAACCTCCTAAGTCGGAAACAGAGCCGTACGCTTAGCGGTCTGTTTTCCTTCAGTCAGGGGGCAAGTAATAGTGGCCCTGCGTTTTCACCTTTGCAGTAGAAACGCTGGGAAGTTTCAGCTCCAGATTTTTTGCCTCACAAGATACCTGTATTATATACCCTCAGCAGACACAGCTTAGGACAGTATTCTGCTCACTGCTACCATGTCAGAGGGACCTAGTGAGGGGCTCTTTTCCAGGGGGGCACCTACTGCCCAAGTGAGATACCTAGCCTGTGCCAGGTGCCGCAAACGTTTAACCTCTGGGCATAAAGACCCATTATGTGCCAAGTGCAAGCCAACTGAGGTTGCACCTGAACCCCCAGAACCTGCTCCCCCTCTGGTGGACCAGGTCTGTCAGGAGGAATCCCCAGCGACAAGCAGGGAGCCTCAAAGACCCTCCACGCCAGAGTGGGCATCACAATTGGCATCCGGAATACCAAGATTAGCACAATCCTTAGACAAGCTTCTCTCTCGCCTTGACAATCCTAAGGCAAAGGCATCTAAACGTAGAGCTCCTTCTCCATCTGATGAGGAGAGTATTTCTCCCCCTGGACATCTTTCACCACTCCTACCAGATTCCGGTGATGAGTTAGATCGCTCAGATGGCGAACTTTCATCTGATTCAGACAAAGAGGGTGATGGCTCACACAGACATTCTTCAGAATCGGTGGACACCTTAATTGCCTCAGTACTCGAGACTCTTCATCTAGAACCGGAAGTCTCAGCTGACACTACTAAGAGTTTGTTCAAACGTAACAACAAATCTTCACCTGTTTTCCCTTCTCACTCACAGCTTGACCAAATCATTCAACAAGAGTGGGATGTTCCAGAGAAGCGTTTTCAAACCAATCGCAAGTTCCAAAAACTCTATCCATTCCCAAAAGATCTTACAGAAAAGTGGTCAATGCCACCTTCAGTCGATCCACCAGTATCTCGGCTTTCCAGGAACACTGCTCTCCCTGTTCCCGATTCCTCTTCTTTCAGGGATTCAATGGATAAAAAACTAGAAAGTCTTCTAAGATCCGCATTCTCAGCCTCTGGAACCGCCTTACGTCCTGTTCTAGCTATGGCATGGGTGAGCAGAGCGGTGCAGTCCTGGTCGGAATCCCTTTTGACTGCAATTAGTGACGGGACTCCTCGTCATGAACTTTCTCAACTAGCTTCCCAGATCAAGGAAGCAAATGACTACATGTGTGAGGCTTCACTTGATGCTACTCAAGTCATCAGTAGATCATCGGCACTTTCTGTTGCAGCTCGCAGGTCCCTGTAGATGAAACTATGGTCCGCGGACCTGTCCTCCAAGAAATCTCTAACCTCCATTCCCTTCAAGGGCAAACTTCTCTTCGGGCCCGATCTGGACAAGATTATTAGTCAAGCAACAGGGGGCAAGAGCACATTACTACCTCAACCTAAGGCACGCCCCTCCTTTTGCAGGGGTAAGTTTTTTCGTGGCTCCCAAACAAAACACTCGAGATCTTCACCACCAAGACAGTCCTTCACCAATCGAGGACGTTTCAGCGGAAAACAGAGATCTTCTTGGCAGAACAGAAAGCAGGTTTCCAAGACTGGAGACAAAACTCCCTCGGCATGACGGCGACCTCACACCGGCAGTCTCAAGGGCAATAGGGGGCAGGCTCGGTCGTTTTGCCGAAGTCTGGGCCACAATCATTCAAGATTCCTGGATTCAAGAGGTGGTAAATCGTGGATATCATCTAGAATTCGCCTCAAACCCCCCTCATCGGTTCTTTATGTCCAGACTGCCACAGAACTCAACAAAGAGGTCAGCTTTCCTAGGCGCCATCTCCAATCTTCTACTTTCCGAGGTAATCATACCTGTACCAGCCGGAGAACGGTTCAAGGGACATTACTCAAACCTGTTTGTAGTTCCCAAGAAGGACGGGTCAGTACGACCTATTCTGGATCTCAAGGATCTAAACAAATTCCTTCGGAAACGAAGGTTCAAAATGGAGTCGCTCAGATCAGTCATTGCAGCAATGACCCCAGGGCAGTTCATGATCTCTCTAGACATAAGGGACGCCTACCTTCATGTTCCCATTTTCCCTCCACATCAGAGATTCTTGAGATTTGCTTTCCAGAATTGCCACTACCAGTTTACAAGTCTCCCCTTCGGGCTAATGTCTGCTCCGAGGATCTTCACCAAGATTATGGCAGCATCGACAGCAGTGATTCGCAATATGGGAGTTTCCATCACTCCCTATCTGGACGATTTGCTTATCAAAGCACCCTCCTTCATAGAAGCTCAGAGATCTCTTCAGACATCCATGGACACACTTCAGAGACTGGGCTGGATCCTAAATTTGGAGAAGTCTTCGTTAACGCCCAGCCAATCTAACGGCAAGATAGCACTTCCATCTGGTTTACGCCTTCCCACCTTTCCCCCTCATTCCCAGGATCCTCAGGAAGCTTCAACAAGAACAGACCACTCTCATCCTAATCGCACCAAGGTGGCCCCGACGATCCTCGTTCACAGACCTTCTCAATCTGTCCGTGACAGACCCCTGGACTCTACCTCTACTTCCGGACCTGCTAACTCAGGGCCCCATTCGACACCCAAATCCAAAGAATCTAAATTTGACGGCGTGGCTCTTGAGATCAAGATTTTAACTCAGAAGGGGTTCTCCAAGGCTGTAGCACACACCATGTACGCTGCCATAGAGTTTGGTCTACTTACCAACAGTGGTGCATACGACACAAGACGCAGTTCAAGCGTTTCTCCATTCCAAATATCCTAGAGTTCCTACAAGAAGGGCTATCCATGGGCCTATCCTTAGGTTCCCTGAAGTCTCAGATCTCAGCTCTATCAATTCTTTTTCAAGAACGACTCGCTTTTTTGCCTGATGTCAAGACGTTTATGCAAGGAGTAGCACATATAGCTCCCCCTGTACGAGCACCGGCTCCCCAATGGGACCTCACGTTAGTTCTACGTGCTCTTCAGGAGCCTCCTTTCGAACCCCTAGGTTCGATACCACTATCCTGGCTTACCTGGAAAACAGTTTTTCTGCTGGCTATCTCATCGGCAAGACGTGTTTCAGAGCTCAGTGCATTGTCATGTAAACGCCTTTCCTCATTTTCCACCATGATAGAGCGGTTCTCCGCACAATTCCATCCTTTTTACCAAAAGTGGTCTCAGATTTTCACTTGAACCAAGAAATCACCATACCAACCTTCTGTCCGGCACCGTCTAATCCTAAGGAGAAAGCTCTACACTCTCTGGACCCCGTGAGAGCTCTAAAGTTCTACTTGCACAGGGTTCAAGACATTCGCAAAGCGGACTCCTTACTAGTCATTCCTTCTGGCCCCCACCAAGGGGGAGCAGCCAAAAAGTCAAACATTTCCTGCTGGATCAAACAGACTATTCAGAGAGCCTACATAGCAAGAGGTAAAACTCCTCCAGATAGAATCACTGCTCATTCCACTAGGGGGATGAGCACGTCCTGGGCGTTCAGAAACCAAGCATCAGCGGAACAGCTGTGCAAGGCAGCTACGTGGACCTCTGTCCACTCTTTCTCAAAATTCTACCATTTCGATACTTTTGCGGTCCCTGACACCCGCTTTGGCAGAAAGGTGCTTCAGGCCGCAGTGGCATCTTCCATTTAGGCCTCACTCTCCCACCCGGAGTTTTTAGGGGACTGCTTTGGTATGTCCCCATGGTCCCTGTGTCCCCCAAGCAGACTTAGAGAAAAGGAGATTTTGTGTACTCATCTTTTTCTCTTCAGTCGCTTGGGGGACACAGGGCTTCCCTCCCTGGACTGAGGCCTTCATTTTTTCCGTCTGACATATTACGGTGATTGTTAACCGATTTTAGGTTTAGTTAAAGTTATTAATTTCCTGTTGACTTTGGAACAAACTGGATTAAGCTCCGCCTGCTGGGGGTATAGCCAGTAGGGGAGGGGCTAGTTTTTTGTTCTACTGTTGTGTCCTGCCCTCCTGGATGTACCAGCTATACCCCATGGTCCCTGTGTCCCCCAAGCGACTGAAGAGAAAAAGATTTAACGGTGAGTACACAAAATCTCCTTTTACATGGGTGTGCTGGTTCCTTGAGTAAATGATTATATATATTTTAACCGTGCACCCTGGCTATATATACTCAAAATTGCCTTGTAGTGCGGATACTCACTGGACTGTGATAATCGCAATCCATCCTTCTGGAGCTTGGGAGGTTTGGGCACCGCGGGTGTCGGCGTGCTGGTCTCGGTGTGCTGATTTTACTAACACACTTTTAGCATCGTTGGGCTCCCACACTGCATACCGTACTCTCACACCCAAACATTATTACATGCCAAACTCCTTAGACGGGTGGGAGGGGGATAGTGTGGTCCCTGCATTGCGGGTGATGTACACTCTAAAGCAGGGATCCCCAACCTTTTGAACCCGTGAGCAACATTCAGAAGTAAAAGGAGTTGGGGAGCAACACTAGCATGAAAAATGTTCTTGGGTGCCAAATAAGGGCTGTGATTGGGCATTTAGTAGCCCCTATGTGGATTGTCACCTACATTGAGGCTCTGTTTGGCAGTACACCTGTTTTTTATACAACCAAAACTTGTCCCCAAGCCTGGAATTAAAAAATAAGCTCCTGCTTTGAGGTCACTGGGAGCAACATACAAGGGGTTGGAGAGCAACATGCTGCTCACGAGCTACTGGTTGGGGATCACTGCTCTAAAGTATAGGAAGATGAAGGATGGATTGCGATTATGTAAGCCCTTCATGAAGTGTTACAGAGTGTTAGAGGTTAAGTAACCCATACCCCTGAGCCCGATGCTTCCAGCCAATTGTTTTGTTTGATGGCTTTAACCGATGACGACATTGACATTTCTTACTAATACTAGGTGATTTTCTTCAAAGCACTTAATAATAATTTTATTTGTCTTTTATGTTGTTTTCTTTTTCTTCATTTTTTATACTATAATTTTTGAAATTTTTTGTAATAATTTTTTGTAAAACTTTTTGATAATTTTGCATACACTGATAGTGTTTAATTGGGCATTTTTTGATGCTAAATTCGTTATACTGTATACACATGACTGTAACATTATGCTGCTATACCTTAATGTCATGATATAGGAACAGGTAGCAACTGACACATTTGGGGTTAATAGTTTGAGGGAAATATGTTTATTTACACACATATATTATATGTTTATCTTGGGATGTCTCTGTAACCCCGTGTGGGGTGATGCACCGATTAATATTTTTTGGTCAATAATGACATTAATGGTTAGGTTGCTAAGGGGGAGGTACTTGGCAACAATAGCTATTTGATTATGTGGTCCTGTTTAGAGCTGTGCACTGATCACACTGCAATACAATATAGACAGCATTTTATCTACCGCTATGGAAAGAGCATGAAACCAGACCATCTACCTAGACTCATATTTGTTACTTTGTAAAATTACCAGTATTACCTAGTATTTTGATACATTTAAATAGTTGCGAGTGAGATTAACAACTGTTACAAAGTTTGTTTTTAAGGATCCTCTCGTAAACAAGGGGTGTTTTAACAGGAATATGATTATCTGTATTTCTTAGTACAGGTATGGGATCCGTTATCCGGAAACCCGTTATCCAGAAAGTTCCGAATTACGGAAAGGCCGTCTCCCATAGACTCCATTATAATCAAATAATCCAAAATTTTAAAAATGATTTCCTTTTTCTCTGTAGTAAGAAAACAGTTGCTTGTAGTTGATCCCAACTAAGATATAATTAATCCTTATTGGAAGTAAAACCAGCCTATTGGGTTTATTTAATGTTTATATGATTTTCTAGTAGACTTAAGGTATGAAGATCCAAATTACGGAAAGACCCATTATCCGGAAAGCCCCAGGTCCCGATGATTCCGGATAATAGGTCCAATACCTGTATTTCTTAATATTTAGTATTGATGTATTTTGAGTTATGATATTGGATGCATTGTGATGATGACAAGGTGACAAGGATGACATGTCAGCCAATTAACTTTTCCCGCCATCATGGGTATTTATTGAATTTTTAATTTTCTGTTGTTACTTTGAGAAAGGCCTCTTGTTAATAAAACATTATCTAATTTTTAAGTCCTGAGAGTGTGTACCTTCTTTACTGAATAATTATTTCAAAATTTTGGACACTGCACCCAGGCAAGTTGAATTTAGTGACGAGAGAGCCGGCTCCCCCAAAGTTCTTATTTATATATACACAACCACTACATCCAAAGGGACTCAATAGAGAATATGACTTGTATGCCTTCATTTAAATGAAAAGATAATGTACGTGTATTTAGATATATATATATATATATGTGTGTGTGTGTGTGTGTGTGTCCACCATCAGAAATCGCAGGGCCCCATACGACAAAATTTCCTGGACTGTGCCCACCGCAAGCCCCACCCACAGGTCCGCCCCCACCACACAGTAAAAAAAACAAAAAAAATATTGGTGACTCGGGTTCCCACATGCTTTCCCGAAGTCAGCAGCTCTCAGAAAGATGGGGGACCCGGCTAATCAAGTAAGTGTGGCAGGGCCCACCTTACCCTCGGGGGCCCCTGCAACTCTCCCCCCTGTCCCCCCCCCCTGATTGCGGCCCTGTGTGTGTCCTCACACAATTACCTTTTATAAATTCCAATTTAAGTTTTACACACTCATAAAACTGTTTTTTATTCTCGCCTTCTAACACTTAGCTTCTTATTTACCAAGCGTTCAACACATACTATGTACCACATGATTATTCAGTTGTTAATACAACATCAAAAAGTTTCATTACAAAATACATTTTGTGTTATGCCAATGCTATAATACAGCAATTATAAACATAGGCAATCTGTACATCTCCAGCATGTCATAGGTTGCTGTCTAACAACTCATGCATTTTCTTTTCTGTCTTTAAGGTAACGACCCAGTTTCTAGTTATCTGCCCGCCTTTTTGAAAAAAGATATGGGCATTGGGCAGAAGGTGCATTTAGCTCCACTTCCAGATCCAGCTCCCAGTGAGTAAACAAAAATATTCATTTAAAGACAATTTACACTGTGGCTGCACTGTTAACTTCAGCTTTGTCTTCTCTGATGTATGCAAAAGCTCAGACATGTTCCCTGATGCTCCCACTTTCCAAAACCTGGGGAAGATTTTCAGACTCACACAAATATCTTTCTAGGCCCCTACTGGGTCCCTTCCAGCTGTGTACCATAGATATCTCTACATACTATAAATTACAATGTTGATGTCAATCATTTTTATTTCTGGGGTTATTGGTTATTAGGTTTTTTTTATACCTAATTTTAGAAAAAACTCGAATCAGTGAATTTGGGGTTAAAAACCCAAAACTCCAATTAATGGTTTTCTGCAGAAAAAAAAAAACTCGAATTGCTCGAATTAATTGAGTTTTTGAGCGAAACTCACCGGAAAAAAAACCTGAACATCACGAAGGTTATAAAATGTGAGAGATTTTTTGACCAATAACCCTTATTTTTAGTAAAAAAAAAACTATCTTCATATGCTTCAAGAAACCTCTGCCATTGACTTCTACGTGACCTCGCCAGATTTTTAGAGTATTTTTGGATTTGGGCTATTTCTAGCTTCTGGGTATAATAAATCTCGAAAAAGTAAGTGTTTTTAACCTGAAAATTTACATGACTGAAAACCAACCCCGAAAAACTTAAATTTTTAGGGAAAACACCACTCAACCCTTGCTAAATCTGTCCCTAAGTGTTGAATGTGAGTGCTCACAGATGTGTGTATTATCAGTACACTAATGTATGCATACTGTCATCTTCCTGTTTAGATTTTGGATCCCTGAACTCTGTTGGATCGTTCATAGGACCATCTTCTTTCAGTTCACCTACCAAAGGCACACCAAGGCTGACATCCAAACCAGCACCTCCTGTGCTACCGATTCATGGAAGAACAGACTGGCTGTCCAAATATGGAGGGCACAGATAGTGAAACAGCACTTTTTTGCACATTCAGTGCCAACCATGCATTTCATTAAAGCCGTGAAGCAGGCTACATTACTTTCTATGGAGCTAGAGAAAGATCATTTGGCTAGTTTTATATCCAGATGTCTTGATCTTTAAACAATTTGTAAATATATGTTCAGACTCTATTTTATTATGTGCATAAATAGCCATATCTTACATTTCATACATTGTCTGAGCTGTTTCTACTAAATTGGCAAACTGCCTTAGAAGTCTTAATAAGAAGTATTATATTCAAACTGATTTTTTGCAGTAGAAAAATACTTTGATCAGGGTGAGCTTCTTTTTGTTTCTGCTCTACATTGCTGGCCTAGATCAGCACTGCAGATCTTTCTGTATACGTTATAGACAACATGTCACGCTGCTCTGCCCTTGTGGTTCTATATCATTCCCCCCTCCGTTCTTTCAGCCACCACAACAACACTTTATTTTAGCTTGCTCCTTACTAGAGCAAGTTATACTAGTGCCTTAAAGTACTGAAATATAATATTACCACTTAAGTAAGACTGCTCTTGTGGAATATGACTTTCATTTTTGTCTGAAAAAATAAGGATGAATACCATTTTCTTTTTTTGTACTATTTACATATATTTTTCTAAAGAAACTCATATAATCCATGCTTTGATTTACTAGTTAGTTTGTAACAAGTGACTTACTTTAGGGAAATATAATTTCTTAAGTGTAGAAAAGGCAACCATATTATATCCATATAATAGATATATCATTGTTTGGTATTACTAAACAGCTCCTAGAAAGAGACTGTAGCAGCCAGTTGCAGGTTCATTTGTTTTGCTATGTGACTTTTTGGCAGAGCTGTCTGCCTGACAAGACCTCCTCACTGTGTAATGCTGGTTATTGCAGTAGTGATGGAGTTGTGCCAATTGGTCCAGTATATGATGCTTTTATATAGAGAAAAGTACCTTACTAAGATAAGTAATGCTTGTACAGAGTATGAGTATACATACTAATACAAAATATAGTTTGATAACTGAATATTCTGGAAATACTTTATATTTAAACCCATAATTGTGGACAGTAATTCAGACTTTCTGCAGATGATTTGGCCTTTGTTTGTTAACAGAGGTGGAAATTTGACCCTGTGCCCCTGGTGCAGTTGGCTAAATGAGAAAGAATGTCTGGGTGACTGACATATGTGCTGTTATGTAAGTATACGGTGCATTTGTATGTGGCCTGGCCCTTTAAGTGAGTCTAATGAAAATTCTTTATTTTATTGGTAGAATTGTGACAAAGTTGGTTAATCCATATGAAACGAGACCAGCAGCTCTTTTTGAACAAGTATCCCTGCCTGTACTTATTACATTTATTGTATAGTAACCATTTTGTACATTTCAGGGAAAGCCAAATAGTGTACCAAAAACATTGTTTGTTTTTTTTAAAATTTTCATTCGTGTCTAAAGGCCCCCCATACACGGGCCGATAAAAGCTGCCAACAGACCCGAGTCGGCAGCTTATTGGCCCATGTGTGGGCCATCCAATGGGCTTCCCCAATCGATATGTGGCCGGAAGTCGGCCTGATCTCAATCGGGCGGATTAAAAAATCTCGTTGGATCACGGCCGCATTTGTGCGTCTATGCGGTCCTGCAATCCGACCGCCCGTATTGGATTTATTCTGATCCGATCATTGGGCCCACGGTCAGATCAGCCCAATATCGCCCACTTCAATGCGAGCACATTGGGGAGAGATCCGCTCGTTTGCCAATATCGCCAAAACTAGCGGCTCTCTGTGTCTATAGCCGCCTTAAGTGACCAAACCGCGCAACTGTCTAAGCACTATACTCATTGTTCCCAAGTAGTGCTGGTTACTGTTGATAGCTTGCAATATTTGAGTAACATAATACCTCTCTGCACTGATAGAAGGGTTCTGGTCTAAACCAACGGTGGGTCCCTGCAGCATTCATAAACCTCACCTCTTCCCAAACTGATGGACAAAGTTGTAGTTTCACATATACAGCGGGTATTCATCCTTGGCCCAGGCCAAGTGTATAGTTATTGTGCTTCATATTCCTAAACTCAACAGTCTAAAATGAGAAGTGCAAGAGAATCTGCCCTTTTCGGGGCAAATTTATCAAAGATTGAAGTCAGAGATCACCACAGCCCTCTAGAGTGAAATTCTGCCACTCTAAAAGAGTATTTATCAATGGGTGAAAGTTCACACTTTCATAAATGTGCCTTTCAAAATCCCATAGAAATGAATGGAGAGTGACAGAATTTCACTGTGGCAATCTCTGACGTCACTCTTTATTAAATATAACCCTTTATCTCTTCATTGCTCTTATGCACAATTTTCTTCGAGAGCTGTGAAGTAACCCATTTCTTATAGGGCTGTTCTTTTTGTGTGTTTTCATTTATTATTAACCAGTAAGTCCATAGGTATTAGTGCAGAATGGCAGGGCTATGTATTGGACAAAGCTTTAAAAACTTACTGTAAATTGCTTTTAGCCTTAATAATTATAAAAACACTAGTGTATAATATCTAACATTAACCTTTTATTGGGCTAAATTACTCCTTGGCATTTTTGCTTTGAGAGTGTTATGGGTTTTTTTAACTTTCATTTTTACTATATTTGTACCCTTATGCAGTTACTTCACCTTCAAAATCTTTAACCTTTGCTGCTAATGAATTAGGAATGGTATTCTCTTTTGGAGCATTAGCAAACCCTGCACCTTAATTAACACTGCAGTCTGCATCCTCATATTGGAGGAGGTCTTACCTTATGGTATCCAGCTAGACCAGTGATTCCCAATCAGTAGCTCCTCAGTAACATGTTGCTCCCCTTGGATGTTGCTCTCAGTGGTCTCAAAGCAGGTGCTTATTTTTCAATTACTGGCTTGGAGGCAAGTTTTGGTTGTATAAAAACCAGGTGTACTGCCAAGCAGAGCCTCATGTAGGCTGCCAGTCCATATAGGGGCTACCAATAGCCAATCACATATCTTACTTGGCATCACCCAGGAAAAATTTTCATGCTTGGGTTGTTCCCCAGGTCTTTTTATATCTGAATGTTGCTCACGGCTGAAAAAGGTTGGAGACCCCTGTGCTAGACAGACCTTTGTTTAACATTAGCAAAAGAATTATACTTGTGTTGAACATGTATTCAATTCAAATGGTTAGAGGACGACAAGGTGCTCCAGAATTAGTTGTAAGGTTACTCACCAAAGAGTGAAAGTGGTCCGGGTGCACCAGCCCCAGACCCCCAGTTTCGGGGAGTGGTACAGCAGAAGATAAAGAAGCAGGGCTGACCGGCAATCAAACGGATCTACAAGACCAGAGATGCTCCGTTAAAAGGTAAATTTATTGGTAGAAAACACCTTCAGGGTGCTTAGTCATGGGCTGGAGATGAAGCTATATTTTAATTTTTCTACCAATAAATTTATCTTTTAACTGAGCATCTCTGGTCTTGTGGATCTGTTTGAGTGCCGGTCAGCCCTGCTTCTTTATCTTCTGCTGAACATTTATTCAGCCTATTCTTAGAATGAATCGGATTCTTGGTGTGTGTTTATACAGACGATCCGTTTCTGCATGGAGAGACAATGTGTTGACCTAAGTGCAGACACATGGAGCAGAAAACACAAGTGAATTTACGAGCCAAAATTGGCTTTGTGTGTCTGTGGTAGTAGCCTTATATTATAAGAATCCTCCCACCCCCAGCTATAGCTCAGCATAAGAAATAAAGAAGAGTTCATTATAAAAGGGGGGTTAAACAAATTTATAGAATACTGATAAACTTACTACTTATTCTCCTCCCACAACTGTCCTCAAGAAGAAGGTTACAGGAACAATATATTTCTTTTGGTTTCAGAGCTTGTCCTGTTACATGAAAGAAATGAAAACCATAGATGTTGTGTATTAAAAAATAACAGGCAATAAGTATGCTGATCACAAGTCTTATTCATTCAGCTCCGTGAAAATGGAGGTGTACTTCCCCTTTAAACATTTTATGCAAGCAGCTTTCTGTACACATTCCGTGTGACTCTGATTTGTAGTTTATTGAATATTTACCCGATTTCTCTTTGCAGTTTTGGGCATTCTGCTTTCATATTACGTTTACATTTGTCATTTTTTTTATATAATAGATTATAATAACCTACTTATTAACGTGACTCCCAAACACATTACCTCAGATATGTGTAGTACAGTACCAAAGTCTGCCATTAGACTGGCATTGAAATGAAACATTCCACACTATTTTGGAAGGATAAATATATCTTGTCCTGTTTCTTTTGGGAAATATTTTCCACTACAATGTGCAGGGGTGAGGGAATGGGTTGTCTTTGCATTACCGGTACCTGTTTTTTCTGCAGTAGTATTTTTATATTTACAATTAATATGGGGCCGATGCTCTTATTTACCTCACTGGCGCATCATCTCTTGGACAGAGCAGCTGAGCCAAATTTTAGCAGAAGATACTGCCAGGCGTCGATCTGCCGCAGCATGTGTGTGCGTGCTAGGAATGCACCGAATCCAGGATTCAGTCCGGGATTCGGACAGGATTCGGCCTTTTTCAGCAGGATTCGGATTCGGCCAAATCCTTCTGCCAGGCCGAACTGAATCCTAATTTGCATATGCAAATTAGGGGCAGGGAGGGAAATCACTTGATTTTTTTTCACAAAACAAGGAAGTAAAAAATATTTTCCCCTTCCCACCACTAATTTGCATATGCAAATTAGGATTCGGTTCGGTATTCGGCCGAATCTTTCGAGAAGGATTCGGGGGGTTTGGCCGAATCCAAAATAGTGGATTCGGTGCATCCCTAGTGCGTGCGCGCACGCTCGCACTATGTTTTTGCCGTGACCGGCCAAAAAAGGTGGTCGCGGCAGGAAAGAAGCCATCGGATCTTGGATCTGGCCCGGCAGGGCCCACAAGACCCGGAGGCCTATCGGGTTTTTTTCCAGGTGTCCCACCGGCCCAGTCCGACCCTGCATACTGCTAATAGCTTTAAAGAAAGAGAACATTTCCAAATTGCTCTGAATAACACTAAGGGGCAGATTTATTAAGGGTCAAATTGAAAATTCTAATTCAAATTTTTTTTATGGGCAAAACTTTTAAATTTGACTAGGGAATTATCCAAACTCTGTACACGTTTTTTTTTTTAAAAAAATGTAATTAAATATTTTGAGATTTATCATACTCTGGCCCTTTAAGAATTTGAATTAGACTATTTGCCACCTAAAACTTGCCGAATTTCTGTATAAGTCAATGGGAGATGTCCGGAGGTCAATTTGGAATTTTTTGTAGCCTTCCTGAAATTTTGAGGGTTTTTTTTGGAGAAAAAACTCAAATTGAGTTTGATCAAATTAGTTTGTGTTTTTGGGTCGTTTAAATTCGTCTGACTTTTACAAATTAGATTTTTTTTTTTTTTAATAAATCTCCCCAAGTCGAATTTAAGGGAGTTTAAAAACTCACATGAATTCGAAATTGACCCTTGATAAATGTGCCTCCCAGTAAGTCTTTGAATGAATGGCTTCATCTCACTAGGCAGATTTAATGGCAGCTGCAGGGTAACCTACAGCATTTCCTATTTGAAAGGGAAGTAGCCTGTGATGTTTCCTTTACTCCCTGGGAAGTCATCCATTAGTTAATTTGGGGACATCTCTATTGCTTGCATCATTTTGTATAGGGAAAAAAATTATTTACTTAAATCTGGCAGCAAAATTTAGAGGGTATAACTTAGTGCATTCATAGAATAGTAAATAATTATCAGATATGAGTGTGCAGTACTATATTACTTACATCATCCATGGTATTACCTAACATCTGATTATGATTACTATAGTATGGTTTGTTGGGGTCACTACTGAGCTCATACAATGTGTATACCCTGCCTAAGAGAAGTTGTATGGTAGAGGCTACCTTACTTAAGTATACAGTATGTGCCGCTCATAATGCTTTTAGCATCTGAAGGCATTTTGTCTCTGCCCCTTCCCACAGAGAAGTATGACAATTTCATAATATAATATTTCAATAGGCAACTTGGCAATTTACACAACATAGTTTCAAACTAAATACCAAATATAATTATAAATTATTATATAATGAGCTCTGTTTACTTGTAAATGCGTTGTTTTTTTTGCTTTCCCTTATACCAACATGTAGGGATTTCTCTTTGCTTTTTTTATTTGTTGTTGTTTAAATGCTGTGAAACCATAATCTGCAGCTATTGTGAACTACAACAGATCTTGGATGCTGATTGTTTACAATAGCTTCAGACGCACAGCCATCGTTAAATCAGAAAGAGTAATGCATTAAAAGACATAATGGACCATTTATATTTTTACATCTGTATCTACAAATACGTTTACTACTGTGTCATGGTTTTTACAAATGTTGTGACTGTTCCAAGAGCTACTGTGTTGCGTTTATTTACATGCATAGTTTTCTACTAGTTTATTTCTCTTTACAATAAACTCTCTTTCTATTAAACTGTATATTGACTATTGAGTGTATTATTCATAAAATTATTGAATTTTTCCTTGTACCTGTCAGTTCATAGGGTCAGATTTATCAAAATGTGAGATTACAGTTTGCCTCCTGTGGGGCTCTCTATGATGGTGATCGCTCTCTAAATGATGAATGCTAAGGGGCAGATTTACATATGGTCGAATATCGAGGGTTAATTAACCCTCGATATTCGACTGCCGAATGTAAATCCTTCGAATATCGAAGTCGAAGGATTTACCGCAAATAGTTTGATTGAACGATTAAATCCTTCGAATCGTTCGATTCAAAGGATTTTAATCCATCGATTGAACTATTTTTCTTCGAACAAATAATTGCCAGGAAGCCTATGGGGACCTTCCCCATAGGCTAACATTGCACCTCGGTAGGTTTAAGGTGGCGAGTGACATTTGGAACAACCTACAAAAAATGCACTTTGGTGGGTTTAAAAAATGCATATAAACACAATATATTAGTCTTTACACACAAGGAGGCACATTTACGTAGGGTCGAATATCGAGGGTTAATTAACCCTCGATATTCGACTGTCGAAGTTAAATCCTTCGACTTCGAATATTGAAGTCCAAGGATTTACCGCAATTCGTTCGAACGATGGAACGAAAAATCGATCGAACGATTAAATCCTTCGAATCGAACGATTCGAAGGATTTTAATCTATCGATCGAAGGATTTTTCTTCGACCAAATAATTGCCAGGAAGCCTATGGGGACCTTCCCCATAGGCTAACATTGCACCTCAGTAGGTTTTACTTGCTGAAGTAGGGGGTCGAAGTTTTTTTTAAAGAGACAGTACTTCGACTATCGAATAGTCGAACAATTTTTAGTTTGGATCGTTCGATTCGAAGTCGAAGGTCGAAGTAGCCAAAAAAAATCATTCGAAATTTGAAGTTTTTTTTTTATTCTATGCCTTCGCTCGAACTAAGTAAATGTGCCCCTTAGTATATACATTTTTAAACACATAGAAAACAACATTGACTTATTTTCTCTCTGCTCTACTTCAGATGCCCAAATTTAATAGGAAGAGTTTATTCAGCACATGTGGCAGTTATTGGTATAATTCACCGGTGGAGGCCGATTGTAAGGCAATTGCCTACTTGTTAAGGACAATTCGTTTGCAATAGGGTAAACTTTGTAGATTCTTCCAAAACTGCTCTTCCATCTCCCACTGACTGCTAGGAAAGTACCAGTACTGTCTGTTCTCTGCCCTAAGTTTCACAACACAGGGCTTGAATATGTATGCAGAAGCATACTGTATTTATATTTTTTCCTTAGTTTTTCTAACATAAAACTGTCACTTTAAAAAAGTTATTTTGCTTTTCAGAATATTACAATAAAAAACATTAATGTAGTGAAGTTTGTTACTGTGTAGTGTACTTCTCATTTAACAGTAGCAGCATTAAATCAAATTGTTTTGACATTTGGGAACACTGCTGAATTAGTTAAAAGGAATGATGGACACCTGAAAGCCCTGTGCCTTGTTAAACCCATACCTGCTTTATGGAATACTTAAACAATTTGTCAAGATTTGTGTGTGTGTTTTATCACCCACATAGAGCAAACTTTTTTTTTTTTTTACTGTGCCAAATTGTCCATTGTGGTAAGAAAAGCAAGCTTTGTGTGTATGTATGTGAATGGTGCCTGTGTGGTTTAGACACACCTCCTTGCCTTCCTCGCAGACCCCACTCCTGAGCACTAAAAAATAGCTGTTGTGACTGATATTAACAGGGAACCTGGAGATCTGCTTCTCTATCACTGCTGATAAGGTCTGACATTGCTGAAATCCTGAGGTTGTGTAAGTGTTCCATCCTTCTTTAACTCACAGCTGGGGCAAACGCTTCTAAATGCATTCATATTCAAGCATGTGGTATTCTATGTATGGTATTATAGGCAGCTAATTACAGATCCCACTTACTATGCATACCCTCAATCATTCCCCTCAAAATGTACACATTTAAAGGGGATCTTAACTCTAACTTTGCCTCTTGAAAAAAGTAATTGCAATGAAAACAGTGTGTTCTGCCCTTTCTGCACTGCTGGTTCTAACTCTTGAAACCATGTAACAGAAAACAGTCATGTAGGTTGTCCGTTAATCCGTTGGCTTCTACTACAGTGTTTCAAAAGTAAGAAGCACCAGGGCAGTCATTTTTAATGCAACTACAATGAAAGCAGTGTATTCTGTCCCTTTCTGCAATGCTGGTTCTAACTCTTGAAACAATGTAACAGAAGACAGCATTGCATACTGTGTGTTAATCAGTTGGCTTCTTCTACAGTGTATCAAAAGTAAGAAGCACCAAGACAGTAATTACAGTAGGTAATGTAACTGAAATAAAAGCAGTATATTCTGTCCCTTTCTGCACTGCTGGTTTGAACTCTTGAAACAATGTAGCAGATAACAGCCTTGTATGCTGTCAAACAGTTGGTTTCTGCTACAGTGTTTTTAAGGTCAGAAGCACCAGGGCAGAGAACAGAAGGAGACCGATGCTGCTTTCAGTAGCAGTTGTATTAACAACTGTAAAACCAATGGAAATGTTGGAACGTTAACAAATACAATTTCTTTTTATTATACATCATTTTATTTTTGAGTTTACATACTTATTAAAGATGCAACAAAGGTTCTCTGCTGCAGGCACATTATATATATTTTGTATTTAAAAATGTACTTTTCTAGAAAAAGGAAGACATTTGTACTTACTTGAGCTGTAGTTCAAAAAAAGGTTGTTGGCGGTCTGTACAATACAATTAAAGTGTTGCGTTCGACTTCCATGTAGATGCTCTGTGCTTGCAACTCAACTATACCAGTGAATCAAAACCAAAAATGAAAAAGGAACTCCAGCAGAATAACTGCAAATTATTTATACCTGGAATAAATGTTTTGCAGTTATTCTGCTGGAGTTCCTCTTCCATTTTTTTGTTTTGATTACTTGAGCTGTAGTTCTACAACATCCCAGTTATGCATAGTTTTACCTTTAGTTACTGCTCATCACTAAATTTATAGAAACGTGACCATATCGAGGTGCATAACATTGCCATTCAGGCTGCATATGAGACTTAAATATTTAGTTTAACATTAAGCAGACATTAGCGTCGGTCCGATTTGGTCTTACACTTTGGTGCTGAGTTTGGGAAACACCTACTCCTTTATTGACCTGCTCAAAATACAGTTGTATGCTTATGCTTGTATGACCAAGTTAATACAGAGGTGGTAGCATATAAAGTAATAACTCCATTGGCCATGGGTTCTTTTTTGTTTCATCCAAAATCTGTAAGCCATTCTCCTCATGCTCTTCTTTCTACAGCCTGACTCACTTAATCTCCTTGTGTGACACAGGCCTGATGAAGCAGATCTATCCATCTGATAGGATAAAGGTGTCAGGCACAGACACTGGGCAAATCTTCTTCCCAAGATGTCCCTACTGGGTTAGGACCTCTAATAATGTCTGCTGACATTGACTTGTGAATTACTTATTTCTTTTCTCACATAATAACATTTTCCCTGCAGATAAGATGGTGAGGTTGGTAATACGGTGCTGTAGTTTCTCCGCTTGTGCTGCAACAAAAGTCTCACAGAGAACTGACCCATGGCCTAATCTGAACAACACTTTCTTTGTTTTAAGCCTCACGGGAATTCAATTATTTCTATGTGACATTTACTGAGAACTCCAAGCCATTGTAATGATTAGATTCTTTTTTAGATTTTTGTGGTTACATAATTCAGCAAGTCCTCACAATTGAACATAGTTTTCATTTGGCTGACTTGCTCTTTGTCCATCTGTTGTGCACATTGCTGTCTCAATTTATGCAAATCCAGGAAAAGTGCAAAGTTTAAACAGAACTTGCATACAGAAGGGTTCCTAGCCTCAGCATGGCATAGGTGAGACTAACTGAACAATGTATGCTCAAAATATAGTTTTGGTGCATCAGCACCTTAGTCAGGGGATATTGGCTTTATAAAAATAGAATAATACATTGCATTGATCAAAACAAGGATGTATTAAGTACAATGAATAGCTGTTGCTATATCAGCTCAAATGTATGGCTTGATCCCATTACTTCTTTAGGTTCCATATCTCAATTCGCACCTTTGTCCTAGAACATGTACCTAGAGTACTACGGGGGTGTAGATCCTACACATTTAGGAACTGACTGCAGAGCCTGCATTCTGTTTCTTGCTTGTCACTTTTTATATTAAATTATTTGTTTGCAGCATTCTATCTACATTTAAAACATGAAGAGGACTAGAAAACATTACTCTGGTTAAATCATTAATGCTATTTTATACTTGCAAAACAGATGGCCACATTCATACCAGATTTTCATACAGTTTGACCAAATTACAGTAATTATGTATGTTATTTGGGTTTGTGTGTGGGCCAACTGAGTCATAATGCCACCCACACACCTATCTGACCAATCAGTTCTATTTGGCTGTGCATTTTCCCTGCTACTCTGCTTTATGTAGACATTAGGTTGTTAACAATAAAAAAAGTGGTGCTTTTTGACTAATATCCATCACAATTCCTTGTATTTTATCTTGTCTGATATGCATTAGTTAATAAACTATTGTCATGTAGGGTATGTAAAATATACAATATGTCCCAAAAACCCAAACTCTATTACTTAAATGGAAGAGGCAAAATGGAATCTATACGCTGGCTTCTAGCAGCAGCTGGGGTTGAGGTTAGTGCAAATACACAATTTTACGCTTATTTTTATATTCTTAGCCTTTACTTGCCCGCTAAGAATTATCTTGCTCTAAAGTGTCAGTCACAAAGACTTGTAATAATATAACACTTCTTCTAGCACAATTATTTGCATGTTTTTCCTTTTGGCAGTTTGAGGAAGAGTTTTTAAAAACCAGAGAACAGTTTGAAGCATTAGTTCAAGGTGCGTTTGAGATTAACATGTAATTGTCTGTTATCCCAGACTAACTCCGCCTCTGTACCACTTGACATTTAGTAGTTTCTTGCTAATATTCTTAGCATTCATAGCTGTTGTAAATGCAATTACATTTCTTAGCTGTCAATCAACTAGGGATGCACCGAATCCACTATTTTGGATTCGGCCGGACCCCCTGCAAATTAGGGGTGGGAAGGGGAAAACATTTTTTACTTCCTCGTTTTCTAACAAAAATTCACGCGGTTTCCCTCCCTGCTCCTAATTTGCATATGCAAATTCAGATTCGGTTCGGCTGGGCAGAAGGATTTGGCCGAATCCTGCTGAAAAAGGCCAAATCCTGGCCAAATCCCGAACCGAATCCTGGATTCGGTGCATCCCTGCAATCAACTATTGCCTGCCCCGCTTCTATGCCTTAGGCCTGACTGCACTCTCCACGTTCCCCCTCTCTCTTTATAATTTAATTGTGTATTCTGGTGCGCAAACAAGATTTTGATATGATGCAAGACTTGCCTTAATAAAAGTATCCACAAAATGGCTCCTGCCTGCTTGACTAATGTGAAAAATAGGATTTGGAATATTTTTTTTTCGGATGACAGGTCCCCTTTAACCTTTAAGTTTCTTTTCTCCAATCTTCTTTTGTTACATTTTATTAAGTGTTATGTTTATAGTAATAATAGTGTAAATCAAATGATAATCTGTAATAAAGGCATGCATACTTATGGAAAGTGTTTTATTTGCACCTCTGAAACACAATATTCTATAAGAAAAAAATTCTCTCAAAGATGAAGCTTTACTTTTCTAGCAAATGTACTTTGACATGAATCCGATGCCATTACTCTTTAAAAGGTTCTGTTTGGATCATTTCTGGCATTAGAGTAACATGTGTGCCTGATACTTTTGGATCATCTGTGCTGCCCCTATTGACGCAGGCTGCTGTAGAAACCCCAGAGAGTTATTGATTTGTTCAGAGGTTTCTAATGTAAATAGGGAAATCTGAAGGTCCTCAACTGTGGTGCACACATTAGGACTGTCCCATGAAAATCAGGACAGTTAGGGGAATGGTAAAGGTAGCAATGTAATCTTTCTGTAGTGACAAATTATCCAGTATTTATACTGTACATGTAAAGTAATACTTATGCTAATTATGTGTAGTTATGAGTATAAGTTATAAATTGCTTTGTTTGTGGGGATTTGCTCAAACTGGCCCCTTGCCACTCTTTTAGAATAAAGTAGCCTCTCACACAGTGGTAAGTCAGACCCATGTCCCTCCTTAAAAGAGAAGGAAAGTGCTTTTATGCTTGGGGGTGCCAAAATTTAGGCACCCCAAGTGATTGTATTTACTTACCTGACATTCAGCAGAAAACCAGCCCTGGCTTCTTCCAGCGATCACCACAGAGTGATCCTCTTCCTGTATTTTGTTCTACTGCACATGCATCTGCCCTGGGAAATTTGAAAAGCGAAGTATATGATCACTCTGTGGTACTCACTGGATGAACCCCGGGCCGGTGCATTTTTCTGCTGATCAGAGCACCGGCCTGGAGTGTCAGGTAAGTAAAAACAACCACTTGGGGTGCCTAACTTTTGGCACCCCCCAAGTATAAATGACTTTCCTTTTTCTTTAAGATACCCAAGAGGTATCAGGTAGATGTGGGAGCATACAGCCCTCCTGAAAACTGGGCTGTCCAGGTCAAAACCAGACAGGTGCCCTAGGTAGAATCAGTTTTTGCATAACTATCACACCCTGCCACATTTTGCTTTATTTATTCCAAATGGACAAATTATTTGGAATAAATTTAATAAAAAGACTTATACATATAAAGATATACAGTACTCTTACATGCCCTATCCATTTCATGGGTAGGAGCAGGCAACCAGAACCCATATCTCCTTGAATCCAGGCCTGTACAGAAGACTAACCACACCTGACTGATTTAGCCATGGGCCTAGTGTTTTAGAAGCCTGTACCATGGTAAACATTCTACAGCCTCACTCATCTAGCTGAGATGCACCAAACTTTGCTACTCATTACCTAGGGTGGGTAGAAGGCATGTTGTTACCATGTGCTTATCTGGAAATGGAACCCCATCCCTGCAGTGCTTCCTTTGTGACTTCCTAGCTATGACTAGGCTTCTCCCCATAAGGTCTTCCTGGATAATACAGATTTAGAATCCCCTTATAGAGGGGTGTATACTTTTTTTGTTCTCTTCCAGGATTGATATGTATGTGGAAGGTACCACTGAATTTATGGAGGTTATAATGTCACAACCCTTCCTGCAAAGTGAAGAAAAGGTTTGGACTGACGGGACGCCATAGACCACGTGACTCCTGGAGAGAGCGGCACCATACTGGACCATCACAGTGGAGCTCCGGAGGCAGCGATTCAGAAGAAGTGCTAAACAGCGATGTGGAAGAGTTCCCCTAACGCCAGCAATCTTATTACAGTCAGGGATGGCAGAGGAGAGATGCTGGGGGAGGAGAATACAGGAAGCGCACCACCGATCGCAGCACCATAGGAGGCCCCGGTGCAGATGGAAATCCCAGAGGAACGGGAGGAAGCAGACTCCTCGACAGTTCTACCGACCTTAGGACAGACTGTACCTCTGCACAAGGTAACAGATACTTTGAACACTGACACTAAGGCGGATGGCTTGATTATAAAACTCCTAGACTATAACATAACTGCGAAAGAGAGGGATGTGATAAATAAGGGTTTGGTATTTATACCCACATATAAGACCAATTTGTTTGAATGGAAAACAGACTTTTTTAAGTTCATAAGGAGACTGAAATTAAAAATTCATTTTGATTCCCGGCGAAGATACAAGGTCAATTAAACTAAAAATTAAACTGATGATTGATTGGCGAAATTTAAACCTAAACATTTTGTACCTGATATAAATAATGATGCTCTAACACTGTTTGAGGATGTAGTTCTACATGAGGTAGGGAAAATTTGGAACCCTAAAACTGATAAGAAACATAATAATATAACAACAGCTGAACGTAAGGCTTTAAAGGGGAAGAAAAGCTACACGGCGCAAACCCCCCACCCCCCTCCCGTTTGTTGCCCACCCTCCCTCCTCCCTCCTCCCCCCTGGCCTACCCTTCCCGCTGGGCAAATGCCCCTAACTTGTTACTTACCCTTGTGCGCAGGTCCAGTCCAGGGAGTTCACCGACGACTTCTTCTTCCACGCGATCTTCTTCCTGCTTTGAACGGCGCATGCGCAGTAGGATCATTTCGCCGGTACAATCTACTGCGCGTGACTTTTGGCGCATGCGCAGTAGATCCGTACCGGCGAAATTATCCTACTGCGCATGCGCCAAAATGCCGTTCACAGCAGGAAGAAGATCGCGTGGAAGAAGATGTCGTCGGTGAACTCCCTGGACTGGACCTGCGCAGAAGGGTAAGTAACAAGTTAGGGGCATTTGCCCAGCGGGACGGGTAGGCCAGGGGGGAGGAAGGAGGGTGGGCAACAAACGGGAGGGGGGGTGGGGGGTTTGCGCCGACTAGGTTTCCTTCCCCTTTAAGTAGTTTGGAAAATAATGCCGACATCATAGTTAAAAAAGCAGATAAAGGGGGAGGCATTGTTATTCTAAACAGATGTGATTACATTGATGAGGCATTGAGACAATTAAATAATACAGACCATTATGAAACGTTATACTCAGATCCCACAACAAGTGCATTTGAATCGGGCATTATTACAAAAAATAACAAAGAGTTTCTTATAACCACCCCCCCCCGTGTACCTGTATTATATTTACTACCAAAAATACACAAAAGCTTAGTAAATCCCCAGGCAGACCAATTGTATCGGGCATGAGTTCCATAATACAACCATTATCACAATTTGTTGATGCATTCTTGCAAGAAATTGTAATAAACATACCAGAATGCCTGAGGGATACTACCGACGTTTTATGCAGATTAAAAGAATTTACAAAAGTGGGAAAAGACTGGATTCTATGTAGTATAGATGTACAATCCCTGTACACTTCGATCCCACACATAGAAGGCGTACACTACATTGAAGAAGCACTATTGGCCACGAAATTGCCTCACAATCTATACTTCCTGCTAGAGTTACTTTCCATAGTACTGAGGAAAAATTACTTCCGGTTTTATAATACCTATTACATTCAAACACAGGGTACAGCTATGGGAAGTAACCTAGCACCTAGTTATGCAAATATATTCATGCATTACATTGAGCAGAATATAATACTGGGACAGAATGATTTCAAAACCCACATAAAATGCTACTTACGCATTGTAGATGATATTTTTTTGTTGTGGGATTCTAGTGAAACATTGTTAAATGAATTTCTGCAATTTATCAACACGCAACATCCAACTGTAAAATTTACTATGGAATACAGTAGTGATGCAGTACATTTTTTGGATGTAAATTTAATAAAGAAAGAAGAAACACTAGAAACAGATTTGTACAATAAACCTACTAAGCGTAATAACATGCTGCATAAGAATAGCTACCACACACCGAGTACAATAAAAGGCATTCCTAAGGGACAATTTTTAAGGGTAAGACGTATTGCCTCTACAGATCAGAAATATTTAAATAGTGCAAATAGCCTTCTTGAAAAATTTGTAGCAAGGGGATACAAAAGAGATGTATTGGTAAAAATAAGGGATGAGGTATTGCAGATTAAAAGAGACACCCTGCTGGATAAAACAATAAAAAACAAAGATTTGAACAAATACCATTTGTATCTAAATTTGGATCTAACAGTAAGCCCATCCAGAAACTGATTAATCACCATTGGTCCATATTACAAAAAGATGCAGTACTTTGGAAAAATTGTAGGGAACTCCCATTATTCTCATACAAAAGAGGCCCAAACCTAGCAGGGAATTTGGTCAGATCTGATGTATATAAAAGACAAAATGAAACTAGATTCTTAAGCACACCAAAAATGGGGATGTTTCCATGCCTTAACTGTGGTTGCTGTAACTCAATTATAAAAGGGGATTTTGTAACCCACCCACTAAAAGGCAACAAAATTTCAGTTAAAGGCATACTGTCATGGGAAAAATTTTTTTTTCAAAATGAATCAGTTAATAGTGCTACTCCAGCAGAATTCTGTACTGAAATACGTTTCTCAAAAGAGCAAACTGATTTTGTTATATTCAATTTTGAAATCTGATTTGGGACTAGACATATTGTCAATTTCCCAGCTGCCCCAGTCATGTGACTTGTGCTCTGATAAACTTCAATCACTCTTTACTTCTGTACTGCAAGTTGGAGTGATATCACCACCCTCCCCTTTCTCCCCCAGCAGCCAAACAAAAGAACAATGGGAAGGTAACCAGATAACAGCTCCCTAACACAAGATAACAGCTGCCTGGCAGATCTAAGAACAACACTCAATAGTAAAAACCAATGTCCCACTGAGACACCTTCCATTACATTAAGAAGGAAAAGCAGCAGCCTGCCAGAAAGCATTTCTCTCCTAAAGTGCAGGCACAAGTCACATGACCAGGGGCAGCTGGGAAATTGACAAAATGTCTAGCCCCATGTCAGATTTCAAAATTGAATATAAAAAAATCTGTTTGCTCTTTTGAGAAATGGATTTCAGTGCAGAGGTCTGCTGGAGTAGCACTATTAACTGATGTGTTTTCAGGATCCCTTTAAACAATACTGTACATGCAATATGGATTATGTAATATACGGTCTGAAATGCCCATGTGGCAAAATGTATGTGGGTCAAACCTCCAGAAAGGTGCGAATAAGGATTAACAAACATAAGAGATCAGTAACTAACTTTAATCCTAATGAAATAAAAACCCATACACCTGTGGGAAAATATTTATTTGAATATAAACACACCAGTGCGAGCCTTAGGTGGCTTGTACTAGAAGAGGTTAAATTACCAATTAGAGGAGGTGACCGAAAAAACCTGTTATTGCAATGTGAGGCAAAATGGATTGATATACTGAATACACTTGAACCACATGGCTTAAATGATGCACACAGCCTCAAATGTTTTTTGTAATGAAGCTTTTTATTTATTTATTACAGGGAAATGAACTTTTGCAACACTGAATATATTGATAGATTGTAACAGGTAGGAAAGAACTGCAACAATGTTTATACAGATACTATTGTAACTATGGCCTCAAGTTGTCGTGTATTTCTGGAGTAGGCCCCTGGAGGGCAGTACAGCATTTGAATTTGTTAATGTAATATATGATGTCTGGCCCCATTGTGGAACTGACAGCCTTGTTGGTTTAATCTTGTGTTTACATTTTGGGCTATTGGGTTATGCACACTGTGAACACTGGCACATGTAGTGCTACCAAATAAATGATCACTTGTTTGATGATATTGGTTCTCCAGAGTGATTGAATCTGATTTGTGAAGAAAAGGGAATGCAACCTGATGTCTTTATACAGAAGGCCAAAACCTTTTCAGTTTACGAAAAGGCAAGCAGTGTGTCATATATTTGGTTGATAATGATGATGATTTTATTTTTAAATATGTGAAAATAAGAATGATCAATTTGTGTAACAGATCTTTATGTATTGTTGCAGGTTTTAAGGAATCACGGGCAGGACTTTCTAGTTGGAAATCAATTCAGTTGGGCAGATATATAGCTTCTAGAAGCTATACTAATGATAGAAGAACAAAGTTCTTAGGTGCTCTCAGACTTCTCTCTACTGCAGGTAAATGACTACAGTGAAATCCCTTCTTATAGAATGCACATCAGAGGTTGTGCCATGAGTATCTGTTATAGCCAGGTTCCAGGAATACTAATACCTATAACAGAAGCTAGCACCAGAGGCACAGGACAAAACAAACAGACAGGGCAATATTGTTTGGTGTATATGACCCCTTTTCTTTGTGCTCGAAGGATGTTAATTATAATTACCACACTAATTGTAGACCCTTCTTCACCACTGCCATAGGCGATATATATAAAGGATTTATTTATAACTCTCCTTACATTAGGCTATCCAGATGGGTACTCACAAACAGATTATGTTCAAATGCATGTATATTAATCTCCTCAATCTTGAAGCACGCCGCCCAGTGCGGGCTGTAGGATAAATGCAGCAGCAATAGTGTTATATAACCCTTTTATTTTTAAAATACAAGTGTTTAAAATGCGCTCACATGGCATTCACAATTTGAATGCGTATCTATGTTTTGTCCTGTTGAGAACCTCCCTCAGTTAAATGTCCACACAGAGTCTTTTGGCCAGAGTGCTCAAAATGGCTTTGGAACTCCTAGCAGCATTCTTTTCCTTGTGTTAACCGATGGGGCGCCCTCCAGTGACATCACTAGCCTTACGCGTTTCGTCTGTGACTTACTCAGAGACAGACAAAATGCGTAAGGCTGGTGACATCACTGGAGGGCATCCCATCGGTTGAAAAAAACTAGATTCTGTGAGTTCGAGTTGCGAAAGCCGACAACTCAAATTAATCGAGTTTTCTGTGGGAAAAATCTCGAATATCTCAGATGGTTTAAGTTTACGGGTAAAACCCTCAGAAAAAAACTCGAACATCATGAAGGCTTTTAAGACCTTCAATTGGTTCAAGGGACCTCTGCCACTGACTCCCACATGACCTCGACAGGTTTTAGATGGTGTATTTTCGAATTCAGGCTATTTCCAGGGGTGGGGTATAATAAATCTCAAAAAATGAGTATTTTTTTTACCCATAAATGTGAATTTTGACCAAAAATTTAATTGGAAGACTGAATTATTGAGATTGAAAAACATTTATTCCTTTCTAGCATACAATTTAATTACAATTCTGCAGCTTTCGCTTGTAGGAAATTTCCATTGTCAACAGTGGCAGTGCTTTATTCAGATATGGACCTGTGTGCTAAGAAAATATAATATAAAGCTAAAATCAGACTCGCCTGGATGCTCATTTTGTTTTTATTTGCATAGATGGAAGTTTGAACAGATTCCTCTGGTTCAAATGGATGGGATGAATCTGAGACAAACTAAAGGCATTTTATCTTACATTGCTGGAAAATACAACATGTACAGAAAGTACCTGAATGTGAGACTTTTGTAAGGACGTTTGTCTTGCTGGTTTTTGGGGAAACAGTTAATAAAATAATTGTATTGCTGCCTCATTACTCATAGACAATATGCCATTTTGTCTGCATTTATGCATATTGCTATGCCCTCATACTGTATAGGAACATTAATGGTAAATGATCCCTTTTTATAAATGGG
This sequence comes from Xenopus laevis, assembly GCF_017654675.1. NCBI lineage: Eukaryota > Metazoa > Chordata > Amphibia > Anura > Pipidae > Xenopus > Xenopus laevis. The sequence continues at coordinate 101,454,962 of NC_054379.1, forward strand.
TTATAGTTACCTATGGGCAGTTGACCCCAAAAATATTATTTTGTCTGTTACAAACTAGTGTAAAACTTTACCCGCATAAAGTAAGATCAATAAGGCTTTATTAAGACATCCATGGTGGTACAAATTAAGTAGTGAGTATGCGACTGATGAGGTGAGATAGCTTGTGCAGGTAGAGCTCCGCCATTACAGCTTCCCTACATTTGCCGGCATACAAAATAATGTACATGCTTTTGAGCCATACCTGCAACTGCGCTGGCAATCTGTAACAGATATTGATGCTTTGGCCATTTTTGGAGAATAAAAGGCTGTTTTATAAGAACAGAACCTAATTTCATATCTTATTTTCATTTCAGTATTGACATGTATGTAGATGGCATACGTGACCTTTTGACTATGTGTATGGTCTTCATTGTCAATGCTGGCAAGGACAAACAAAAAGCAAATATTAAGGAAAAAGCAACAAATAGATATTTTCCACAATATGAAAAGGTAAGAATATAGTTTTATCTTTTCAGTAATTCTTGTTCAACATGGTCATTTCTGCAGTGGCTTTGGAACATGAACTCAACTGCAAAAGTCAAAGGAAGTATGTAAATATTTTCTCTTATCACTAGGATAATTGTTTACTATATATCAACATCTACCTGGACTACTTGGGACATTCCATAATCCAATAAATATTAGTTTTGCTTCCATAATGTAATGTCTTTAAAGGGGCTGTTTACCTTCCAAACACTTTTTTAGTTGAATTGTTTTCAGATTGTTCTCCAGAAATAAACACTTTTTTCAATTGCTTTCCATTTTTTATTTTTTACCGTTTTTCCAAAATGTTCCTGTCTCTAAGGGGCATATTTATCAAAGGTTGAGGTGAAGTTTCGAAGTGGAAAACTTCAAAACTATTTTTTGTGTACTTTGACTAGGGAATAGTCATACTTCAATTCGAAGTTGAAAAAACGTAGAAATTCGAAGGTCGAATTTTTTTGAATTACTGTCTCTTTAAAACATGATTTTGTACAGGAGCCAGCCTAAACCCGGTTGGTCTCTGGGAAAACCTACCGGCCAAATCTCCAACTTGCTAGCAGACCCCAAGCCATCTGGTCTCAGAAAGCTGGTGAAAATACAGGGCAGCTCCTACTCACACACTACACATCTGCTGCTCACTCCCTTAAACACCACTTGGCTGACCAGCCCACACCTCTGGCTGGTTAACCCTCTGGTGTTTCTTAAATGAATGGAACCTAAAGATTGGTTAGGTGTAGTAGGAACTTCCCCTCCAGCCTACCCAATCCCAATGCAGCTTTACCGGAATTTATCCTTAAAGAACCAATGAGAGTACAGAGAATCTGAATAGGAGAAAAATCTTGTGTGCACAGAGCTGCTGTCCTATATTCTGAAGCTGGCAGCATGCTAATCAAGTAAGGGAAGCATGGTCGGGCCCGCCTTAAACACAAAACCCTGGCCTCCAATTTTTTTCTAACTTAAAGGAGGCCACCAATGGCTTTTACCGTGGGGGCCCAGGCCATCAATTTTATTTTTTTTACTTGCAGGGGGCCCCTAATCACTGGCTTTTTATAACTTGTGAGGGGGGGGCTAGGCCATCAATTTTTTTTACTTGCAGTGGGGCCCCTGATCACTGGCTTCTTATAACTTGTGGGATGGGGGGCCAAGGCCATCAATTTTTTTTACTTGCAGGGGGGCCCCTGATCACTAATGGCTTTTTATAACATGTAGGGAGGGTAGGGTTGCCACATTTAAAAAAAAAAACGGGGTGGGCTGTGACACAAAGGGGGCGGAGCCGTCGTTCAGTGACGCAAAAAGGGGCAGAGCCACAGGGTAGCGCCGCAAAAGGGGCGGGGCCACATCGCAGAAGCCAAAGGAAATGTACGTTTTTACTGGAGGGCAAGGGCTTTTGTAAAGGGTATTACAAATTACTGGCAGCTACATTGCCGGTAAATTTGTAATCCCGGCCCTGGCAGGTGTTTTACCGGCTAGGCCGGTAAAATACCGGCCGGGTGGCAACCCTAGGGGAGGGGGGCTGGCCACCGATGGCTTTTTATAGCTTAGGGGGTTTAATGTTTTAGCTCTGATGTCTGTGTGGCCTTTTTACTGTGGGGTGGGCGAGATATGGGGTGGGGCTTGAGGGTGGACGGGGACCACGGGGCCCAGAAAATGTTGCCGTACAGGGCCCCGTGATTTCTGAAGGCGGCCCTGGCCTTAACCCATGGGAGGTGGAGGCACTAGTAGAGCCGCCCTAGACAATGGACTCGGGACAAAGCATCTGCATTCATATTCTGGTTCCCGGGTCTGTGCTCTACTGTATACTTGAATTCCTGGAGTGCCAAGAACCAACAGGTTATCCTGGCATTTGACCCTTTGTTTTGTTTCATCCAGGAGAGGGGAGCATGATCAGAGATCAATCAGAAACTCCTTCCTTAAAGGTAATAACAGAGGGAGTCCAATGCCCACTTGATAGCCAGGCATTTGAGCTCCACTACCGCATAATTTTTCACAGCTCTCAATTGTCCACTTTCAACTGAGAAAAACTATGGGATGCTCTTCCTCATCAATGAGCTGTGATAGAAAGGCTCCCAGACCCACATCCAGATGAGGAGATATGGGGGTTTGATGAATCATCCTCCCCAAGCATTACCTGTAACGGGGGGAAATCCTCCCCCTCAGAGGACAGCCTGGTCCTCTGACAGCCTGGTCCTCTGACCAGGCTCCTCAATTACCTTATTACCCTTTTCCAGAGTTTGGGGCTGTGACTCAATATCATTTTGCAAGTCATACATTATATCATTTTCAGCATCACTTGGTTTTTGGGGACCCAAACCGACCCTCAAGTCAGTGGTATTCTTGTAATTTTACTCCCTTTTGCTTTATTTTTTTTTGCTCATAACTTTTTGAGGTTGTTACAGATACATGCACTTATAGACTGGAGTGAACTGTGAGTATATCCTCCTCTTTATGATTTTTGTTTTTTATATTGCACTTACTGTACTACACTTTGGTAGTGTAAAAATTGGCTTTCAGCATTATTTCTCTTTTATTCCCCACTTCTCTCATTTTGAAGAGGAGTGGATCTGTTTCTATATGTTTCCATATTTAGTTGCACTGACAAGCACAACATTGGCCTCAGTTAAGATAAATGGAGGAGAGAAGGGCTCAAAAAAATGCATGTTTTTCATGATTTTTCATGCATGTTTTTCATGATTTTTCATGCATGTTTTTCATAATTTTTCATGTGGCTCTATAGTTTTACTCCTTGAATATCTGTTTCTTTAGAGGCTGATGGATATGAAGAACAGGCTGCAGACAGAGAGCACTGGAGAGCAGTAAATTGCTTTATCAATATATATTATTATCAATATATATTATATCATTAATGCATCCCTCCTATTCCAGGGAGTCTACATATAGCCAGCTTTGCAAGTCAAAAGCTGCTTGCCTAAGTAATGGCACAGCACAATTTCTATTTACATTTGTACTATGCAGCGCCGATTCTGGGCAGCCCAGATGCCGCCCCCCTCCTCTCCCGCTCCGCGCTTAAAAAGTAGCGTCGGAGCGGGTTTCAGGGGGCAGTATCGCTAATGCATTGAGCGCTAGAGCGCTCTTTGCACTAGCGGAGCAGAATTTCCGGGTTAAAACCCGGAAGTTCGGCTCTTAAAGTTACAAGAAGCGGCTTTTTGCTGCCCCTTGTAACTGGCCGCTCGCTGCCGCCTGAGGCAAGGGTTTCACCTTGCCTCATGGCAGAAGCGGCCCTGGTACTATGGTATAAGCCACCACAGCCAATTCCCACAGTTATAATCCTGACCAACCTGCTTCAGGTTCCTTTAGTGTAGCCTGCCAGCAACTATTTCCTAGGGTGAAGCTACTGCAACACTGTTTGAATGGTATATGTACCATATGTAGTTAAGATCTGCAGTAATTTGCAAAGGACAGACCCATACCAGTGTTCAATAGCAGTTACATTTACAAATAACTAAATAAATTAAAAATATATAAAAAAAAATGTATTGTGGTCAGCCAATTTATTAGACACCCCACACATGACTAAAATCAGTACTTGTGTAATTTGCCCAGGGCTTTGCAAGGGATATCTGAAAGAGTGCTAACCATAGCAGCACAATTCCTACTGATGGCTAGAGAAGAATTGGACTCTTTATAATGATTTCCTCTAGATGACAGTATGAACCCTTTGTGTCAGGAATATAGAGGGCAGGGCGCCCAAGGCAATCATCCAATTGCTGCCTCTCCCCCACCACCACCAACCTCAATCCTCTGCTCATTTTTCTTTGGGATGTGCAGGGCCAGAGTTGGAGAAGGCAGCACAGGTATGTGCCTAGGGTCCTAGTGCGCCCAGACCGTTTGAACACGTATCTCTGCTGCCTACCCATAATGCAGTGCAGGTCATGAAATCTGCACCATCCCATTACATGCTATTGCAAATTATCTTTAAGGTTGCATCATTTGGGCATACAGTATTTCCCTACATTTCCTTATGGAAAATCAGGAAGTGTTATGTCCTGTCCTATACCACTTCTAACCTAGCTCAGGTACACTCAGACATTCCCTGATCAGCACTTCACCTTAAGGGGTAAATTTATCAAAGAGTGAAGTTCTGCCACTAGAGTGAAATTCCGCAGCTCTCCATTCATTTCTATGGGATTTTGAAAGGCGTATTTATCAATGGGTGAAAGTGAAATTTCACCCTTTGATAAATACGCCTTTAAAAACCCCATAGAAATGAATGGGAAGTGGCGGAATTTCACTCTAGTGGCGGAACTTCACTATTAACTTCACTCTTTGATAAATATACCCCTAAAGGAGAATTCAACCCTTTAGCAAAAAAAAACCCCACCCCACGTAGACCCCCTCCCTGATCCCCCCAGCCTAACTGCACCCCCGGGGAAATGCCCCTAACTTTGTAATATTACCTTGTATTCGATCGAAACAAAGACATAATTAATCCATATTGAAAGCAAAACCAGCCAATTGAGTTAATTTAATATTTACATGATTTTCTAGTAGACTAGTATGAAGATCTAAATTACAGAAAGATCCGTTATCCTGAAAAACCCAGGTCCTGATAAATATATATCTTTGTTTGGCAGCACTCCGCTTTTGGAGTTTGCCTCGGGTGTAAGGTAAAAAGTTATGTAGTCCAAAAAAAATGGCAAATTAGGAATCATGTTGGGGCCCTAAATGGATTTGCCCCTGGAGTCGTTAATTTCCTGGTTGCTATACTACTATTGCTTCATTTAAAGAATATACAATACACACTTACAACACCAAAATTATTTATTGGTTTCATGTTGACACACACATCATTACAAAGCACTTTTTTTTTCATGTGACTGAAACATTATCTCAGAGTTAACTTGGATTTTTTTTCTACTTTTTCTATTCTGTTGAACGGTTCTTTGTATGTCATGGATAGAGGAATATAGTGGCCTCTGATTGGTGTGTTGGGTTACGCCTCTCAGGGAGCAACTGGCTTGAAGCTGCAGCCTTTAAGTAGGAGAGTTCAGTCGGCACTGGAAGCAAACATTCTTCTTGCACATTCTGCATCTTTTTCACGGTAAGAACTGATTTTATCTTCATACCTGTGCTTAGTTATGTGATATAATTCCTGATTTACGTGGTGTGAGAGAAACATATCCTTAATGTGTAGTGTGTTAGTGAAATTAGAGTATTCTTTTGTGTAGTTTTCTTAATATAATTGTAATGGGCAATTGAAAACGTAATAATTTCTACTTCATTTTTTTAAAAAAAACAAACATTTAATCTGTACAATAGTGTTTTGCAGACAGTGTGGTGTTGGTAAAGTTTATATGCTGCCCTTTCTCATTCGTGTGTGTGTGTTTATCTCCTTGCGTTCTATATGTTACATGTTCATTTGCATTAGCACAAAGAATAAGTTTCTTTTATTTCCAAGTAACTTGTATTTTATTTATGTCTTTACGTTTGTTCCACAGGAAAGGTAGTTGTCTTGAAATACAAATTGTTGAACGAGTAGCATATATATATATATATATATATATATATATATATATATATATATATATATATATATATAGTGATTATATATATATATATATATATATATATATATATATATATATATATATATATATATATATATATATATATATATAGAGTCCCACAGTGCCTGCACTCAATCCAAAGGATGAAGCCAGAGGTGCATGATCCAAAATAGGATAATATATGAACAGAAGATCAGCACTCTCTGTAGTTTGGTGAAACTGTGTTGTTTACAGAATATCACATCTTATCTGGATAAGATGTGATATTCTGTAAAATAAATCAACACAGTTTCACCAAACTACAGAGAGTGCTGATCTTCTGTTCATATATATATATATATATATATATATATATATATATATATATATATATATATATATATATATATATATATATATATATATATATATATATATATAGTTCATCACACCACTACTCCAGAAAAAATGGACCCAGGTGCTACCAATTAAAGCTGCATACAAAAATCCAAAAGGTGAGGTGCACACTGGGATACTTTGTACAATTTAAAATATAAGTTTTATTAAATACATGTTAAAAGGGTCAACGTTTCGGTCTGTTCCTAAGACCTTTATCAAGACCAATAACACACTAAAAAACATTGTATAAATAAGTAAAACCAATTAGCACTCACCCAATCCCGTGTAGCCCCATGGGACATGTGATGCGAAGTTCCACCCCTACCGGGGGTTAAACCAGACACCACTTGAACCATATAGGAAAGAAAAGGAAGAAACACTTTTGTCATTATTTACATGGTAGCAAAATCTTTTGGCAGGTATTGCACAAATAGGAATGTTACAAAATCCAACAAAATAACCTTTGATCATTTAACAATGTTGCTTTTATCTTTGCTTCAGAAAGCATAAGAAAGAGCAATGCTCATTTAACCCTGTGGGTACTAAAGTATTCAACTTTTTAATCCAAAGCATTTTAGATCTATCACCCCCTCTTCTAGGGGGAGGAATATGATCAATGGCAATGTAGAGTAAGGTAGGTATACTATGGGCGACTTGAAAGAAATGATTTTACTGGTTTATTCGTGTGGCCATCCCGAAACGCTGTACTAATTGCGGATCGATGTCCATCCATCCTTAGACGTAATGTTTGATCAGTTTTGGCCACATATGACAATGTTTCGGGCCCTACTGGACCCTTTATCAAGGCTTGATAAAGTGTCCAGTAGGGCCCGAAACGTCGCCCTTTTGTTTGTTCATATATGGGCTAATAAACACTACGGATTATTGCATCAATTCAAGTGTGCTGCTGGATTTTTTGTTCTGGATGTAAACTGTACCCAAAAAGCAGGCGAGGGTCTTCCAGTTCAGCACCTGAGACCCACACGGGTTTAATGAAGGTAGAGCACTCCTAATTACTATTACTAACCCACACAGGCAAGTGATCATATAGATTACATGGCTTGTTGTGCAAGTAATATGATGCCTTATCAAAAACCGTTTACCGGTGTAGGGATGTGAAAAACTACTGCCCGGTGTCATGAACCTACATGAAGTACAGCTTGGGCATTTGAAGCAACCAGGTGTGTCATTTCGAAGTCAAGTGTCCTGTCTAGTCTGGTAGCACCTCACCGGATCAATTTTTACTAGGAAATCCCTTAGATTTGTGCCCCTCTGTTTCTTGAGTTTCTCTGGGATCACTTTGTTAAGGGCCCCATCTGCCTGAATAATACTCCAATTTTTCCTAATAGTGCTGTTTATCATATTGGAACCCGTAGAAAATTTGGTACTGTAGATGAAATGGGATTTTGTTAGTCTCAAATAGTGGGGCTGTCACCCGGTGTCTAGCTGACTCTAACCGGCACTCACGATATTGAGGTCATCGGTGCCTGGGTGCAGTCCTCAATCAGTAGAATCAATAGAAGTAGAAAAGATCGCATTATATATATATATAAGTAGAAAAGATCGCACTCGCAGGTCTTAGGTGTAGTAATTAGATATTTATTGTGGACAATATCTGACGTTTCGGCTGATATCATGTTGTATCAGCCAAAACGTCAGAGATTGTCCACAATAAATATCTAATTACTACACCTAAGACCTGCGAGTGCGATCTTTTTTACTTATATATATATATATATATATATATATATATATATATATATATATATATATAGTTAACCTTAAGTCAAATTCCTACTGGCTTTTTAGGAGGCATAATCTATGCTCATTATAGGGTATATCACTTGATGGTTTATTAAATTACATCTGTGCATGTGGTCAGGAACCTGATTACTATGGAATTTTATATGTATTTATATATTAATGCAAACTTAAGGAATTATTCACTACAGTATGGGCTGATAATGAATTTCTCAATACACTGTTTTAGGGTTTCTGTCTGTACTTTTCATTGTGTCACACATGGTCTCACTTTCAAGTTCTGCCTCACTTGTATGGGAGTGGAAATTGCATGCCAGAGATGTCAACCAATGATAATGTTCTGATCCTGGATTTTAATTAGCCTAAATTCCTTTTCACTCTATATGGTAATATGAAATAAAGTCTCAAAAAGACCAGATGTGAATCATTATCTCCCTTATGACATGGTGTTGCTTGACATCTTTGGATGAAAATTGTTTACCCCAAAACAATGAATCTCTATTCAATGTCACATCCGTGGCTTTAACAAAATAAAGAAGAGATATTCTTCTGCCTCTTGGGTTGTGAATGTTTTTATATTTTTTTTATTTTTTGTTATTACATTACTGAGTATCTAGAGAACAAAGTGGAGGACTATAAGATATGCACTGTCTGATGGATACTCATCTCCATGTTAAAGTTTAGGCTGGAAGATTATTGTGCACCTTTGTTGTGTTTGGCGCAAATCTGCCGAAAGCAAGTTTCACAGTTGATATGTAATGGTAATAAGCAACCATGTTTCTGTCTCCCTGAAAGGGGAAGTACATATTCTCAGAGGACCAGTTAACGTTACTAATGAGAAACTAGAGACGACATGAGCTGTGAAGGTGCAGTACTGCTGATGAATAGTTGTTTAGTATATACTTTTCATAAAACAGCATTCTGGTTTTGGTGATGTATTTTATTAGTGAACATGTAACTACTTGTACAATCAACTTTTTAAATGTTTTGGGTCAAAACAACAAAAAGCTGTTGATAAAATTCTACTCTTCATTAAAAAAATCCAGTTTCATTTAAATGAAGATGTACTGGGTTCATTTTTAACCCCATGTGGCATATATAATTGGAATTACTCAGCATTGCATCAGGAGCTAATTATGTTGTTGAGCCACATGGGTTTCAAAAGTGAGTTAATTTTCCCATCTGTAGTTACATCTACACCTCTTAAGGACCTTATGTGTGTCAACCAAACTGCAAGCTGAACACTTTAAATGACCTATATATTATGTTTTATATGCAATTTACACATCAATTACATAATTATACAGCATGTATATTATATTGGAACATGATGGTGCTAAAACACAAATCTAAACCAGGTACAGGTATAGTAACATTGAATCATTAAAATAAGCACGTGACTTTAGGAGTACCTACGTTCTGAAACGGGCATCAAATGGACAAAAGAAATGTATGTTAATAAGGGCACCTCATTCCCTGTGCTTAAGACAGGGATTAAATGGTTCCAGGGTACTGCAGGAAGGCTGAGGCACCACTTGCTAAACAAAAAAATTGTTTTTATTGCTTTTAATGTTTTACCCCAAGGGCTAATTTCTCTGCAATACCTAGAGACCTGTACCTATCATGGAAATATACTGGGATACCGTCAGTTTTGGCCAAACTTTTGTTCTGCCTAATACTAAGAAGTCTAAAACACAGACTGAAATAATAGTTTATGTTGTTTCTGCTTTTGCTGGTAGCTGAGGGATTAGGCCCAATTTCCCTCTTTCAGGCTGCCTTAAAGAGGCCTCATTCTCATTCAGCCTGATTTATAAATTGTGCAAAGCTGACTAAGGATGACTTGCATATTTTCAAAACTTCTCTTCTCTATAATGTCTGATATGTGTATTCCCAATGCATGCTGCAGACACTTGTTCTGCTAGCTAATAAGCCACTATGTATGCAGAGATATCAACCAATCCAATATCATGAAGGAGACAATGATCCGGTCCTGGATTTTAACAAGTTTCATTTCCTCTTTATGCTAAATAGTAATAATGGAAATACAGTCTCAATTGATCATTATCTGTATTTATTCAGTTGTAAAGTCATTCATTGTTGTCAAGACTTCCTTCTCTACTTTATTAGCTTTAAGGGCAAGGGCACACTAGCGTTCCCACCGCTTCTCTCTGCCTAATGAATATTAATGACGCAGAGAGAAGCGAATGTGCTGAAATCAGTGTTTCCTTTAAAAGTACAGTTTCAGCTTGTGTGCAGTTACACAGACCAGAGGGGTGCAGAAATCCACCTGAAATATGTGAAAGCAGGCGTTTTGAAGTCAATCTCCACTTGGTTCTGTGTAGCTGCACACAAGCGGAAACTGAACTTTTAAATGCAGTGCTGCAGCACATCCGCTTCTCTCCTCCTCATTTATATTCATTAGCCGGAGGGAATGATAGTGTGCACTTGCCCTAATGGATTACATTAGCTATGGCTTGGTGTCAATTAACACTGTACATTTCTGCAGTAAATAAAAATACACACTTTCAGAAATTGTGATGAACGGTGTTAATTTATGAACGGATGTATATCTATACTCAACCCTCGAGTCCAAATCTCCTTCTACTTCATTCAGGTGCTCCTTATGGTCCATTCTCTTAAAATGATGATATTTGGGACTATAGACTAAGTCACACTTAAATATGTAAAATCACTTCAAATGAACATATTCATGATAGCAGACTAAGTCACACATGGACACTAACATAAAGTTGAGTGAAATTGTAGGGATTACAACCTTTGAAATCTCGAGTTAAGATAAAACATTAGGTGTAATATTTATGATCCAGTTTTGGGTTATAAGTTGCATTCTGTCTTCCACTACTTTCCATGGAAGTGTCCCTCTGTGCATCATATTTTTATATTTGTTTACAGGGATGGGATCTGTTGTCCGGAAACCCGTTACTCAGAATGCTTCGAAAACCGGCAATGCAGACCCCCACAGTGTATTGTTTAATTAACAATTATTCTTTCTTTTCTGGTTTTCTGATCCTTTTACTGCCTTGTGATTGATTTTAAGTAATATAGCATAAATCAGCGTTTATGGAAAACACCTTGTTTGTTTCCTTTTCTATTAATGTTAAAAAAAAATTCTTCTAATCCATCTGTTCTCCTGTTATTAATTTGCACTGGCTTTTTTTTAACTTGTTAAAAGGACATTATACTTGAGTAATGTTACTGCATAAATTGGCACCCTAATGTCCTTTAAATAAGTTGTATTCTTATGATAGCTAAAATCTTATCCTGCATCCCTTCTTTCTAGAATTTCCACCTTGAAGATTTCTTACTAATACTAGTGTGAACTTTTAAAATATCCATGTTAAATCCTGGAAAATCTGACCAGATTGCCCTGAATGAATAAATAATTTAACAAGCTGACTCTGTATAGTGTATATACAGAATGAGCCACGGGTTATCAGTTTATTCTCTTTAGCACAGCATCAACTGGATTGCGAGTGCCCTCATTGTTTTGTAGGGGAAATCGCTTACAACCGAATGACGACACAACAGTATCAGTCAATGTTCTTTTGGAAAATTCGCTTTTGTCATCTCCCAAGGTTGCCTTTGAAGGTCAAGACCTACATATCCGCATCACTGTGATTTTCTTTTCTTGTGTACATACACAACAAGAAAAATAAATTGTTCCATTTTTAATCAATCTGCTTTCCAACAGCCAGATTTTAGATGTGTTATGTTGCTATGACTTTAAATTATGTGTTTTTGGGAAAACTGCAGTAGAAAAGAATCTTTTGTGAATATCCTAACAACTGATTAAAAACAACTGTCACTGAAACATCTGCATTATTCTTATGGTTATTCTTTTCTTACATTAAGAAAACCAACAAAATGGCTGAAAAACCTGTACTGCACTATTTTAATGGAAGAGGGCGCATGGAGTCAATCAGATGGCTGTTGGCTGCGGCTGGAGTTGAGGTCAGTGAAGTTCTCCAAACTTGCATTGTTTATGGTTAGTTTCCCCCCACCCACAGGTGAGTAATTATTAAGGGGCAGATTTATTAAGGGTCGAATTGAAAATTCAAATGTTCAATTTTTTTTATGGTCAAAACTCTCAAATTTGAATTGTGAATCATCCAAACTCCATTTGAATTTTAATTTGAATGCAAATTTTAATATTTATCATACTCATGGCCATTTAAGAACTCAAATTTGACTATTTAGCCACCTAAAACCTGCCAAGCTCATGTAATGGGAGAGGCTCAAGGACCAATTTGGACATGTTAGAAGCCTTCCTGACATTCAAGTGTTTTTCGGTGAATCTAGTTTAATCGAATTTGATTCGATTTCGATTCCAGTTTTTGAGTCTGTAAAAATCGTGAGTTTTAGATATTGTATTTTTTTTATAACTAACCCCCCAGTCGAACTTCACATATATTTGAATTTAATAGAGTTTAAAAAAAACCCACATGAATTCGAAATTTGACCTTTAATAAATGTGCCTCCCATGTCATTTAGTTAAGAGAGCAGACAGTGCCTTGGTGTGTTCAAGTTATGAATCATTAATTGAGCAAAATGTAAGCTGTGATTGACTCCTAACAATATTTATTTTTCTGTGACCTGTTAAGGGCAATTTTAACTCCCAATAAGTTACATCTTACTAGTGTATGTCTGGATTCAGTGAGAAGTTTTCATATGACTAGGTGAGACTTTTCTGTGGGGCGGCAATCTCCCCAAACTGCCTTCCCCCTGCCCCAGCCCTTAATTGATAGATTTCTTATTAGAAGTGCTGAGCATTTCCCCTTATCTTAAAGGGATACTGTCATGGGAAAAAAATATTTTTTCAAAATGAATCAGTTAATAGTGCTTCTCCAGCAGAATTCTGCACTGAAATCCATTTCTCAAAAGAGCAAACAGATTTTTTTATATTCAATTTTGAAATCTGACATGGGGCTAGATATTTTGTCAATTTCCCAGCTGCCCCTGGTCATGTGACTTATGCCTGCACTTTAGGAGAGAAATGCTTTCTGGCAGGCTGCTGTTTTTCCTTCTCAATGTAACTGAATGTGTCTCAGTGGGACATGGGTTTTTACTATTGAGTGTTGTTCTTAGATCTACCAGGAAGCTGTTATCTTGTGTTAGGGAGCTGTTATCTCGTTACCTTCCCATTGTTCGTTTGTTTGGCTGCTGGGTGGGAAAGGGGTGATATCACTCCAACTTGCAGTACAGCAGTAAAGAGTGATTGAAGTTTATCAGAGCACATGACTTGGGACAGCTGGGAAATTGACAATATGTCTAGCCCCATATCAGATTTCAAAATTAAATATAAAAAAATCTGTTTGCTCTTTTGAGAAATGGATTTCAGTGCAGAATTCTGCTGGGGCAGCATTATTAACTGATTCATTTTGAAAATAAAAAAATTTCCCCATGACAGTATCCCTTTAAGCCATTGACTGATGTCAAGTGTGGTGTTCTACTGCTAGAGCAAATGGCAAATCAACTGTCATCCACCCCCTAATTGATGTGCATTAACAGACACAACGTCCAATTATCAGTGTTCACGCTTTGTGGATTTCAGGTCCAAGATGCACAACAATCAATCTTTGGGTCTAATTCATTATAAAAACTCCTGTGGAGATATCCCATGTGTGACATGAGTCTCTTGCAGAGCCAATGTTAGAATCTGATACCTAAGTTGCTGGCATTTCTGTGATGTTGCTGGGAAATGGATTGACTAATAAATCAAATCGTACCAGTTTAGAGAGTTAGCAATGAGGCTTACTGAGCTACTACTGGAAAAATGTCTGTTACAAAAAACATTAAACTATAGAAAAGAACTGAAAATAGTCATTTAAGTTTTGTGCAAGTAAACTGCCCTTTTAAAAAGTAAAATGGGAAAAAAGGAAGATGGCAGTTCCCCCCTCACAGGTAAATATACAGAAAAGCATGCTGTGTGCTTACAATAATCTGCTGTATGTCTTTGTACTGTACTGTTATGATTAAATATAAAGCAGGCATGTACGTTGGCCATATTTTCATCTTGATTAGAGCAGCCAGGGGTCTGCTACTTAAGGGGGGTGCTGTAGGCCCAGTATTACTTATGAAGACATTAGATATGTTTATTTTAAAAATGATTATCTGAACAAATCACGGATATATATATATATATGACTTTTTGTCTCTGCAGTTTGATGAACAATACATTGAAACAAGGGAACAATATGAACAGCTACTTAAAGGTATACTGTTTTCCTCTTCTCTCTAATGCAATAATGTTCTATGTAACATTGCCCAAAATTTAGGTCAGGGGACTATAATGTATAGTGTCAGCAGTTGACAGATGGGGAGAACATAACAAGCAAGGAAACATAGGAGACCTAAATACAGATGAAAAATCACATCAGCCACAGACCTCCATGTTCTCTGTCTGTAGTAAATTTTGTAACAAATATACAAAATACAGTTAGCACTAATGTATCTTCTAGATCAGGGGTCCCCAACCTTTTTTACCCTTGAGCCACATTTAAGTAAGTAAAAAAAGTTGGAGAGCAACATAATCATAAAAAAGTTCATAGTGGTACAAAATATGAGCTGTGATTGGCTATTGGTAGTACCTATGTGGAATGACAGCCTATAGGATTCTCTGTTTGGCAGTACACCTGTTTTTTAAGCCTCCAAAACTTGCCTCCAAGCCAGAAATTAAAAAAAAAAAAAGCACCTGCTTTGAGGCCACTGGGAGCAACATCCAATGGGTTGGAAAGCAACTGCTCAAGAGCCACTGCTTGGTGATCACTGTTCTAGCTAAAGGCACCACAGGCCAATGATGTTTTATAGCTAACTATAATTAAAAAAATGACTCTGACCCAAAGCCTGTATGTAGAAAGATTGCTTAGAATGGGTTAATTAAGAATAAGTGAATTTTTTTCAGAAATGGCATAGCATTTTTAATTATTAAACTATTTGTTTCAGGATAGTTGCCCTTTAAAGGCATAGGTCAACTTTTATGTAAACTTTTAGTATGGTAATGTCTTGTTCATTTCTGTGTTTCAATTGGTCTTTATTAGTTTGTCTTCTTCTGCCTTTTGACAGCTTTCATACCCAGTGCAGCCAAATAATGATTGCTCTAGGAGGCTTCAACTTTATTTGTATTTTTTTTGTTGCTCATCTTTCTATGCAGGCCCTTTCCTGTTTATATTTAAGTTTCGTTTAAACCACTGCCTAGTTGAGTGGAGCTGCTGCGCAAAAAAAAAAAATCAAATGTAAACAGAAAACTATCCAAAAAGAGAAAATAACCATTATAATACATCCCCAGTAATCTATACAAAAAGCATATATACAAAGAAATCATGGTTAAAATGTGAAGGATTAAAGTAAGGCTAACAAGGGCGTAACTATAGAGGAAGCAGACCCTGCGGTTGCAGGGGGGCCCAGGAGTGTAGGGGGCCCAGTGAGACCCTAATTAATTAGCAATTTTAGTATATCTTGGTAAAATAGGCCAACTTATAAATATTTTGGGGCCCTAAATTGAATTTGCTATGGGGCCCAGTAACAACTAGTTACGCCACTGAAGGCTAAGGTCTAAACATTCACTAGAGTGAGTATCCAGGACAGAAGCCTAGATGGGTCTCACTGGAGGTGCAGTTCAGCATCAGATTTTCATACAATGTAACCACACCCACTTTTTCATAGTGCTTCTAGTACTATAAGTAATCATTAGATGTATTTTTGTAACTGGATAAGAAATCACATGCAATCTGTATATCATCTGTATATCACTTTCCTAGTGCCCAAAAAAGAAAGGGAAAAAGAAAGGCCACGCTGCCATTTTAAGAAGGTCTAGAGCACCATTGTTAGCCAATTAGGAAGAACAGATAAAGTAAAGATAGAAAAAGGAACAAAGAAGATACAGATAAAAGAAAGTTTCCCAAAAGTGATCTATGACCCTATCAGCGGCATAGTGAAATAGATTATTATGTAGCAGGGGGCTAGGACTGGGAAAATGTTGGCTCACTTGGCCAGAGCAGACTCCTCCCCCCCAATAATTCCATTGATTCGGTCCATGAATGGGGATGTCACTGATAATCCCAAAGACATCAGTGGTGTTTTTGGGTCGTACTATGAGCACTTGTATAAATCCAAGCTGGGGCCATATAGACACCAACTGCGCATTACTTAGCAGGAATTGAATTGCCAACTTTAAACCCTGATCAGAGAGCAGCATTGGACGCTGAGATCACGGTTGATGAGATAGAGCTAGCTGTTGGGGCATTCCCCAATGGGAAGTCACCAGGCAGAGACGGATTGCCCATCGAACTTTATAAAACCTATGCTGCAACTCTCGCTCCCCAGTTACTAGCTGTCTACTCAGCAGCGCTAGATACTGGAGAACTTCCCCCATCAATGAGAGAGGCATCCATTATTGTTCTCCCAAAACCTGGTAAGAATCCGCAGGAATGTGGCTCATACAGACCCATCTCGCTTTTGAATTGTGACGCCAAAATTCTTGCTAAAATCTTAGCTCGGAGACTTATGCTGGCGATAGAAAGCATTATTGGCCCAGACCAGTCCGGATTTATGCCTGGCAAAAGCACTGCTGTGAATTTACGGAGGCTATACACAAACTTGTCCACGACTCATGACAACACAGGAAATAGACTGTTGGTGGCCCTGGACATTGCTAAAGCCTTCGACACAGTCGAATGGGCATACCTGTGGCAGGTGATGGACAAAATGGGGATTGGTCCGAAATTCCTAGCTTTTACCCAGCTGCTATATGCGAAACCTTCAGCACTGGTAACTGTCAACGGCATTTCCTCTCCTCACTTTGCTCTTACGCGGGGAACAAGACAAGGCTGCCCTCTCTCCCCACTCCTATTTGCTATGGCAATCGAACCTCTAGCGGCCGTTATAAGGAACGATCCAGATATAGTTGGTTGGAAACTTGGGCATATCCAGGAGAAAATTCAACTGTATGCAGATGACTCCCTTGTCTACCTGGCAGATAGCGGCAAATCATTGGAACGACTGACACAGGTTCTCTCCACTTTCGGTAATTTTTCGGGCCTAAAGGTCAATATATCCAAATCTAGTGTGCTTCCAGTAGATTACGGACCTAAATCTAATGCTCTCCTTACTCCTGCACTGACGGTGGTTTCAAAATTTAAATACCTGGGGGTAGAGGTTTCACTACCAACGTCATCCTATTGGGACCTGAATGTGTCCCCGTTACTGGGCCAGGTAGAATCCAAATTTAAGCAATGGGCCTCACTTCCACTTTCTCCACAAGGCAGAATTAGTCTGATAAAAATGACCATCCTCCCTAAGATCCTTTATATACTATCACACTCTCCTATAGCCATCCCCTCAAACTATTTTCGGGCTTTGGATAAACTAATGGGACCCTTTATATGGGGAGCAGGACGACCCCGATTACGACTTGGAATCCTAAAGAGATCGGCTTTGCATGGGGGTGCGGCTTTGCCAGACTTTGAGCTTTATTTTTTGGCTTCCCAACTTGCTCACATCAAACCATGGATCACTGCGGACCCACGCTGCCTATCTGCCGCCCTTTTGGAGTCGACAGGGGAACAGGGGATGCCAACTTCGCAAAGGTTGCTAAGGAATCGGACTGGTAGAAACACCAGTAAAGAACACCCCTTAATACTACTAGGTCAAAAAATGTGGCTACGCGCTCTATCTTTGTGCCTTACTCAAACGAAGCACCCTGACACCCCTATATGGAACAACCATTTACTCAAAGAATTCCACAACATAGAATCCGCAGGGCCATGGTCTAGCAAAGGAATATCGACTATTGCTCACATTATTTCTGACAATTCGCTCAAGCCGTTTGTCGTACTCCAACAGGAGTTCGGAATTTCGGAATCTTCCTGGTTACTGTATGAGCAGGTTAAACACGCATTCCTTGCTGATCCCTTTAAGTTGGGTAAACCCCCCTTTTGTAGAATATTAGAGTTGCTAGACAACCAACACTTAATTTCCAATTTATACGACGTGCTGAGATTTTGTAAACATGATAGACTTAGTCCCAATCTACTTGCTATCTGGCAGCAAGATATTCCCACATTGACAGCCGAGGAATGGCAGGATGCTCTGGAAGCCCCTAGATTTGTCTCGCCAAATGCTGATCATAAAATGATTCAGAGATACATAATTCATAGAGCCTACTTCACACCGGTGCGGCTGAACAGAATGAATACACAGCATCCACCAACTTGCACCCGGTGCAGGGTAAATACCGGCTCTTTTATACACATGTTGTGGGAATGCCCCAGCCTGACTCTTTATTGGCGTGAGGTTTTCAATACTATTTCGAATGCAGTATCAGTGGAAATACGGCCCACCCCAGCACTGGCTATACTAAACATAGGCGAAAGCTTCCAATACAACAAATATCAATTGATTACAATTAGGCAAAGTCTTTTCCAGGCCCGCAGACAAATAACTATGGGATGGAAAAGTCCAGAGGCCCCGACTCACAAAGGTTGGTTGGAACAAATGAAGCTCTATATTGATAGGATGCACTATTTATTCACCAAAAGAGCCTCCTCTGAAAAATTTGACTTAATATGGGGAAACTGGCCCCCTTCCTAGTAGTTATGTAGACACGAAGAGGCTCTTTACTCTCTAAAACCCCCAATGTGAGAGGTTACGTATCACAGACTCCCATTTTATTTGATTGATGATGTTTTATTTTGTTGTATCTGTTTCACACGTTATATGAACAATATCAGTGTGACATGCGATTGACAACAGGCTAAATTAGTTTCGCAAACTGAAGGTACCTTACAAAGTGTGTAATACCATAAATACAATGTTGGTATGTACTACTGTATGTCATGTTCAATCTTTGCAATAAAGGTTATGATGTTAAAAAAAGAAATAGATTATTATGTCATCTCATGACACAGGCAGACCAGAGAATAAACCTGAACAGTACATCATACGATAGATCATGTACATGTACACATGGAAAGTAATAATGAAATTTTACCATAAGTGAATTATATTTTTATACATGCCCTGCCATAGTATTCATTATTTTCTACAAAGCCAGGAAGATTCATTAAATGGTTTTCTTTAACATATGCAAAGCCCAATAATTGCATCATGACAATTCCCTATCTGGTCCATTCGGGTCACCATGGCAACCAGACTGCTGTATGGCATGTCCACATCATTAGAGAGATGGCATTATTCCTCTGTAAACAGCTCAGCCTATATTGCACAGGGCTTGCACATAGCAGTACCACAAAGCATCAGAGTCTGTACTATGGACTTACCTTGGTATCCTGCCTTTATGACTACTTAGGCACCTCACCAAATATCTTGCAGGACTTGGCCACATACAGATAAGTCTTACTGCTGGCAGAGCACATACATCTAGCCCACTTTGTGTTATTAGCTCCAACCCCATTCCAAAAAATGTATCAGACCTATAGAGTACCTGGTCAAGCAATAAAGTACATAGTACCATAATAAGTCAGTATATCCCTAACTGGCATCTCAGGACCTAGAGGGGAGCTGAAACCAAGTTGCAGTTGAAACCAATCAAAAGTAAAGCATAATCAGGAAGGACTGAACAGAGCAGAGCAAAACTATAGAGAAGTGGGAGGAGTGCCTTTAATGAAATTGCTTTTACATGCAACTGACTGCAGGGAAAACTGTACTTTGTTCCCTACATTTGTGAACGTAAATGAGCACAAATGACTTAATTAGACTAGGGAGTGGCAGTGTATGAGAAAGTATCAGCTGCAGAATGAGTTCTGAACACCCTGCTATCAACATCAAAAGGGTTATTTATCAAAGGTCGAATGTTACAGTTTTTTTATACCTCGAATAAACTGGAATGCTATCTTATTTAAGAAAAAACTCAAATGGAAAAAACTTGATTCTGTGAGTTCTAGTTGTGAAACCCGAAAACTCAAAATGAATCAAGTTTTCTGGGGGGAAAAAACTCTAATCGCTCAAATGTTTCGAGTTTTTGGGCAAAACCCTCAGAAAAAAACTCGAACATCATGAAGGCTATTAACATCTTCAAATGGTCGAAGGGACCTCTTCCATTGACTCCTACATGACCTAGACAGGTTTTAGATGGTGTATTTTCAGATTAAAGCTATTTAAAGGGTCGGGGTGTAATAAATCTCTAAAAATTTGAGGCATTTTTTTTAAAAAAAACAAAACTTTAAATTTTGTTTTATCCAGAAAATGCGAGTTTTGACCAAAAAAATCAATATATTTTTTTTGACCAAAAAAATATAATATAAAGGTAAAATCAGACTTGCCTGGATGCTCATTTTGTTTCTATTTACACAGATGGAAGTTTGATGTTCGAACAGGTTCCTCTGGTTCAAATGGATGGGATGAATCTGATACAAACAAAAGCCATTTTATCTTACATTGCTGGAAAATACAACATGTATGGAAAGGACCTGAAGGAGAGACTTTTGTAAGGACGTTTGGCTTGCTGGTTTGTGGGGAAATAGTTTTTAAATAGGATATTTTTAAATAATTGTATTGCTGTCTCATTACTCATAGACAAGATGCCATTTTGTTTTCATTTATGCATATTGCTATGATATATATATATATATCTAATCAATAGGGTGGCACACCGCTTGTTGGTTCTATACCTGGGTGCCCGGTAAAAAAAATATGTAGTGCAGAAATGACCAGCAACACCAGGGTTTCAGTGAATAAGCAATATATTCACATGTGCATATGTTTGCCAATATCTTGTAAATTATATCCCTATAAAAGGTGAGTTCTGATGTCATCAGTTATAAACGGTGAGTTCTGATGTCATTTCTGTCACATGACTCACTGAAACTTGTGTATTAAAAATAAAAAAAATACCCCCAGTTGCAAAATATGAGGATCTTAGAAGTTACCTCGGAGTTCCATGACCTTTATAAAAACACTTGGCCTTCGGCTTCGTGTTTTTATATGGTCATGAAACTTCTTGGTAACTTATAATATCCTTATATTTTACAAGAGGGGGTACTTTATTTATTATAATACACTCAGTGAGTCATGTGACAGATGACTGATAACTGATGACATCAGAACTCACCTTTTATAGGGATATAATTTACAAGATATTGGCAAACAAAAAAAGGATACACCATGCACCAATAAATGAGTTTTTGATACATGCTTGATGGGGATTGCTGTTAGTGCTTTCATGGACTAATATATATATATATATATATATATATATATATATATATTATGGTCACCTTAAATAATTTCACAGGCTGTTTGAAGCAACGTAGGGGGTTTTTCACAGTCAGGACAGTGAGGTTGTGGAATGCACTGCCGGGTGATGTTGTGATGGCTGATTCTGTTAATACCTTTAAGAATGACTTGGATGATTTTTTGGACAGACATTTTTTGGACAGACATAATATCAAAGGCTATTGTGATACTAAGCTCTATAGTTAGTATAGGTATGGGTATATAGAATTTATGTGAAAGTATGGAGGGGTGTGTGTATGGATACTGGGTTTTCATTTGGAGGGGTTGAACTTGATGGACTTTGTCTTTTTTCAACCCAATTTAACTATGTAACTATGTATGTAATGTACAGGGATGCTTTGCCAAATGTTTCATTCTACTATGCAGACAGAAATATTTCTTAAATTTACAACTCAATTTTGTTGTGACAGTTCCGACACTGCTCGAAAATTTCATACAGAATTTTCTATATATATATATATATATATATATATATATATATATATATATATATATATATATATATATATATAATATATCTCTATCTCTGTTACAAAATAGTGTACCTTGCTTATGAGCCATACCTGCAACTGCACTTTCAATCTGTAACAGATATTGATGTTTTGGCCATTTTTGGAGAAAAAAAGGCTGTTTTATATGAACTGAACCTAATTTCATATCTTATTTTCATTTTAGTATTGACATGTATGTAGATGGCACAGGTGACCTTTTGAGTCTTGGTACGGTCTATGTCTTTCTTGATGATGCTGGCAAGGAAAAACAAAAAGCAAATATTAAGGAAAAAGCAACAAAAAGATATTTTCCAATATATGAAAAGGTAAGAATATAGTGTTTTTATCTTTTCAGTAAATCTTATTTAACATGGTCATTTCTTCACTGTCAGTGGCTTGGGCCATGAACTCTACAGCAAAAGTCAAAGGAACTATGTAAATCTTTTATGTGAAAGAATATCATCTAGTTATCACTGGGATAAATGTTTGTACTGCTTGTTTAGCCAATCAATCTGATGACCTGATATCAACGGAGTAGGGGCAACTTTTCAATTGGTCTTCCTTAATTGTTTTTATATTTTTTTTAATAATTTACCTTCTTATCACTCTTTCAAACTTTCAAATGCAGGTCACTGGCCTAATTTAGAAAACAAATACACTGTACAAACGTATTGTTATTGCTACTTTTGTATTACTTATCTTTCTGTTTGGGCCCTCTCCTATTCATATTCCAGTCTCTTACTCAAATCAATGCATGGTTGCTAGGGGAATTTGAAGACTATACAAAAAAAGAGAGAACTATCAGAAGAGTTATATTGTGTGGCACCATCCATATAACGTGATTATAGTGTAATATAAGAAAGAAAGATATTGAATAAATATATTTCATGGTGAAATATTGTATAACTGTCAGAAAAAAATCATTGTGCATCAATTACAATAAAATTAATTTGTATCAAACGTGCGTCTATCATGTAATCAGAAATTTGATGTTAATTCATTAAGTAATGAAATATAAAGTGCTTCCAGTGAATAAAGTGCCCTCTATGTATTCATTTCAATAACCACCTAGATAATTCATATTAAGCAAAGCTCATGTACTCTAACAATTCTAAAACTTAGCATTTCATTAATCAGTTAAATCAAATGGGCAATTCATAGGGTTATTAAATTACTAAAAATACTTTGATGCATTGATCTGGTCTTATGGGATCATGCTAAAGAGCAATAATTGGTAAATGAATCCCACCTAGATCTGACCAAAGAACTCTTTACTAGAACTTGCTATTTCAAATGGAGCTGGGGAGGTGGGTGAATGGAAACAAGAGAAGGGTGATGTTTCATGCAAATCCAGCAGTTCTAAACTTAAATTGCCACCGATTATGCTTTTGTACATAATGGGCTGTGAGTGCCACAGGACAAGTGATAGGCATTAGGTCATCACACGTATATGTGCCTCTGAGAGGCCAAAGTGTTAGGCATAATCCCCATGGCATCCCATAAAACCAGATCAATAAATCAAAATATTTTGTAATTGTTTTTAACCATATGAATTGTCCATGTGTTTTTAACTGATTTATGAAATGCTAAGTTTTAGAATTGTTATAGTACAGAATTGTTGCTCAACATGAACCATCTAAGCGGTTCTTGAAATGAATAAATACAGGGCACTTTATTCACTGGAAGCACTTTATATTTAATTATTTAATGGATTAATCAAATGTTTCAATTACACGATTGACACACACGTTTGATACAAATGAATTTTATTGTAATTGATGCACAATGATTCTTTTCTGAGATTCATATACATTTTTTCACCATGAAATATATTTATTACATTTCTTTATACATTTCTATAATCACGTTATATGAATGGTGCGACACGATATACTGTAACTCTTCTTTGATAGTTTTCTCTTTTTGTATAATTCATTAATGGAGTTGTCTGCACATCCATTTTCCTCCAATTCTCTGTTTTGGCAATGATGATGTGTTAGGAGGTGCGGAAAATAGAAATAAAATATATCTAATTCGGACGCTAGCAATCAAATTGCTGAAATTGCAAACTGGAGTGCTGCTGAATAAAAAGCTAAAAAAACCACAAGTAATTAAAAATGAAAAACAATTGCAAATTGTTTCAGAATATTGCTCTCTACACCATTCTAACATTTAACTCAAAGGTGATCAAGCAATTAACATAATCTAGATTTTGAAAGTATGATTAATTGTATTTACCCAACTACATGGAAAACTGTGACAGCACAGGTGTAAATTATACAAAACCGTTTTTGCCTCCAGCACACACAAGTTGCATTACTGAAATAGGGTGACTCCAGAGAAGGTTTCAATTCCAATAAAGGAAATGGTAATAGTAGTCATGAAGATTTTTTATATTGTAAAAGAGGAATTTTAGGGAGCAATTATTATCACTTTACAAGCATATATAAGGCAGCCATATAAGTTCTCTGATATCTTGTTTACCATTAGATCTTCCAGAGAACACAAAGGCTTTCCTTGAAAATAGAATTAGGCTTTATTCAAAGTGTGGAAATTTTTAAATATATATATATAGTTCTGCCATGCGCAATTCTTACCCCATAGCTGCTATACTTGCAGATTCAATTTAAGAATATATAAAGTCACAGCTATGGTCTTGTTTGGGAAGGTTTATACAGTTGGCTGTATTTGTATATTATTGGTGTCGTTTATATCACTTTATCCCAGCCAACAGTTTGGGAACACCAGCTATATGGTAAAAACTCTGTGTAGATACAATATTTGCTGATAAACTCCTAATGATGTACATTGTGTAATGAAAACTTTTAAACATTTAAATTCAAAAACAGGAGGGAATGCAAATTGATACATTTGTAGAAGAGAGGTGTGGTAGAGCATACAATATGGGTGGGGTAGGAGAAATGCATGGGAAATGCATGGGAAAAAGAGGTTAAAAACAGTAAGAGACCACAAGATAAGGTAAATTAGAAAATGAGAATAATGAAGGAGAACATGAAAGGAATTAGTGGAGCATAGCTAAATTGACATAGCTTTGGGGAGTTAGAGGAAAGGAGAAATAAAGAGTGGGAAAATGACAGCAGAAATGGAAAAACATGTTGTGTTGCTAGACAGTAGCAGGCACTGCTAGGTCGCAGGCATGAAGAGCAGGAGAAGAGCTCAACGCAAACCCACCCGATACCTAAAGATTTTGTTCAGGAGCCGGCCCGAATGCGCGGGTCCCATGGGTTTTGGGCTAGCCCACGCATCACTATTTGCCGGAACCAATTTTCACATTACCACACAGGTAATTTGCCTTTGTATCTTTCCCAGGAATTTACACAATATTTATGTGGTCCCCTGGTGACAGTAGAATAGGGTTTTTTCTGTATTATGACTAATATCTTATTGTTTTTTTTTGTTGCCCAGGTTTTGAAAGATCAGCACTATCTTGTTGGGAACAAGTTTAGCTGGGCAGATGTACAATTAATGGAAGCCATTTTAATGACAGAAGAGTTCCACAGTGACATCCTATCCTGCTTTCCTAACCTGAAGGTAAATAATGAAGATTAACTCATCATTACACAGGGAGGCACATTTATCAAGGGTCGAATTTCGAATTCATGTGTTTTTTTTTTTTTAAACTCCTATGAACTCGAAATTCGACCAATCTCAATTATTTATAAAAATGTAATTTTTTAAACTCGGGTGAATAGGATTGGCCCGAAAACTTGAATCGAATTTGATTAAAATTTTAATAAATCGAATGTCAGGAAGGCTGCAAACAACTCCAAATGGATCTCTGGACATCTCCCATTGTCTTAAACAACAATTCAGCAGGTTTTAGGTCGTGAATAGTTGAATTCAAGTTCTTAAAGGGCTAGAAAATAATAAATCTCGAAAATCGAATTCAAATCTTTTTTAAAAACTCGAATCCAAATTTGAATAACTCTCTCTAGTCGAATTTGACAGTTTTGACCAGAAAAAAACTTGAAAATTCAAATTTTCAATTCGACCCTTGATAAATCTGCCCCTTGGTGTGTAAATATATTATATATGGAAGTCATAGATAAACTCTGATGGTGTTAAAACATCTAGTCAATATAAAGATGAGGTATTGTCAGTGTTGGACTGGGATGCCAGGGGCCCACCAGAAAACCTTAGATTATGGGCCCATTCTCCAAACTAATTTTCCGCCACTTCTCATTCAACCTTTTTATTTACTTGGTACTTTTCTTAACATGATATACTCTATTCTCCATCTATCTGGCCCCTTTCTTTCCATAAAGAATTAGAGAATGAACATGAAATTGTTACAGATGCTTAAAAGCAGGAGGGCCCATTGACCCCTGGGTCCACCGGGAGTTTTCCTGGTATCCTGGTGGGCCAATCTGACACTGGGTATTGTCCATGCTACCAAAAGTAAAAAAAAACATGTGCAAATGCATTATACTCCTTTAAGGCTAAGGACACACGAGGCACATTTATAGTGTCACAGACAATTACTCTTATGTTTATATTTAATTATAGAAGGAAGGTGCGTAGTTAGGAAAGTTGCACTTTGTGCTACTTCATTATAAGAATGCCAACCAATCAGTAGTTACGCTCACATCATAGGGAATTGTAGTCTTTTTTGCCTTTGTGAATGCAGGGCTATAATTGGCTACTCACCTACTGTGCTTTTGGAAGGAAGAGCAATAGAATACACTCACAAATCATTGAAACACAGACAGGGACCAGAGAAGATCTGTGGGGAGTGAAGGGGCCCTGATTGAAACCACCGCCATATCGGATTCATTATTGCCTACAAGATTGGATTTTGAGATATGCTCTTTTTCCCCTACTATTGTTAATGTGTAATTAATGAATATTGGAAAGTTCTTACAATTACATTTTCTTTCACTCTGCAAAAAGTGTACCTTTTTATGCAATTTAATGCTTCTTTGTGTATACATTTTAGGACTTCAAAGAGAGAATAAAGCAAATACCAACAATTGCAAAGTTCCTTCAGCCTGGAAGTCCAAAGAAACCTTTTCCAGACATGAAATATGTGACCACTGTGAAGACTGTTCTTAATATGTGATAGTGCAGACTACAGATTGCCTTACTGCATCAAATGAATTTCATTTTTGTTAGTGCTCTGATTAAATTGCATAATAAATATAAATGTATGTGCATAATGGCAGCATGTTTATTACAAATGGAGCAGGTAATATATTACACACCTGATGATCATTATACATCTACAAGGTACAACGTTCACACTTTAGTATTGGCCAAAAATAATTTGCTGATGATACTTGGGCCTATATTTAGTAACATTAATTTGATCCCATGCAGAAAGCCACAGAAGCCAATAAGAGGTTACATTTGCTCTGTCTACTACCAGTGTTGGACTGTGCTGGGGCCCTAAGGTGGCAGCCCTGGGGGCCCTGGACCCCCCAAAGAAAAATAATAAACCAATGAATCTGGCATGCCAGGCAGAGAAAAATGCAAAGAATATAGGGTCACAGTATCAAATGCCTGTACACAATTTACTTATATGCAGTATGTTTTTGCTTTTCTTGGAAACGGATGTGCCCTTATCTGACCTTGGCAATGCATCCCATCTTCCTTTTGTTTACCACACTCTTGCTCTATTAGTGAATTTCACCTGAAATGCACTCAGCATCTAAATGCATATCAAACAGATAATACTAGAACATTAAAGATACTCAAACTTAGTGATTGTCAATCAGTGGCACATGAGCAGCCTGTTGCTCATCAACCCCTTGGATGGTGTTCCCTGTGTAACACAGTAAGTTAAGTTGAAATAAGACATCCATCAAGTTCAACCTTAAGATGGCAATCGGACTAGTCCCTGGATCAACTTGTACAATAAGCTATGTTTCATAACCATGTATTCCCTTACTTACTAAAAAGCCATCCAACCCCTTCTTAAAGCTTTCTAATGAATCAGCCTGTACCACTGATTCAGGGAGAGAATTCCACATCTTCACAGCTCTCACTGTAAAAAACCCCGTCTTAATATTTAGACAGAACCTCTTTTCTTCTAATCAGAATGAGTGCCCTCTTGTCAGCTGGACGGACCTACTGGTAAATAAAGCATTAGAGAGGTTATTGTATGATCCCCATATATACAGTCATATGAAAAATGTTGGGAACCCCTCTTAATTCTTTGGAGTTTTGTTTATCATTGGCTGAGCAACTTCCTTTTAATATACAGTATAACATGCCTTATGGAAACAGTAGTATTTCAGCAGTGACATAAAGTTTATTGGATTAACAGAAAATATGCACTATACAACAAAATTAGACAGGTGCATAAATTTGGGCACCCCAACAGAGATATTACATCAATACTTAGTTGAGCCTCCTTTTGCAAATGTAACAGCCTCTAGACGCCTCCTATAGCCTTTGATGAGTATCTGGATTCTGGATGGTGGTATTTTTGACCATTCGTCCATACAAAATCTCTCCAGTTCAGTTAAATTTGATGGCTGCTGAGCATGGACAGCCGACTTCAAATCATCCCATAGATTTTCGATAATATTCAAGTCAGGGGGCTGTGACGCCAGTCCAAAATATTGTACTTCTCCCTCTGCATAAATGCCTTTGTAGATTTCAAAGTGTCATCGTCTTGTTGGAAGATGCTTGAACATTATCCTGAAGAATTTGTTGTTAGGGTTAAATTCATCCAACACCATCTGCAGCAAGATGTTCTTGCAGGTCTTTGGAGGTGATCTTTGGGTTGTCTTGAACCATTCTTACAATCCTCCGCATATGCTGCTCCTGGGTTTTACAGCAACTGTGCCTGTGCCCTTCCATTTCCTGATTACATTCCTTACAGTTGAAAATGACAGTTTAAACCTCTGAGATAGCTTTTTGTAGCCTTCCTCTAAACCATGATACTGAACAATCTTTGTTTTCAGATCTTTTGAGAGTTGCTTTGAGGATCCCATGCTGTCACTCTTCAGAGGAGAGTCAAACAGCAGCACAACTTGCAATTGGCAACCTTAAATACCTTTTCTCGTGATAGGACACACCTGCCTATGAAGTTCAAGGCTTGCTAATCCAACCGATTTTGTGTTGCCAGTAATCAGTATTGCGCATTTACATGCATTCAAATTACCCAAATTTTTGCACAGCCAGTTTTTCACATTTGATTTAATTTCATACAACTGAATACTGCTTCACTAATCTTTGTTCACAAAACACCCAGATGTTCCTGGGAAATAAAAGACCACTTTTGTTGAAAGTGAAGTAAATTATTATGCAGGCTGAGAGGGGTTCCCAAACTTTTTCACATGACTGTATTTATACATAGTTATATCAAGCCTTAAACCCTCTTACCAGCTTGAACAACTCCAACTTTCCATCAAGTCTTTCCTCATAGCTAAGATTTTCCATTCCTTTTACCAGCTTAGTTGCCCTTCTCTGTACCCTCTCTTATACAATAATGTCCTGTTTGAGCACTGGGGACCAAAACTATACAACATGTTCTAGATGGGGCCATTTATAAAGATATAACTTACAGGAAACTCATGGTTCTTGTGTATAATATAGCAATTATACAATATACATGTTTCAGATATGATGTTATACATGTGCACAGTGACTGGATAAAAATAATGCACCATAGAGCTGTTCCAAACAGTGGGTAGGGGAGATCCATCCTGCTTCTTTACTTTACTAGAAATTTCTGGATACCTTGCTTGAAAGACAGCAATGTCAGTTTTTTTAGGTGAACGCTGAAATTATTGGTTATGATATTCCTTAACAAAACTAGGATTGGTTCTACAATATTTTCATATATCTGTAGGCATGTTAATGGGCCGTGACCAAATGTTAGAACACAAAGCAGAGATTGCCAGATAATTTCTGAAAGTCACATAAAACTATAGCATTTTTAAAGGACAACACATCAATATAAATTTATGGTGCTTTTAATTTATTTGATTGTTGCATACATAGTTGCAGAAAAACTTCATGAATTTTACAAAATAGTAAAAAAAGTTACAAAAAGAATAGTTTACATAAAAAGGATTTGCAAGTTACTTTAATAACTGAATGATCCCTTAAACCTGATTAAAAGCTTTTCATACTGTAAGTGCATCAGACTGTAAAAAATAAATTGCATAGAACACTGAATACTGCAACGAAATAAGCAGTCGCATTAACAAAAAATATTCAGGTACAGGCAGTAATAATAACATGAACAGAAAGTATGACAAGGGTGTGATTTATGTAACACTTTCTTCCATACCATGTGGTGCCATGTAAAAATAAAACCACACGGAATAGATCAAAGTCACCAGAATCTGGCACTGTAGTCTTTTTGATTACATGTTCTATGGCATTAAAGGGGTTAAAGGACATGGAATGCCAAACCAAATTTATACTAAAACAAAGTGCTGGTTAATATATCTTAATGTTTTTTCAGCCAGACATATTTGCGCATCTGATTTCTAATTGCATTCATCTGAAGTTTGTTACACACAATCCCCACCCTTTTAGACTCCAAACTGTTTGACACTTGCTATCTGTAAATATGGGGCCTGTTTATCATACTGTTTAAAAAGTGGAGTGAAGCATTACTGGTGATGTTGCCCAGAACAACCAATCAGCAATGCGATTTCAACAGTTAGAAAACAAAAGCAACTATCTGATTGGTTGCTATGAGCAACATCACCAATAATGATTCACTCCACTTTTTACACAACTTGATAAATATACCCCATAGCCTGTGGCCCAAGAGACAAAGAAGGCAAAAGGTAGAAGAGCAAATTTGTTAGGCAAATCTGACCTGCATGCTAAGGAACAAAAGCAAACAAACTGAACAGTTATGTCCTATGTGCCCCCCCTTAGTCACTGATTGGTTACTGAAGCAGGAAGCAGTGTTCTGGCTATTATGTTTGTCAGCCTTTATAGATTAAATGTTTGGATAACTATATAAGAAACATTTTTTTTATGCAGCCTTTTTACCCAGTTTTCTTTTTACACTGAACTGTTTTTTTTAGATAGGCAAACAGTCTAGTAAGGGAGCATTGCAGATGCATATATTGCTTAAACCCATGTAAAGTATTTCTGTCTTGTAGCGTGACTGTGCTGTGCAGTAACTGCATTTAGATGAAAATTTGCATAAGTAATACATATGGCTGCTAATTAAAAATAAGCTATCTATGTAGAATTTTCCATGTGTCTTTTATAAGTTTATTTTGTGACATTCCTCAAACTAAAACTCAGGGCCTACCTTCAAATGAAGAAAAAGCTAATTTTGATGGGGCCTATTGTACTTAAAGTGATACTGTTATTGACTAATTACAACCTTTTGTTATAACGACATTTAAAGATCCAAATACTGCATGTCATTTCAGACTCCTCAAACAAGAAACAGCACACAACACAGACAGATGAGCAGACTAGACAAAATAGATCATTAGTCTAAGGAAGCAGGATAAAGCTGGCCATAGAAGCAAAGATAACTTCGTATGAAAAGAAGGTTCATATGAATTTCAGACCGTGTATTTAACGTCCCGACATTTATCGTACCATGTCGATTGGACAGGTTAGGAGACTTCTGTCAGCTAATGATAATATCTCTGCATGTATTGCCTATCTGACAATATCCGTTGGTGACTGTCACTACTATTTATCGAATATAACTTTCGTATGACCACAGTCTGTCAATTCTTGGCCAGAACATCGTCCGATTTGTTCTCTTTACTATATTATTTAATCTAAATGGTTAGTTGTAGGTTGGAAGATTGCAAAGGATGATTGTTCTTCCACATAGGGATAAATCTGCACCAGCTTTAGTATATACCCTAGGGAGTGGACAGTTAAGGATAATGGCACATGGGGCACTAGAGAGCTTTAATGTTTTTAAGTAGTATTGGCACAAAGCTTGTCAGGCAATAGCTGCCTGGAAAAATGCAGTAATGCATTTCCAGGCAAGTCTACAGGGGCTAGTTTTGGTCAATTTGGCACAATGTTTTAAGCTATTTACAGTCTCAAAATGTGCCTTACCCTGGGTGATGATGGAGGCTAAAGAAAGGGATGAATTACTGCCCAAAACCATTGTGAAATGTTTCTTTTGTCTGTGGCACATCTGTAATTGTGCAAGAAAGCAAAGTAGAACATTTTAAAACAACCTCCAATGTACTTCTCTGGAGGTTGTCTTTAGAATTCTGAACTACTATTCTACAATGAACAAGAAAAGGAGATTCCCATTGTTACAGAGATTCAGAGTAAAAGTCAGAATACAGCTGGCCATGCCTGTGACGTTCTGTAGATCTTTGTATCATTTGGCCAACCATGTGGTGGGGAAATGCAAGATGATCCAATTTTTGGCCCCTGTGTCATGAATCATATTTATAATAGGAACTTATGTTAGCCAATTGGGAGAGGACCCCATCAATGCTCCAAAGCAGTTCTTGTCCAATGGGATTTTTAAAACAGTCTAAAGCAGGCCACAGACGCAAAGATCCGATCGTACGAATCAACGTATGATCGGACTTCCCCATCTCCCGACCTGCCACTAACCATTCTGATCAAATAAAGCACAAAAGAACACATCAGCCGATGTTCTGCCCCTGACAGCAAACGTTGAAAGTTATGTCCGACCAAAGCTAGTGACAGTCTCCCTCTGAAAATCGTACGATAGGCAATACATGCAGAGATATTACCCGCAGCCGACGGAAATCTTTCAACCTATCCGATCGACCAAATGACCGATCTCCACCGGACGAAAAATGATGGGACTTTCCGAAAATCATACGAATTCTCGATTCGTACGATCAGATCTTTGCGTCTATGGCCAGCTTAATAGATATTTCTTTATCTAAAGTCTAGTTGTTTTTGGCCCCATACATAGTTGTTGTTGGCTTGTGTTTAGCCAGATAATCAAATACATTTTTAGCCATAAAGGGGTTGGATACATTTAATTAACATTTATACCCAGCTAAGAAAGAATCAAAATGAGAAAAAAAAAAAAAAAAGTAAATATTCATTGTAGATCTGGAAGAAGAAGAATCAGTGCAAATTCCGTGTTAGAAATTGTTGGTATTGTAGGAGCCACATAGTTTCAAGGCCGCCAAGTGATGTGAATAAAGTTCCCCAGCAGGTCTTGAACTTAAAGAACATTTAGTACCAGTCGCAAGATCAGGAATAAGCTGCATAAAAAACAACAAAACAAGTCAGTCACCTCAGTGTGCAGTCATCACTCCTACATAATAATACTATGATTCTACATTTGCCCATTTTTGCCATCAAGCTGCCTAGCCATTTTTTCCTGGCACTGACACTAATAATCAAAATAATAATAATAAAATTCAGCATTGGGCTTGTGCAAACAATGTTTTTGTGAAAGAGCAATATGGCAGCATCATCATTATTTATCAATTATTTTGCTCATGTATTTTAACCCAATAATTGCTAGTGACCAAGAATCTACATTTCCAGTAAGAAAAGTGCCAATGTGGGTTCTACATTTCAGCATTTTATTTAAATTGATGCTTTTTTTTTTGTAGGCAATGTGTGGTATAGGGTTAAAGTCTAGTTTATTTAATTTGACATTGCTTATAAAAAAATGCAGGCTTATTGTTTCCATGGAAAGCCATGTATGAAATTACACCTTCGCGACCTGCATTATGGTGGCCATACCTGAAAATATCCGCTCATTTGGTGAAGTCACTGATCTAAACAATGACATTATATGGAGGGTCCATGAAAATCTATCTAGAGATGACTGCATGTACATACTGATACAGTCATTGACCAACAGGCTGTTGATTTAGTTAAAAATGACGGTTGGCATATACTATCGATCCACGTATGGGCACTTCACCCTGCACCTCATATTGCCAGAACTACATACTGATGAAGGAGGCCTTATGGTTGCTTATCAGAAATGATCTGATTTACTTTGAAGCCATCAACCTTAACATAAAGTCCACATACATAGTTAAAAGCTAAGTCTACTATGTCATCAATTTACTTTCAATGTCTCCTGGTGTTTTACTCATTTTCTCATGATAGCTTTATGCACTGGAACATATAACATTTCAGTACAACAAATATATACCACACACACACACACATCTAGAATGCGGTTAATGTAACTCAAACCAAATTCTCACCTGATACCTGCCAAAAGCCCAGCAGGCATTATTTTCCTAGAGTGATTGAATCTCAGACCCATCACTACAGCCAGAGTAAAAGCTACAACTGCAAAAGTAAAGAAAAAATAGTGAAATGACAAAAATACAGTCAGCTGGTAACTAAGTAACAAAATAAACAGAACTATAGTAACCGCTAGTATGACAAACTGAAAATGTAAAACAGGAAGCTAGATAAATGTCCCATGATGATGTTTAGCATTTACACTGCCTGATAATTCTGCTGCTAACTGTAGTTTAAGGTGCTATCTGGTTGCTAAGGTCAATGACCGGATAACAAGAGAGAACTGGTTATTTTACCTTTCTGTTCGATTTCCATTCTATTCTTCTATTCTATTAGTCTACAATTAAAACAGCAGCACCAAACAGCAATATTTATACAAGTATGAACAAGGTGCTTTGTGATATCAGCCACATAGAGCTATGCCAGCTGCCTGAAGTGATAGTGTTACAGGCAAAAGGGCAAACAAAAGCTTCTCCTAATATTTCAGTTCTATTTTATGCTTTGTTTAGTACTGAATGCTATTATTTTAACTTCTCCCATTTATAGTAACCCTAATGCGGCTAGCAGGGCCGCCATCAGGGGGGGACAGGGGGGACAAGCGTACCGGGCCCGGGCATGAAGGGGGGCCCGGCAGCGCTGCATTTTTTTGAAGATCCGGGCCCCCCTTACGAGCGCCCGAGCCGTACGTCTTGCCTCTTCAGTGCCGAATGCGGAAGTGCCGAAAAGCCGAAGCCGATCGACGAAAAGACCCGAAGTCACAGAAAAAGCCGAAGTCACGAAGCGCCGAAAAGACCCGAAGTCACGAAAACAGCCGAAGCCGAAGTCCTGAAGCAGCGCAAAGACCCGAAGTCACGAAAACAGCCGAAGCCGAAGTCCTGAAGCGGTGAAAAGACCCGAAGTCACGAAAGGAGGCGAAGTTGAAGTACTGAAGCCATGAGTTCAATTCTACTGAACACCAGTTTGTGTTTTTTTTTTTTTTTTAATCCCCTGGCCACCAATGTATTATTTTAATATTCTATAGGCCCCTGCCACCAATCTTTTTTTTAAAACTTTTGTTTTTGGGGCCCCAATTTTTTTTTAACTCGTAAGGGGCCCCTTGCCACCATTGTTTTTTTTTGGGTTTTTTTTAAAAAAAAAAAATTAATTTTCTTTTTGGTGGCCCCAAATTTTTTTAACTTGTAAGGGGGCCCCTGCCACCAGTTTTTTTTTTTTTCAAAAAAAAATTATTTTTTTTTTAAATTTTTTTTGGGGCCCCAATTTGTTTTTAACTTGTAAGGGGGCCCCTGCCACCATTTTTTTTTTTTTCAAAAAAATTTTTTTTTCTCCAAATTTTTTTTTTGGGGCCCCAATTTGTTTTTAACTTATAAGGGGGCCCCTGCCGCCAATGTTTTTTTTTTTTTCAAAAAAAAATTAATTTTTTTTCAAATTTTTTTTGGGGCCCCAATTTGTTTTTAACTTATAAGGGGGCCCCTGCCGCCAATGTTTTTTTTTTTTTCAAAAAAAATTAATTTTTTTTCAAATTTTTTTTTGGGGCCCCAATTTGTTTTTAACTTAGAAGGGGGCCCCTGCCACCAATGTTTGTTTATTTTTTAGTTTTTTTTACATTTTTTTTGTTGGGGCCCCAAGTTTTTTTTAACAGGGGGCCCTGACCATCAATAGCTTTTTACAACTTGTGTGGGGGGGGGTTACTTTTTTAGCGCTGATGTCTGTGTGGTCTTTTAACTGCGATGTGGGCGGGATATGGGGCGGAGCTTGGTCGTCAGTGTGGGCGGGGCCCAGGGGGCCCCAAAAATGTTGTTGTACGGGGCCCCGTGATTTCTAATGGCGGCCCTGGCGGCTAGTAATATCAGCAGCCCTTACAGTTATTTAACTAAGATCTTTAGTTAACATCTGCAGTGTAATAATGTATACAGCGAAACCTCGATTTTAAGTCCCCTGATTTTAAGTTTTCCCGCATTTTACATTTTTTATTTGTGGTCCCACCAATTTATAATGCATTTCAATTGGTGCATTTTCCCTGATTTTAAGTAATGTTTTCATGGAATTTAAATCAAAATTGTGCCCTGATGTTCCCAAAAAACTGTTTTTTTTCCCCTCTATGAATGTTATTATTTGTAAAATAAAGAGGCTTAAAATACTAACCAAATGTACAGTATATTTTGCAATGGTTCTGCCTATAAATGGTCAATTCCAATTAGTCTGCCCCTTATACAGTCCAGCACCAATCACTTATTGCTTTAGTTTGTGTATGTGACTGACAGAGAGTCTTGCAGATGCCCCAATAGTGTAACATTAACCCTGACTGCTGTGCTAATAAAAGTTTATTTAACACATTTCCCTGATTTTACATTTTACCGGATTTTACCTATTTTTTTCCTGGTCCCCTGAAAGACGTAAAATGGGAGTTCTACTGTATTCTAGCCAAATGTCAAAGGGGCTTCTATAAAATGCCATAGACAGTCACTTTTTTGGGCTTGTGGGAGGCTGTTTAGGCTTCTGTGTACTTACTGTAAAAGCCAGGGCCTATTTTGAACCCCAGTCCAGAAATGCCTAGAACTGCTGTGCATGCCAGCCTGTAGCTTCTATGTAAGTGACTCCAAAAACTCTGCTCTCCCATAATCATTGCCCCATCCAGCACAGGATTTGTATTTGGAGATATTTGAATAAATTTTTTAAACAAAACATTTTTCTACATTTCACACAAGAACTTAATTTGCAGTCTCAAGTGTTTACATGGATATGGAATTCCTAGGTGACTATTAATATCCTTATATTTTACAGAACAGGGTACTTTGTTTCCTATATTACTGCATGGAAGCAACCTTACATGGAGTGTCCCTGTTACAGAGCATAAACAGCTTTCACTTGTAATATCTATACTTAAAGGGACAATATACACCTAAAAATTAGCACAAAAGTAGAACTTGTGTTAAAAATGCATTCTGCCATTCTTTTAATTTAAAAAAAATCTATATTTTCACCTTTATAAAGCAAACTTTGAAAATTGGGATCTTTCACTGAATGTCCTCCCCCATAATCAGGACAATTTGTTCAGAGATCCGTATCTGCCTTTGAACAAAGAAACCCTTCCCTAAATTCCAGCTTTTGAGCAGCTCATTCAGAGAGGGCTCATTATTAGAGGGCATGTTGAAAAGGGGTGTATACTACCCACAATACTGAACAAACACACGTGACATTTAGTACATTGATGTACACCTTATTAATGCATTGGCCTGGGTATCATGCATATAAGCACCTTTTTTGCTTCTATTTGTGCTCTCAAGTGTAAGGGTGACGGCAGACAGGGAGATTAGTTGCCGAACGACAAATCTTCTCTGCTGCAGGCGATTAATCTCCTCAAATGCCTTCCCGCTGGCATGAATACGAATCGCCGGCAGGATGATATGTAAATCCCTTTCAGATTTCTGAAGTCGCCCGTCTGAAGTTTCCTCATGAGGCAACTTCAGAAAACCAAAGCGTTACGTATGCCATCCCACCAGCGATTCATATTCTTGCCAACGGGGATATTGGGGATATTAGTTGCCCTCAGTAGAGAAGATTTGTCGCTGGGTGAACTAATCTCCCCGTGTGTATTGTGGTGTCTTTTTTCCACACATTCTAACATATTATCATTGGCCAAGAAAAAGAAAATAGAGGACAATGGATGTGCAGACAACTCCCTTAATTGAATTATACAAAAGAAATACCAGAAGAGTTATATTGTGTCTCACCATCCATGTACCATAATTATAGTTATCGATGCACCGAATCCACTATTTTGGATTCGGCCGAACCCCCAAATCCTTCGCAAAAGATTCGGCCGAATACTGAACCGAACCCTTATTTGCATATGCAAATTAGGGGTGGGAAGGTGAAAACATCCTGGATTCAGTGCATCCCTAATTATAGAGTGATAAAGAGTAGAAGGAAATTGATGGAATAATTCAAGGTGAGACAAGAATTTTCCTTCACCTTGAATTATTCCATCAATTTCCTTCTCCTTTTTATCACACTATAATTATGGTACATAGATGGTGCGACACAATATTACGTCTACTGGTATTTCTTTTGTATAATCTCCCCATGTGCCACCACCCTAAAGGTGGTCACAGGCGATTGCCGTTTAAATAAATTACATTTGTAACTCTCCTGTTTATACCTTTTTTACCATGCTTTCACTGTTTTGTTTTCTTTACTTACTCAATGATATCTTGATATCTGTTGGATCACGTGACACACAGTATGCACCATAACCAGCAAGCAAACCAAAGGCAAGACCTGTAGCCAAAGATACTATGCTTCCTGCAAACAAAAAACAGTAGTCATGAACCCAAAAGTGAACAGTGTCTACATTATACAAGCCACCACAGTTTAGGCAATTGGAAATGACCAACATATGTATTAAGTGTACTTGTTCTTATTGTTCGGTCAGTATTGTACCTAGTGTGATTTTCAATACAAGGCATATTCCTAAATCAAGAGAGCTTTGCCCCCTAGGGCCCACGATCGGATCTGCCCGATATTGCCCACCTCAAGGTGGGCATATCGGAGGGAGATCCGCTCGTTTGGCGACATCGCCAAACGAGCGGATCTATCCATGTATGGCCACCTTAAATCAAGTGGAATGTTGGAAGGAATAAGGCTAATGTCAGGACAGCCAAGATAATTCACCTATATGAACAGGAAAACTGGGAAATGTAAACCTAAATGTGGGTCTGCAGATCACTGTGACTAGTCAGTTTCCTATGTTTGCACACATACATTGATTGTGCTGAGATGTTTCAGCAGTTCATTTTTGTAATCCTTTCTCCTCAAAGGATAATGTTGGGTATGTGTGGACCTGCCCAAAGATTATATGCATGGAGTAGCATCTATAACACCACTCACGCTGTTCTTTGTCGCCCCGTCACTGTGTACATTGCAGTTTGCATTGTCACCGTGTGTCACTAATATGTTGCACTGCAAGTTTAGATAACCCCTAATTTGTGTGAACAGAACTAATAATTTTAATTATTAAATACTGTTTTACAAGTGTGATTTAAGGGTAAGATTTCCTTAATCCATGTTTCCATGATACATTTTCAATAAACATAAGTGTTTTTGCCAATGAGAAAAGGGCCTGGTTTCCGGACACAAAAGAAGGAGGCTACTGCCGGCGGTAGGGGCTGAAACGGGCCTGCAGATTTCAGCAGGTTGATTTTGGCCCCTTGTGGCCCTAACTCAACACAATGCGTTATTGCCCTGCAGTGTCACTAAGCATCACACAATTCTTGTTGGTTCTCAGCCCTTTGATACTATGCTGTGTCACTGTGTGTCTATCACTTTGCATTTCCATTCCTGTTGGTTTAGCCATTAACCTTATGGCTTCTGTACTTGTGGTCAGCTAGATATAGGTTTCTTTCTTATCAGGGTATAATATTATACTTGCTCCAGACAAAAGAAGTGAACATTGTAGTCTACTCTGAGAGTAGCTGTATCACTGTGTTTCTGCCCCTTTTGCTTTGTCATTCTGATGCCGCTATCATTAATAATAACTGCTGAATTGTTTACCTAACACCCCTACCCTGTTCTTTGTTCCTTTGTTGTGTCACACAATGTATGGCAATCTGAGCTGTAGCTCTGTGGCAGTTAGGATATTTGACAAAGGTTGATCCATAATCCATAAGCGTTTTCAGACCCAGCTATATCTCTGCACCTCAACAAAGCACAACACATGACAAATCTGTCAAGTGTCTGCACAAATATGTTTAAAACTTATCCCTAAAGTTGTAATTCCAATGTATCTGACATGACACTATTCAATGTAACTAACAACTGTCTAGAAAGTGAATACTGCACGTATTCAGGTTCTGAGGCTACTGATATTGCACAAGGTTCAGTGCTATGGTCTTTTTGCCATAAGCCTGCAATTAGCACTTCCGTATTATTCAGCCAGAAATGACTGACGTGTTGAAGGCACCTGTAGGCCTTAAAGATATTTCAGCTGCCTTGAGCTTGTCTAGTTGCAGCTTAACGCTTTGCTCTGGCCACAGAGGCACATATTTAAGAATTTCTCACAATGTTTAAATGCTAGTAAGGGGCAAATACAGTTATATATAAATGCTGTGAAGTCATGTGAGATTTTCTCAAAGCATTTAAATGCCCCAATACATTTTCATGTCTGGCTACATCAGCCTTGTGGATAAATGTTTGGAAAATGCGTGATTTTGTGCTGTAAATGAGGCGATTGGCTGCTGCTCCTCTCACTTCTTCTTCTGCTAATGTCCCTTTAAACTAAAGATAAGGGTACAGGTATGGGACCTGTTATCCAGAATGCTCAGGACCTGGGGTTTTCCAGATAACAGATCTTTCTGGAGTTTAGATCTTCATACCTAGAAAATTGTACACATTAAATAAACCCAGTACACTGGTTTTACTTCCAAAAAGGATTAATTACATCTTGATTTGGATCAAGTACAATGTACTGTTTTATTATTACAGAGAAAAAGGAAATCCTTTTTTAAAATTTGGATAAAATGGAGTATATGGGAGATGGCCTTCCCGTAATTCACAGCTTTCTGGCTAAAGGGTTTCCGGATAATATATCCCATACCGGTATCAGCAGATACGATTTTGACTTTAACCAACTGCAGTCCAAAAAGATCACAAGATGGTCTGTTTAAACTAACCACCATACAGTCCAGATAATTAGACTACATGGTCAAAATTAGCCAACTGGTAGCTTAAGGCTTTTACCACCTAAAGAGAGTTTCTATAGAAATCTGAAGGGGGGGGGCTCATGTACTAAAGCTGCTCAACAAACTTTGCTGGTTGAACATTACAGGAATTGTAGTAATTTTGACAACAACATCCCTGCACAAAATTCATCCATATTTACCTTTGCGAGAATATCCCATGTAGCCTCCAACAGCTAAAAGGATAGCATAGCCAAAACCAATCCAATCTATAGCCATCTTTCTACATAGTTAAAAAACAAAAGAAAAATCATTATTTTTTAAATAAGTGCCCACTTTACACCTTACAATACAGCTGCCATTTTGAGGAATTTCTTGCTGAGACCCTTCATTTGAGTACAGCGCTTTTATCCTTATAGATGGTACCATGAAACTAAGAATTCAAATTATGAAGAGGCCTGTGTACGGATTTTTGCACTGTTTTCAGCACTGTTGCAGATACCTCAAAAAAATAAGATG
Organism: Xenopus laevis; assembly: GCF_017654675.1. Classification (NCBI taxonomy): domain Eukaryota; kingdom Metazoa; phylum Chordata; class Amphibia; order Anura; family Pipidae; genus Xenopus; species Xenopus laevis. Next base: position 101,496,284 of record NC_054379.1, read on the forward strand.
TTAAACTTTAAATTGCCCAGAGCTCCGGATAAATTCTTCTAATCAGATGTATGTAAATGTATGAAAGTTTTCTAAGCCCTATAGATTTCACTTCCAACACTTGGCATGAGAATGACATGTACACCCTATTCTTTTGGTGCATTGGGCTACATCTGCTGACGTAACTATTTGATATCTGTTCTGAGCGTATACGAAAGTGCATCGAATGCATGTTGACACAAATACCTTAAATTAATGAGAAATTCAACTTCAGGGAAATTTGTGGGCCCTCAACTCTGCTTATGTTCGTAAATGACTCATGATCAACAAGAAGGGCATAAACGGTGTGGGAACCATTATGAACATATGGGTGCTCACATTGTGCCTTTCTTTGATGTATCTTTTAATGTCTCTGGCTATGTGGAGCACAGGTATTGTGTTTTAAAGATGCCTACCAACCATCGTATGTGGCCTGTGGGTAGGGTTGCCACCTGGCCGGTAAAAATGATGGCTCATCCCAATGTTATCAATAGGGAAAAAAGATAAATATATAGGAAGGCTGGTATTTTTTCCCAGAAAAGGTGGCAAGCCTACCTGTGGGGTGGAGATGGACCTAGGTTGTACACCTGGAAGAGGGCCCTTCATTCGTAGTCCTGGTGCCCTGGATGGCCCACTCCAACCCAATTTATTATCCCCCAGGACACAAGTGTTAGAGCAATACAGGGTGCAAGGGGCCGCCCGACTTAATGCTCACTTGCACCCTGGGAAATGCTGCTCTCTGCACCAATGGGCATTTCTAAAATCCAGTGGTGGGCAGGAGGTGCAGTCGGTAAGAACAGGGTCCCAATTGGGGATGCATCTCCTGACACTCCCATGAGAATGGTGCACTAATTAACTTACATAATTCATGGACTTTGCATTGCATGCCCTGCATTATAAATGAGCTTAATTTGCCTATATGTTCACCTATCAAACTACAACATTCCTCCTACCATCATAGGAGTGTAGGGTTGCCACCTTTTCTGGCCAGGTCGGTAAAATACCAGCCAGGTGGCAACCCTATAGGCCTGATAAGGCACAGGCAATGTGTGCAGTCACCAGCCTAACAATTAAAATATCAAGAAACAAGTTTCTTACATACCCCAAGCAGGTCTGGACTGAGATTCAAAATAGGCCCTGCCATTTCAAGTACACAGAGGCCCCAACAGCCCAAAAATGGCAACTTACAGCAGCCCCTCTGGCATTTGCCAGAATCTACAGATTACCAGTCAGGGTCTGACCCACAGCCTTAAGCCTTTCAGCTAGGGTTGCCACCTGTTCGGTTTTGGTTTTGATCTTCCTGTTCGGTTTTCAGCCTTAAGAAACCGGAACAATAATCTGGGCAATACATCAAAAGCATTTAAACACTGAGATACTCACCTCAACATGGCTTAGTTACTATCAAGTGCAGTTCATTTCTTATTATTACAGATACAAAAAAAAGCAAATCAATCAAAAATAAGAATGTTTTTTTCTAAAGTAGCATTGCTGTATTTCAGAGCTTTCTGGATAACTGATTTCTGTATAATAGTTCTCATACCTGTAGTTAGGGTTGTCACCTTTTCTGGAAAAAAAATACCGGCCTTCCTATATATTTATCTTTTTTCCCTATTAATAACATTGGCATCAACCATCATTTTTACCGGCCAGGTGGCAACCCTACCTGTAATTAAAGGATTGGGTTTAAAGGAAAAGTCAACCCCTACATGCAAAAATCCCCCCTCCTCCCCTGTGTAGACCCCCCCCCCCGGGCAAATGCCCCTAACTTGCTATTTACCCCTCTGTGCAGGTCCTCTCCTGCTGAGTTCATAGCAGCCATCTTTTCCCGAGCGACTTCCTGGATTCAGCAGCGTTTTCTGGTGCATGCGCAGTAGGAGGCATTTGCCGATGTGGATCTACTGCGCATGCGCAGAAAGTCACAATGTTTCAGAGAAAAGAAATCGGAAACTTTGTGACTTTCGGGCGCATGTGCAGCAGCTCCATACCGGCAAATGCTTTCCGATTTCTTTTTTCGGAAACTTCGTGACATTAATCATCAAGCAGAATATAGCGAGAGATAGGGTTGCCACCTGTGTGGTTTTTAACTGGGCATCAACACTTTAAAACATTGAGAATACTTGATAGAAATCCAGCCAGTTGCATCTAAGTGATGCAATAACCTTGCCTAGGGTTGCCACCTTTTCCGGAAAAAAATACTAGCCTTCCTATATATTTATCTTTTTTTCCTATTATTAACATTGGGATCAACCATCATTTTTAAAATACCAGCCAGATGGCAACCCTAACCTTGCCCTGGTGTCATAACTCCACCAACATCATTGTGCTCATCTCTGATGTCATCATGCCTGTTCTTACATCACTGCCCCACCCCCAATGTTATCTGCCCCACCCCCGTGTTCGGGTTTAGCCATCAGCAAAGGTGGCGACCCTACTTCCAACTATTATGCTCTCGCAGCAATAATGTTGTAAGCTGTAGTACAGCAACAGAGCCGCGGCTGCAAGTTGGACATGACGATTATGCCTCTGATTGCTACACATTATATAATCAATAAACACCCGAGCGCCCCGTGAGCCCGAGCCTCACCTCTCTTGGCTCCGCCTCCAGCTACTAACCTTTCAACCGCGACCTGCACTGGGATTGGCCAAGAAAGTTCAGCCGCTTTCAGAGCGAATATATTCAGTCGTGAGACACATACACGTCCTGCTGACAATAAACACAATCCATTAAGGATTTTATGGTTTATTATTATTTGCGATTTAAACTTTACAATTGCGGAAGTGCCGCCTACGCAAATAGACTTTCGTTTTCCTGCATTGGGACTCAAAATGGGAGAACTTTTTTTCCTAAGGCTTTGCTGCCATCTACTGATCATTGGCGTTATTGCAAGTTAATGGGACTGTATCGTGTTTCCCTCTGTTGGAGTAAGTTAGTAGAAGAAGTTACATAAACCCAGTCCTAAAAATCAGGGGAGTGTCCAGGCAGGTCTAATTTATTCCTCATTCCATTTTTAAATTGAGGGGAAGTATGTGATTGGCCAGACAAGTTATGTCCCACAGATTTTATAATATATTTGATTTGTTATATATATTGTGTCCCTTAGCATTTCCCTGATCATTTCATGACACACTGTGGCCCACAAGTCCTTCATAACAGAATATGGCCCTCCAGTAGAATAACTTTTTGACCACGCCCGTTTTTGTGGCCACACCCCCTAATTACCATGTTCATTTTACTAAATTTTGCAGGTTATGAAAGTTTGAACATATTTCTTATATTGTTACAATTACTTATTTGCTTATCTCAAAATTGTTACAAAAGTATCCTATCTGCAGCTGTGGCTGTTCTGGGCTCTCTGCCAAAAGCCAATTAAGTTAGAAACATTGTTTCTTTTTTTAGCTGTTCTGTGCAGAGAAAATCAGGACATTTCAGTACAAACGAGGGACTGCGGGTTGAGCTGTCAAAAGAGGGTCTGTCCCTCTGAAAACAGGACAGTTGGGAGGTATGGAGTAACTAAATATTACAGGGACCCACAGCAAATTATTTTTCAAGCCCCCCAACATGTCTAGACTAGAGGTTGATCTGTTGTATAAATTTTTATTGAATTTGTATATGAATTAGGGCTTCATGGGCCCCCCATGGCCGTCCACATATAGGGGGGGGCTCTGCCCCCCCTGGACTTGTACTTCATGCCTATCTTGCCCATGTGCATCTGTAATGACACAGCCCGGGACCCTGAGGGAGAAGACACTTACCCCGCCACACAAACATCAGTGTCAGACTGGGACACCAGGGGCCCACCCAAAAACCTTAGACCAGGGGCCCACTCTCAGTACTATTATTCTTCCTCTCCTCACTCAACCTCTATTCCCCTAGTCTATTTTCTTTACATACTATAATCTATCATTCCATCTATTTAGCCACTTTGTTCTCATAGAAATAGGGAATGGCCATGAAATAGGCCAAATGTTTAGCAGCATGAGGGCCCACTGACACTTGGGCTGACTCTAAGTAATTACACCTGGTGAAAGTTTTTTTATTATCATACCTCCTTTGTCTTTGTGTTGTCTGTAAAATGTTATGTGCTGCTCAGACACCATATGACTTCAAGTATTTATATAACGTAAATGATACACTTTGTCCCAACTCACTGCAATGTTACTTCATTCAGTAACTGCTTAGACATCCCACTATGATGCACAATAAAAACTGCCTAGATAGTATCTCAAAAATTAGTATATTTCTTTTGAGTAGTTAGGGGCCCCTGAAATGGTGCATTTTGGTGAAGAGAAATACCATAAAACTGTCATCTTGTGCATTCCTCTGGGCTTACCAGAACTCTGCTGTAATATGTAAGTGTAAAGAATCCCTTTTGATGTACTTATCTAGATGTGCCAGAAAGAATCCGAGTACAGGTATCTCATTCCAGTGCTCTGACATACACACAATAGGCTTAACTTGTTCGAAAGTGTAGCCACATTAACAATAGATATCACTTGCAAACAGAGATCAGAGCTAATGTACTATTCCATGTTCTGAAATAAATGCCACAAGCAGTGCTCTTGGTTCCCTTTACTACTCATAAAGATTTCATGATATTGAATATTTTAAGGTTCTAACATTTCATTTCAGATAATTTGTTTCTCTCCTAGGGCTGTTTTTACATTCGATGCCACCCTAGGCACCTGACCTAAACACGCCCCCTACACTGTGCACATGACATCACTTCTGCCAACCAATTGCCTGCATGATCCCTTTATCTATAATACCCTCATTCATACTGTATGTCTAAACTGCTGGTCTTGCTGTCATTTAACCACCCACAGTCTCAGTATTACCCTGTTGCTTTATCAGCTTTTTACAGAGGGAATTGTGTAATGCACTTTTAGCTCGTATAACCTTCCTCCATACAGTACAGCTAGCTATGTTCAACCCTGTGTTTATTCCAGGAGTCTTATTCTCAACATCTGTTTCATAAAACCTCTATAGATTATACCTTCTTACACTAATAAATGGGTGTGATAAAGGCTGGGCAGTGTCAAGTCTATATAAATATCCCACCTAATCCAGCTGTAACCCTGTATAACTTGCCTTTGTTATTATCTACTGAAGAGGCTAAATGAGTAGATTCCTTCCTAATTCCAGGGAATTTTAGACAACTAAGGTAAAAGAGCATGAGATGATGATTCTAAAACAGAATTTGGTTGCAGATCTGCAAATAATGGTTTTCTCTCTAAATATTAAATTTTCATGGCTTCCTTAAACCAACACAGACCATCAGGGCCCTTCTAAACTGTGGGGCCGGCCCTTTTCCAAAGGTCCAAAGGGAAGCGTAGTCCAAAGGCCAGTTAGGGTGAGATTTGGAAAGGATGTTTATTGGCTCTCAGTATTACATAGGTTCCTATAAGTCATATGGAGGATAATAGGACTGACACACCAGTTATATGTTGTTTCAGTTCATTGTTAGGAACCAATGAGAAACATAACCAATGCAACAATTTCCTGCTCTATAAGAGCCTTATTCTAACTTCTCTCCCTCCCCCTCTATATGTTATCCCTGCCAAATCCCTAGCCCAATACCCACAATAAAGATACACACAATTACTGTGGTTAATCTGTGTAATCCACAGCTTTATTAATAATAAGATAAACTGCACTTTTTGATCGCAAGGAAGGCAAAAAAGCTCTGAAAAGCGAATTTCCTTCACTAGAGGGAAAAATTCCTTCCTGACCCCTTAAAGGCGATCGGATTTGCTCCCATGATCAATGCGCCACATTGAATTAAGGGAAGCAGAGGGGGGAATATGGTAAGGTAAGGGACTGCGGTGAAAGGATGAGAAAGAGAAGGGAAAATGGCAGCAAAAACACGGGCACATTTAAGCTGCACTATGAATGCTTCATTCCTTTCCATTCTATTGGACCCCGGGCAGCTTGCAGACCCTGGCATTTGCAGTCTGAGGGATGGAATGAAAAGGAATGCATGGTCTACCAAGTGGCTTAAAGGAGTTCCTGTGTGTAACACCATACTTTGGATAAAGGGGAGGAACCACTGGTGGAACTACGGTGGCTGAAAGCACCGCTGGTAAAAGTGCAGTGGATGGTTTTGCTTCCAATAACTATACCTTAGTTGAATCAAGTACATGGAACGTTGAATAAAATGAAGTCTATGGGATATGGATGTTCCGTAATTTGGAGCTTCTTGGATAATGGGTTTCTGGATAACGGATCCCATACCTGTAATATCTAGGAGCATATTAAGCACAAATCAGGTGATTAAGCAAAATTAAATGATTGACCAAGTGTGGGGAAAAAAAGGATGGATTATATACTGCAACTGAATATCTCTCAACAAAAGAATAGTGAAAGGATGCCATAGACTGCAGAGCTCTGCTGCGTTAGTGCTTTATTGTACACACGACATGTTTCGAGTCACATGGACCCTTTCTCAAGTGTGAGGTCTATACGGTGTGACCTTTGAAAGGAGTGCCTGCTATTGCAAAGTTTGGGGATAAGATGGTAATTCCTTTGTTGGAGAACTGAATATCTCTCATTGTTCTTAATCAGTATGGCCTTGTTGATCTTCTCTAGGTCTTTGTAGAGGTGTTTCAGGTGGGCCTTGATGTATCTGTAGTCCTGCCAGAAATTTTTTTTCAAAATGAATCGGTTAATAGTACTGCTCCAGCAGAATTCTGCACTGAAATCCGTTTCTCAAAAGAGCAAACAGATTTTTTTATATTCAATTTTGAAATCTGACATGGGGCTATACATTTTGTCAATTTCCCAGCTGCCCCAAGTCATGTGACTTGTGCTCTGATAAACTTCAATCGCTCTTTACTGCTGTACTGCAAGTTGGAGTGATATCACCCCCTCCCTTTTCCCCCCCAGCAGCCAAACAACAGAACAATGGGAAGGTAACCAGACATCAGCTCCCTAACACAAGATAACAGCTGCCTGGTAGATCTAAGAACAACACTCAATAGTAAAAACCCATGTCCTACTGAGACACATTCACTTACATTGAGAAGGAAAAAAAGCAGCCTGCCAGAAAGCAGTTCTCTCCTAAAGTGCAGGCACAAGTCACATGACCAGGGGCAGCTGGGAAATTGACAAAATGTCTAGCCCCATGTCAGATTTCAAAATTGAATATAAAAAAATCTGTTTGCTCTTTTGAGAAATGGCGAAACCAATCTTCAGAAATAAATATACACGCACTCCTGCAGCCGTGACAAGTTGAGGTAAAAATTGTAGCTTTATTCCATCATGTTTAAAAGCAGCGTCCTAACGCGTTTCGTATCAAAGGATACGTAATCATAGGCACTAGTTTGCATACAGCCGTTACAAGTATTTAAACATAATTAAAGGAAATGACGTCCATATTAACCTTACATAGGTGTTCTCAATGGACTCAAAAGTAAAAGCAATCAACTCTTAGCGTCTGCGAAGAAATTGCAGCACGGAAACTGAGTTTCTGTCACAGTCAGTACAATTGAGAGATCGATTCTTAGCTAGAGGCTATCCCTTAGCATCCTTAGAAACAGCATTTGTGAGAGCACTGAGAGAAAATAGAAATGCATTGTTGAATAGAGAAAAAGTTCCTGATAAGTCCACAAGATGTACCGCACCCATGTTCATTACCACATATAGTAAGCAGTTTTATAAGATCAAGAGAATAGTTAAAAAATACCTACCGGTTTTGAATGGAGATGAAAAACTACGGGTAGTAATGGAAAATGGGTGTAGGTTTGTAACCCGACGTGCAAGAACACTTGGGAACATGTTGTCACCAAGTGATGTGTGTGAAAAATTAAATAGTCCCAAAAACTGGCTGAGCACAGTCGGTACTTATCGTTGTGGAGCGAGTCGCTGTGTAACCTGTAAATATATAGATAAATCCCTTGAGTTTACCAGCAGTAGTACTGCTTACATCTATCGTAACAAATGTTACATTAATTGCAACACTACATATGTTGTGTATTTGCTAACTTGCAAAAAATGTAATATTCAGTATGTGGGAAGTACGTTTAGGAACTTAAAATGCAGGATGCGTGAGCATATTCATAGTATTGAGTCCCATAGTACCAGTACAACAGTGTCCAGGCATTTTTTAGATTGCAACAATAGTGACATTAAATATCTTAAAATCCAGGGAATTGAGAAGATTTATGAATCCTCGAGAGGCGGAGATAAAATCTCAAAACTCCGTCATAGAGAAGCATATTGGATCTTTACATTGGACACTAGACAACCGAAAGGGTTAAACCTTCGGTTTGATATTGCGTGTCACGTTTGACAATGGATGTGTAACATGATAAATTCTGTTGAAACTCAAATATGCCTCTCCACTCATTTCTGATTTTTGCTGTTTTTTATCAGAATCTTGATACTTGTGAATCCAGACCAGACGGCTAAGGTTAGAATTCAGTCTAGCTGTCCGGTAGAATTTATGTCTTTTAGCATTCAGGTACTATCGAAAAATGTAAATTAACTGTATGATGACACTTATCCATATGAATTATCCAGTGTAGAAAAGTAATTTTTTACATAGGCCTTAGACATTTGATGCTTTGGCTTATTATCATTATTAATGTATACATTTAAGGTTTATAGCAACTGCATTTGAGTGTAATCTGTAGAATCTAATGTATTAATCGTGTTTTACGTTTTTTAGTATTTAATTGATCTGGTGTCATGTAAATGATTTGTATATCTATTTAATTGATGTATGGTTTAAATTGATGCACAGTTTACAATGATGTAGATCTTAAAAAATGACACATATTTAAGTGTTTCCTCACACGATGACATTTTGTATTAGAAAAAGTTACTCTGTAGTTTTACTGTTCCGATTGTTAAGAGTTGATTGCTTTTACTTTTGAGTCCATTGAGAACACCTATGTAAGGTTAATATGGACGTCATTTCCTTTAATTATGTTTAAATAGTTGTAACGGCTGTATGCAAACTAGTGCCTATGATTACGTATCCTTTGATACGAAACGCGTTAGGACGCTGCTTTTAAACATGATGGAATAAAGCTACAATTTTTACCTCAACTTGTCACGGCTGCAGGAGTGCGTGTATATTTATTTCTGAAGATTGGTTTCGCCTAAGCTACGGGTTCGGGGCACGGCACCCGGGCCATTTGACAAACGTGGTGAGTGACAAGCAACGCTGAATTTACCTTATTTGCAATAGAACGATTTCTTTCAAGTGAAGGGCTTGGGGTTTGGACACCCAGGCCATCCTGTTCCACTCGGTGAGAATTACCTAGTGGTCGCTAGCTGGTTTTGTTGATGTTTTTGTTTATGAGCGTTATGCTCGATTTATTTGAAGTATTTAAACATTCAACAATCTAATTAGCAAGATAACAGATTATAGATAATTTGGTCCAATCAGAGATTGGAGCCAGCGATCCGTTTTTGTGCATGTATCTTTTGAGAAATGGATTTCAGTGCAGAATTCTGCTGGAGCAGCACTATTAACTGATGTGTTTTGGAAAAAAAAAAATTTCCCATGACAGTATCCCTTTAAGGTGTAATTTCCACCATTTTGTAATCTTCACACAGTCTTTGGCCATCCACAAATCGTAGAGAGCAAACTCGATGCCATTGGTGATCTTGTCCCTGATGCACTTGAGATAAGGCCCGGGAGTGGATCCTCAAAATCCCTGATCTCAAAGATGTTCAGATCAGGCGAGATCCACCGTGAGTGCTAGAAAAATGTAAGAAGCAAGAAAACATTGAGGTCAGGGCACACACTATGCTAAACCCTGTCAAATTTCTGTTTCATTGTATTTACACAGAAGATATGCCATGTTTAGCATTGGGTTAGCCCCTCCTTTAACCCCTTGGATACCTTTCTCAGCAGTCAGAAAATAAAATGGAAAGAAGGAAAGGAAATTAGCTGTGAGCACCTTTACCTTTTCATAGCGCCACTGTTAGTAAAGCCTGCTTCTTGCACTCATGCCCATCTTTGATGTTCCTGTAATATAAAATAGAGATTTGGGAAGGTTAGAGTTAACATAAAGATGTAAGACCCCCAAATAAACACAATAAAGAGCAGAGGTAAAAACAGCAGCATATTTACACTTTATTTAATAAGAACCCTTTTCATTCAGAAACTATGGTTTTAATATGGTTCCAAATAGAAACAAATGCTAACTTATGTATATAGAATGCCCCTCCCCACCAGCTCCTCATGTTCCCATTTTAAGACAATACCATCCCATTTTATTTGGTCCACAAATCAGCCCATTATTTCTGCCAGAGCCCTACTTTCCTCTGGATCTGCAGTTACACAAAAAGGTAGACCTTGATGGGCGTGTGTCTTTTTTCAGCCTCATCTACTATGTAATACATATTACAGATGGGAACAGGGCCACCATTAGAAATCACGGGGCCCCATACAACAAAATTTTCGGGGGCCCCTGGGCCCCACCCACACTTGCACCGAGCCCCACCCCAGATCTCACCCACACCACATCACAGTTAAAAGACGACACAGACATCAGCGCTAAAAAAGTAACCCCCCCACACAAGTTATAAAAAAAGCTATTGATGGTCAGGGCCCCCTTATAAGTTAAAAAAAAACATTGGCGCCAGGACCCCCCATAAAAGTTTTTTATAAAAAGTATTGGTGCCAGGGGCCCCCTTACAAGTAAAAAAAAATATTGTGGCCCCAAAGAATATTAAAAAAAAACAAAACATTGACTCCAGGGCCCCCCTTAAAAGTTAAAAAAAATTGGGGCCCCAAATTTTTTTTTTAAAAAAACATTGGTGGCAGGGTCCTCTAGAATATTAAAATAATACATTGGTGGATTTTAAAAAAAACACAAAAAAAACCCCACAAATTGGTGTTCAGTAGACTTTGGATCTTTTCGCCTCTTCAGGACTTCAATTTCGGCTGTTTTCGTGACTTCAGGTCTTTTCAGTGCTTCAGGACTTTGGCTATTTTCGTAGCTGTTTTCGTGACTTCGGGTCCTTTGGCTGTTCGGCTTTTCGGCACTTCCGGATTTCGGCTGTTCGGGACTTGAAGAATGGCCGCGCTGCTCGGGCGATCTCAAGGGGGGCTGGCACTTTCAAAGGTACAGCACTGCTAAGCCCCCCCTCATGCTTGGGCCCAGGACACTTGTCCCCCCTGTCCCCCCCTGATGGTGGCCCTGGATGGGAAAATGCAGGACTCTTACCTTCCTCTAAATAACCCACAATGGGTTGGGCAAGTTGTTCTTCTGCTACTGATGAAAGTTGATAGTCTTTAAAAAGACTTTTGTGTTTCTTCTTTATCTCCTTCTGCTCCTGGGAATCGCTGAGGTTGTCACTAGGAATCGCTGAGAATCACTAGAAATCGCTTGTATTTCACTTTATGGGGAGACAAAGAGAGAGAGAAGAGATTGTGAACTGAACCCTCTTTGCTATATAAATCTGTAAATACTGGATTTCCCTTAATAGCTCAATACTGCGCTACTGAATATGGTTGTGCCTTATAAATAACCATTTTGTGCTACTTGTCCTTTTTCTAGGGTCCTCTCTTACTTATCATCTACTGTAATGCTGAGGCCACTAGGATGAGTGATGAGTGGGACAGTTGGCCAATGGCAGTTGGAAATTGACAGTTGACATTAAAAGCTAAAGAGCAGCAGAGTAAATGGTCTAACACTTCAAAAGCTGTAACAAGTAAACAAGAAATACCAAACACACTATATTCTATAACTACAAGTCAGCCACAGGGGGTGCTGGGAATTGTAGTTAAAGGGATACTGTCATGGGAAAAAAAATTCAAAATGAATCAGTTAATATTGATGCTCCAGCAGAATTCTGCAATGAAATCCATTTCTCAAAAGAGCAAACAGATTTTTTTATATTTAATTTTGAAATCTTACATGGGGCTAGACATATTGTCAATTTCCCAGTTGCCCCAAGTCATGTGACTTGTGCTCTGATAAACTTCAATCACTCTTTACTGCTATACTGCAAATTGGAGTGATATCAACCCCCTCCCTTTCCCCCCCCCCCAGCAGCCAAACAAAAGAACAATGGGAAGGTAACCAGATAGCAGCTCACTAACACACGAAAACAGCTGCCTGGTAGATCTAAGGGGCACTGACGAGGGATGGGGGTACCCATCCATCGCATGGGGCACTGACGAGGGATGGGGGTACCCATCCATCGCATGGGGCACTGACGAGGGATGGGGGTACCCATCCATCGCATGGGGCACTGACGAGGGATGGGGGTACCCATCCATCGCATGGGGCACTGACGAGGGATGGGGGTACCCATCCATCGCATGGGGCACTGACGAGGGATGGGGGTAGCCATCCATCGCATGGGGCACTGACGAGGGATGGGGGTAGCCATCCATCGCATGGGGCACTGACGAGGGATGGGGGTACCATTGGACCCCAGGATGGGATTCATTTTATGGATTTGATGGATTGGCAGTTATGTTTGGAGTATACACTGTGGCACAGCAAGTAAGGTGACCAGTTTATGAACGCTTGGTTTTTTTTGAGCCATTGGTTCCTTTTGTATTTAAGGTTTCAAAGAGACATTCTTTTGTTATGGTGATCTGGAGGCAGTTTCATAAAGAGAAAACCCTGTGGTGCAGCATGTAAGGTGACTGGTTTATGGTTTGAGACTACCCATCCATACCCATTTATAGTTTGAGAGTCCTGGGTTCAAATCCTGTGTTCTCCCATCTTCCTGAATGTGTGCTTTAGATCTTTCTTTTCTGAGCCATTGGTTCCCTTTGTATTTAAGATTTCAAAGAGACATTCCGTTGGATGGACTGGATGCAATTTTCATCACAAGGAACGCTGGAGTTTCACTGCTAAGTTGCTGAACACACGGCATTGACATTTAAGGTGCCCTTTGACAAGAGCCCTGTGTTTGTAGTGTTTCCACAGTGGATGTTGTAATCATCCATTGAAGAAATGTGGCTGCTAATTAATGCTATTTGGAATAATTTATGCTTCACTATCATGTAGCGAGTCAATCATCACCATATCCCTTTTAGAGAGCCGTAAAGCATAGATGCTACACTTCCAGGCTGTGATAACTCTAGATCAGAGACACCTCTAGCTTGGTTACTACCTGACTAGTAAAGCAGTTAGCAAAGCATATATAAAGGATGGCTGATATGGAAACGGGTTGAAGGTATACAGAGTGTAGCGTTATACAAAGTATGTTTGGTGTATAATGATTTTAAGCCTGAATCATAAGCATTATTAGAATAGCTCTAACAACAATGCTTTATCTGCTTCAAAACTGCATGTAACATATAGTAATACTTCATAAACCCAGGCTGAAAACACATAGGTCATCAGGAGGTCATCAGGAAGCCATTCATATAGAGTAGTCACTGTGGTGCAACAAGTAAGGTAACCAGTTTATAGACTGGTAGTTCCGGGTTCAAATCCTGGATTGGATACAGACGCTACTTTTATCTCCTTTTTGCTGAGCCATTGGTTCCCTTTGTTTTTAAGGTTTCGGTAGGCAGAAGAGGCACGTGCCTAGGGTGCAAACCTTGGGGGACACCAGGCACGTACCTTCCCTGTCGCCTACCCCTAGTCCGGCAGTATTACCTCATTAATGGGGCCAAGCTCACTCCTGCTGATGCGTGCCTATCTGCACATGCTCCCTTGCGTACAACCAAGTGATCGCTTGTTTGCACTCAACCGCACACGTGCGCGCTCATTCCAGCACTCGTTCCCATGTCGTGTGCAGTGGAGCAGAGGGGGTGAAACCATCAGCCGAGTTGCCTGGGGAGCCCGGCCAGAATGGCCCAGCACTGTCCTGCAGCCCCAAGCTGGTGTTAAACTACACCTCTCAACACCCATAGATATTCAAATGTCAGTGCCCCATGCGATGGATGGGTACCCCCATCCTTCGTCAGTGCCCCATGCGATGGATGGGTACCCCCATCCTTCGTCAGTGCCCCATGCGATGGATGGGTAACCCCATCCTTCGTCAGTGCCCCATGCGATGGATGGGTACCCCCATCCTTCGTCAGTGCCCCATGCGATGGATGGGTACCCCCATCTTTCGTCAGTGCCCCATGCGATGGATGGGTACCCCCATCCTTCGTCAGTGCCCCATGCGATGGATGGGTACCCCCATCCTTCGTCAGTGCCCCATGCGATGGATGGGTACCCCCATCCTTCGTCAGTGCCCCATGCACACTCCAGTGTAAAAACTATTATAAGGACTAAGCAGTTTATTTTTATTTTACATCAGCATCAGCATTGTTCCCAAACAAAGAAGTGAAAAGCAAAAACGACTTTATATAAGGATATTATAAGGATATTAAGAACAGGAAAACATTACATAATACAGCAGAGGCGCTTCTGATGGGTCAGATGTCTCAATTAAAGACTGAAAAAAAGACATGTTGAATAGTTCACTTCCCTTCTTCAATCCAATGTCTACCCGCTATCTGGCTGCTATGTCCACTGACCCTTCCAATCAGAAAGTGGGCTGAACGACTTTATTTATGCATTTTTATTGTTATTATATGGTCATTAGAGTTCTATTTTTGTATATCATACTGGAAAGCTTCTATGTGATGGTTTCTTTAGATTAGACTCCCACAGTATATTCAGTAATACACAGTTGTGAAACCGTGTATGAATGATCATGAAAACAACTGCTTCTTTTGTTGCTGATCTCCACTTGTTTCTCCAATCATTCTCTAACATTTTATTTACTTGTGAAAGAAGAATGTTTTTTCTACAATATATACTTCACTAAAACTTGTTGAAAGTGATACTACCCATGCTCCAGCATTTTGGTCAACTCCAGAGCTACTGATGCCTCTTTCAATCTACCTGACACTATAAACCTGAGGAGGGGGACTTCATATTGCACTAATTAGACTGATCACCATACAGGACAATTGGTTAGATACCCATACAAAAGTACAGCCCAGTAATGTTTTAGGATGTTAGATGAACTACATATGCACAGATGGAGATTCACTGATTGACCTGATTTTGTGTTTTGTTCAGACAACTGCTGTGTTACTACATTACAGCATATGTTACCAAGCTGCTAGTTATGAGTCTTACCTTACATTGCTGAGTCTGAAATGACTGAATTGTGTGATGAACTGTTTGTGTGCAGCTTGGTGTATACATAATTGCTATTATTAATGAGGCTAAAAATGGTCAGGTATCAAATATAAATTGGATTTTTGCTGTTTCTGAACTCCAAGTTTCCAAGTGAAGAAGATGGGGTAGTGTTTTTTAAACTATAAGTTATCTGATTGTGTTCAACAACTAGATCAAGGCCCCCCGACATTTTCAACCTATGAGCCACATTTAAATGTAAAAAAAGTTGGAAAGCATGAAAAGGATGGAAAAAGTTCCTGGGGATGCCAAATGTGGGCTGTAAATAGCTACTGGTAGCCTCTATGTGGACTTGCAGCATACAGGAGACTCTGTGTGGCAGTATACTTAGTTTGTATGCAACTAAAGCTTGCCTTTAAGCCAGGAATTCAAATAGAAACACCTGCTTTAAAGGCCATTGGGAGCAATTGCTCAAGAGCCACTGGTTGGAGATCACTGAACTAGACAATAAGAAAGCAAAGAAGACATTGTAGTCAGTGGATATTGCTGATGGTGTGGAATGAAGTAAAATGATCTTACTGCTGGATGATGCTTTGGGGTTTCCACTGCTGAAAAATTAATACATACAGTATTCTGCGAGGAGGGATATTCTCTCTTACATCTTACACAACCACCATGGAAGTGATTCTTAGATACATCAAAAGATACTCTTGATTAAGTACTAACCCCCATATGTAATAAAAGGCACTAAGTTTGCCCAGGAGCAGTAACCCATAGCAGCCAATCAGCAGGTAGAATATACTGGCCATCTGTCTAAATGCAAACATCTCATTGGTTGCTATGGGTTAATGCTCCTGTGCAAACTTTGTGCCTTTTATTACCTAAGGGGGTAAGCCTGCTAACAGCTTTACTTGGTTCTTCACTTGTTTTTTCCTCTTCTTCTTCTGCTGCTACAGAAAGGGATTGTGAGGGTAGAGGAACTCAATTGCTTTTGATACTCTTAACAAATCCAAATGTTGGAACAACCTCCCCTGGTAAAACTTTCAGAGTGAGTCTCACTGGGTATGACAATGATAGGAATAATATAATATGATAATAGGGGGACAAAGGAAAAAATGACAGTGTAGGAAATTTGAGCCATGTTTTTTACACTCTTAATTCCCTTTGTATATATTTCTCTTCAATTGAGCTCTTTGTTAAAGGGAACTAGAGGAATTTTTAAATTGTGTTTGAAATTTTAACATTTTTTTTTTTTTTTTTAACTTTGTATTTATTAAAGCTTGACCGAAAAAAGACATACAATGGAATGTATTTCTTACATGTAAACATATAGTTATGAATAAAGAACTTCTTGACATACATTCACATCCTGAATATTCTCGTTTCTTATTGTTAAGCAGTGAAATACCGTATAGTCATATTCAAACATGAGAAAAACTATATTGTGGGGGGGAGGAGAAAACTGGGGGGGGAGGAGGATAGGAAGTTTGGTGGTTGAAACGCTATACCTGTCTATGCAGTAAGCCTTCTCGAAATAGCCAGATATTCCACACTTCATCAAATTTGTGTAATCTATTATTCATAAGAGCATTTAATTTCTCCATTTCAATAGTCCACCACAGTCTATTCCGAATTTCCTGCATCGTTGGGGGGAGTCCTTTCCATTTTTTTGCTAGCAAGCCCCTGGTCGTTAAACAAAGTTGAACACAGAGCTTGTGTTGAAATTTTAACATTTTTTGAACACATTATAGTTATATTTAATATGAATGCATTATATTTATTTCTTTGTTTTTGTGTTATAGTGATTCATATTTATAGCTTTGCCTTCTCACTCTAGTTATAGCCTATTTGCAATTAAGCATGCGTTCAGCCTAACCAATCACAACCCTGTCTGTCTCCATTCTACAAAATTAAGGCCTTGCAATGGTACTTTGCCTTACATTTTTCCTTTTTTGCCTTAAGCTCCCTATGTTATCCTGAATCCAGGTGCACATTACATAAAGGACATAGAGGAAGAGTATTTGCATGTGTAACAGTAATGAAATACAATGGGGCAAATTCACTAAAGCGCAAAGAGGCTAACGCTAGCACAAATTCGCCAGAGTGACATCATTTTGTTACATCGCCCATTTACTAAGGGTGCTGGCGTAACTTCGCTAGAGAAGTGGACCTACTCTAGCGCTACCAGGCGAAGTTGCGCCATGGCGAAGGGACGTAACTACGCTAATTCACTAACTTGCGCATTTTACTGAATGTTACCTCTTGTGCCAGACTTGCCTTCGCCACCTCAGACCAGGCGAAGTGCAATAGAGTAGATAGGGCTTGCTTCAAAAAAAGTTGAAATTTTTTTCTATGTCCCAAAAAACGCTGGTGTCTTTTACTTTTTTAAGGGTGATAGGCTGAAAAAGATTGTAAATTTTCTTGGGGGTACCCTCCTTCCCCCTACATTTCCTAACATATGGCACCTAAACTATACAGTGGGCACATGTTTAGGGCAATATACAGTAACAACTCTATTTTACAACTTTATTTTATTTTATAAAGCTTTCCCAGGCTTGTGTAGTGTAATGTATTTGCTGCTAAATTAGCGAGATGCTCTCGCACACCCTGGCCTTCAATCAAAGATAATCCCTGGTGCACAGCAATGGCGGAATCGGCGTCCCACCTTGAAATGACGGATCCAAAGAAAATTAACTGGCACACAGGTACAGCTAGCAGGGTAAACCCTTGCTAATTTATTAAATGGTTTGCTGCAAACCATTTAATAAATTAGCAAGGGTTTACCCTGCTAGCTGTACCTGTGTGCCAGTGAATTTTCTTTGGATCATGTATTTGCTGCTACACATACGTCCATTGTACTTTAACTTGGCACCATATGCAAATTAGGCATCACTAGCATAACTTCGCTTTGCTTGACGAATTAATGATATCGCAACTTTGCTACCTTTCACTTCCCTGAGTGCAACTTTGGATCGCCTGGCGAAGTGCGGCAAAGGTGTTGCTAGCGTATTATCGTTGCTTAGTGAATTTGCCCCAATGATCTTGCAAAGTTAGACTTTTCTATCCTATGCAGGAGTCTATTGTGAGCAGTCTTGTTATTCTACTCCAGCAACCCTGTTACTGAGCAGCAATTCACTTCTATTAGCAAGCTACAAGGGGACCCTGTAGTACTCTGGGAAGTCATTCCAACCCCGATAGCTCTAAAGCTTTATTACTGCTTCCAATTGTATATGGAATAACAATACTCAGGCACTCTCAGTGGGGATACTTTCTTGCAAAACAGCACAAAACATCATTGCTGCTACTTCAGAACAGCAAGATTAATGATGCCATGAAAGAAAACTGCACTATCATCAACTCTATGAGCTATCAAATTGTTTATTTGCAAATGAGTCTCAGAAAGATACAATTTCTACATATAATTGATACTGCATAGTATAAATCAGAAATACTGAATTGTACGCAGCAAGGACAATTGTGAGATCCAGCACAGAAAATGTACAGTATTATTTGGGCTTAAGCAATTGTAGGCCCCTTGAATTTAATCTACTGATGGCCTAAGGCAGTTGAACCTAATGTTAGGTTTTATAATCACAGGTATATCAAATTGCTTTGGTATTCATTCCTCCCACTGGAAGCAAATCTCTGTTGTGATCCTCTGTAATTGATCCCTGAAGCCTACTTGCTAAACTTTAATTTTGAGTCCAATCAATGATGGCAAGATTATGCTAAATGACTTTAATCAACTGACTGATTTTATGAAGTTCTTCTGGCACAAGTAACAGTATATTTATTGCATATTGCCTTTATTTTATAGCAGTGAATTTTTTACATCTACATGGAAGTGGGTGCTACCTTTTAAATGCCAGAATAGAAACATTTTGTCCACTGTGATAAATATGCTGTTGCACAGGGGATAATTTATTCATTTAGAGCTGAGTGAAAAAAACACACTTGGTCCATATGACTCTAGTTGCACCACTGCAGCATATAGATTTATGCTTTTTTTAATATATATATATGCTGTACAGTGCTATGTAAAAAACAGATACAAACAATTATTATTATAAATAATATATATATATATATATATATATATATAAAGTATTTTCACTTGTTGGGTTTTACCTTCTTTTTAAAGTGGTGGTTCACCTTTAAATTAACGTTTACTATGTTATAGATTGGCTAATTCTAAACAACTTTTTAAATGGCCTTGACTTTTTTCAGCTTTCAAATGGGGGTTACTGAGCACATCTAAATACAACTGTTCTGTAAAACTACCAATTTATCGTTATTGATACTTTTATTTTTTTTAATAACTCTTTATTTATTTGAAGTTTTAACAAATCATTGCATATTATCACATTTCAGACTCATCATTTCACATCAGATTAGGTAATCCAATGGTAAGGCATTCACAATCGTACAAATAGGTCCTATGGAGTAACGCCCATGGGTGCATACCATTAGTGTGTAAACGTAGGAAACAGAGATGGATATGAGTCGTACACCGTAGACTAGTGCATTATGCAGATATAAAAGAAAACAAGAAAAAGAAAAAATAATTAAACTATAAACCATTTGAGCCCAGGGGTGTCGGAAGAGAGGACCACATGCATGCTTAAAGGGAAGAGGGGGTGTATCCACTCAAATGTCACATTGCTTCTGAAAGAGTAGACATCCGTGGGTGGAAAGGGAGTTTGTCAGAAGTAGGGTGTATCAAGTCCCATTGTGACCATACTTTATCAAAAAGCATTAACTGGGATCAATGAAGTGCAGCCAAATACTCCATCCGTCTCACATCTTGGATGGCTGTTTTTAGCTTAACTGAAGGAGCTCTCGGATTCTTCCCGTTTCGAGCTAAAAGACGTTTAGCTGCAGTTAGAATACGGTTGGCCTGTTTCTGTACACGTTTCTTTAATCTGGGAAATGGTTTCCCTAAGAGGAACGTTTGTGGATCCAAATGCAGGGGTTGTCCCACTAGGGGCTCTAGTAAAGCTAGAACTCCCTTCCAATAATCCACTAAAATGGGGCATGTCCAGAATATGTGGTATAATGTGCCTTCTCCAACATGATGCTGTGGTGGTTGGATATATAGAGTGTAGTCTGGCGGGTGTCATATACCAATGTGTGAGGATTTTATAGTTAACCTCTTTATGTGTAGTACATGCCGAAGCCTTCCTGAGGTTTTCCCATATTGTAGTCCAATCGTGTAAGGAGAGCTCTTCTCCTAAGGTCTGTTCCCATAATAGCATATATCTGTATTTCACAAATGAGAGTTGTTATTGATACTTTTTATCATTCATATTTCTATTCAGGTCCTCTCCTATTCGTATTCCAGTCTCTGATTCATATCAATGCCTGGTTGCTAGGGATTTGGACCATAGAAACCAGTGGAAACTGTCGGAATAACCTTAATAACTAAAAAAAAAACACAAATAATAATGAAAAGCAATTGCAAATATCACTCTACTCCACTAAAAGTTAATTTAATGGTGAACAGCACCTTTAAGGCAAAAAAAGCAAGCTAACAGATACATAGATTTTGTTTGGATTGTAAGCTCTTTTGGACAGGGACCTCTTCATCTCTTGTATCGTTTTTGGTTGCTACGCATGTAATTCTG
This sequence comes from Xenopus laevis, assembly GCF_017654675.1. Lineage (NCBI taxonomy): Eukaryota > Metazoa > Chordata > Amphibia > Anura > Pipidae > Xenopus > Xenopus laevis. The sequence continues at coordinate 101,516,986 of NC_054379.1, forward strand.
TATGTTGATTGTATAAACCCATTTTGTTGTACATCACTGTGGCATATGTTGGAGTTTTAGAAATACATGTTAATTTCTCTTTAAGCTTTGCTTTAGAAAAGCTTCACATTTCATGAACTGAAGGCTTTTCTATGGGCTCAGGAGACTAATGACACTGAAACACATTAAAGGTCATTTACATTGGCAAGTACAGTGTGCAAAATGCAATATCTGGCACAAATCACCATGTTTTTTATACAAAATGCAGCATCACAAGCACATCATTACATTTGCTGTACTAAATCAGCTTGAGCTTGGAATTCTTTGGCCGCAAGTCGCAGCTATTGATGCAGTCCACTGTGTAGGAATCCTGAATGTGGAGGCAGCTCCAGGCTTCCCTTGTATCAATAGGCACACTTGTACACAATTTTTATAACAAATGAACAGGGGCTCAGTGCAACATTGCTTGTGTTTATGGGTGTCTTAGTTTTGCAAAATATCCAGGGACCTTCTTGAGAGCTCATGCCTGGGAATAAAACAAAAGATAAATTAAAATATATTCCATTAAAATATGAATCCCATCATGTGTCCTGTTGGACATCTTTAGAAAGCTTTGTTTTTTATTAAATCTCCCCACACACTGCAAAAAGTATATATTAAAAAAGAATACGACTTTATTTATTGTCATTTTTAGATCAATTTCTTGCCATGAAAAAGGAACATTGTTATCCACTAGATGTCAGTGTTGACACATGCAAAGATATTGCCACTTGTTAGTTTCAAGAGGGAAACAAGGAGCCTCTGGTGCCTGAACATATAATAATTATACGTTACAGCTGTTGGAAATATAATATCAAGTGTATGATGAAAGTTGGTACGTTAACATCGGTAATATGAATGAATCACACATATGTTTCTTTTTTTATCTGTGTGAGGCTAATAATGTAAATCACGGCTCAATGATGTCATTAGGATTAATTGCGCTAGTTCAATGGAACAGCAGTGTTTCCAATAATATCAGTTTTAAACTGTGCATTGACTTATGATGTAAAGGAAATTTCATTTTTAGATGAAATGGTATATAGAGAAAAGGGGATACAGACAAAACTATTCGCCAAACGAACTGATCAAAATCTAATTTTACACTATAAAAGTTGCCATCCAACACATACGCAGGAGGTAATACCAGGTAGTCAACTAACAAGTTGATCCAAACCCAACAGATGAAAATTAAATTAAAAAAAGGGGTTATCCTACAAGGGTATTGGACAAGGCAGAAAGAAATTTATTATATAACAAAGAAAGAAAAAAGAACAAAAATCCGAGGGTTACCTTTGTCACCCAAAATATGGGGATTCCAGTAGAAAAATAAATGAAGAAAAAATAAAGAAACACTGGTATCTTTTACGTAGGGCTTATCCCATGGTGGAGTTTGCATTGCCACCTTTAATCTCCTACAGAGTAGGACTATTGGCTCACAAGTAACAAAAGCAAACTAAATTGAGGGATACTTATTTTGGAGCTAGAAATTGTGGCATGTATCCATGTCTGAACTGCAAGCAATGTCGATATGTAATTAAAGGAAATTTTTTTGAACATCCAAGAACTGGAGAAACTAATTTCATGAGGGGGGTACTATACTTGTATTACACAATATGTGGTATACACCATAGTCTGCCTGTGTGGGAAGATCTATGTTGGAGAAACGGTATAAAAGGTCAAGTCACGTATTTCAAACATATATCTACAATCAATGGCGGAAACATGACACTACCAATCTCTAAACACTTTAAAGATAAAGGTCACAATTAAAGTTTACGATATTGGAGGTAGTACCCCCATTAAAAAGAGGGGGGGATCGTGAGTTAAAATTGAAACAGAGAGAGGTCTGGAAGATAAAAAAAAATTGAACTCTTTACATCCACATGGACTGAACAAAGATTACAATTTATACTTATTTTTATAGATAAGGATATACAATTTTGTTACCTTGTAAATATGTTGTTTGCATTGTTATAATGTTACAAGCAATTGTCTGTTTATTTTATACAGCATATATGGCGGCAGCCCTACACAGGGTAGATCGAAAAAACCCATTAGGTCACTTCCTTTGATGGGCTTTAAAAATCTGTATGGACTATGTGGATTACAGATACCCTTGTTCACATGGTTTGAGAAAGGGCCAATTTTGGCTTGAAACGTCACTGTAAAATGTGCACACACATATACATACACACACCAACGAGAAAAAAAACTGACGAGAAAAAAAAAAAAATGTTCTTTTGCCTGGAGTCAACAAGTCATCTCCATCCATCCAGAAAAAAGATCCAGAAAAGATCAGCACTCTCAGGTCTTAAAATTATAAAAAATGTTTTATTAATAAAGTAGCTAAGGACTAATGTTTCGGCCTACCCTAACTTACTCACTTTGAGAAAGGCCTTAGGGTAAGCCGAAACGTTAGTCCTTAGCTACTTTATTAATAAAACATATACATATATATATATATATATATATACACACACACATATATATATACTGTATATATATATATATATATACTGTATATATATATATATATATACTGTATATATATATATATATATATATACACATATATATATATACATATACATATATATACACATATATATACATATACATATATATTTAGTCTTCACTTTGAACCTTTTTTTCCATTACTTGATCCTGAGAACGTCTGTTTTCAGCTTCTGTTTTGCAGGCCAAATCCGGTACTGGGCAAGCAACATTATGGCTCTGGTTTATTTTAAATTCCTAATAAATACGACTAAAATCCTCACTGAGGATTGTGTCTAGAAAATGCGTGGACTGCAGTGTGAATGTTACTTTCTAATGCTTAACAACAAATCAGCTTAAATCCAATCTAGCAAAGCCAAAGAGCTTATCAGAAATAAACACTTTCAGCCCATTGAGAACACAGAAAGACACTGAGAGTTTCACCACAAAAGGTTCCAAGAAATAAATAGGACGTGTGCTGTCTGTATTATAATAGTTCAAGCCGGCTGGCTGGAAAGCCTGAGATATATTGCCATGCTAAACCAATTATCTCCACACATTATTTTCCCTATTTATTTGAGGCTGACTGGTGCATTTGCCTTACACAAGATGTTAGCCAGGAGCAGGCCTGTGTTGCTTCATAAGAAGACTAGAGACACAAAGATCAGCCAGTTCCAAGTTATTCTTCAATTGCATGTGCTTGTCAGATGGCAGATAGCAAATGAAAAAAATGTGTGTAGATAGCTGTGTTAAAGTTTTTCCCTTGCTATATTGTCATCACCCTTATCCTTTACCCTTGAGAAGAGTAGGTGAACTCTCAATACTAGGTCAGATGGGAGACTGAGACAGCAATTATCCAGAAAAGCTAGGCAACAATTACTGGGAAAATACTGTAATTATCTCAAAAAAAATCTTAGGTATGGTATCCATTTTCCGGAAACCTGTTATCCAGAAAGCTCTGAATTACGGAAAAGGCCATCTTAACTCAATTTTATCCAAATAATCTAGATTTTTTTTAAATGATTTCCTTTTTCTCTGTAGTAATAAAATAGCTTGTACTTCATCCCAACTAAGATATAATTAATTCTTATTGGAAGCAAAACCAGTCTATTGAGTTTACTTAATGTTTACATGATTTACTAGTAGACTTAAGGTATTACAGAAAGATTCATTATCTGGAAAACCCCACGTCCCAAGCATTCTGGATAACAGGTCCCATACCTGTTTATAATGTGCAATGTGATTATAGAATGAATACCACTTCATAAACAATGACCTTTTTTGCCAAGATTAAGTTTATTTATAAGTACTGGATCAACAGATACAAACTGTAAATGTAAAATAAATATTTCCACTTTATCATGCTATTGGGTTTTATAGCCTGTAAATCCTGCCTAATGCATTAGCTCTTGCTCTCCCATTTGAAATGTGACAAATAAAAAAAACAAACAAATACAAGAAGTATTGTAGAAGTGATATCTATATTGGCTAACAATAAAAAAAATACATTGCAAGCTTTCGGAGCACCAAGGCCCCTACGTCAGGCAAAATAAAAATGTTTTTTTTTCATTTGAATTTTGCCTGACAAAGGGGCCTTGGTGCTCCAAAAGCTTGCAATGTATTTTTTTTATTGTTAGCCAATATAGGTATCACTTCTACAATACTTTTTGTATTTGTTTGTTTTTTTATTTGTTATTTTTGCTACTGGCTAACACGGTACCACCAGGGGCGCTCCACCAATGAGGCGAGTTGAGACACTCGCCTCAGGCGGCAGCGCCCCCCTGGTTACCAGGGGCGGCAAAAATGCCGCTCCTGGTAACTAAGAGCCGAATTTCCGGTTTTCAACCCGGAAATTCAGCTCTTCTAGTGCAGAGAGCGCAATCGCGCTCTCTGCACTAGCGTCGTGCAGCGCCCCGACCCCCTCCTGCGCAGAAAATGTGAGCGCCGTGAGGAGGGGTCGGGGTGGCAACGGAAGGCCGCCTCAGGCGGCATAAAGGCGCGGATCGGCGCTGGGTACCACCATTGTTGTTTTGTATTTGAAATGTGCAAATTCTTCCTGAGAAACTCACCCCGCCAGCTCTATATAATTAACAGCCTCCCTGAATTCTCCTTCTTATCTATGGAAATAAATTTGCCATCTGTCTTATTCCTAACCCCATCACAGACTCCTAAACTAATGCTTTCTTATCTTTCTTACATGGTTTCTTTCATGATTTGGATTCCCTCGGCACCATGTATGAAGCACTACTTGTTAAAGAAATATTGGGTACCCCCAGTTATTATAATTGCTTACCTGAGACCTGCTTCTGTTCACTAGAAACTGTAGAAGTCCATTTTCAGTATTATCTTTGGCATCTTCTCTTCATTCCAGTCTAGGCATGTACATACTGCTCTTGGACATAAAAAATGACTTTTTAACTCTGCAAATGAGCTTCTACAGAAATACCCCAGGCCTGTGCATTTTTATGCTAAAAGGAGCACTGCCTGAGTATCAGGTAAGCGATTATAATCAATGGGTTTGGCAATCCCCAGAGATTATACCGCGTTTTTAAAAAATAACTAGTAATATGGCTAGGAATAAATGAAAAAGCAAGCAGAACATGGAAATGTTAGTAAAGAGCTAATACTGTGCAGTGGAGTAACAACATGCCGCAGGGCTCACTGCAAAATAATCTTAACAGGGGCCCGGTGCACACAGCCTCCCTCAACCTACCCCCCACTACCCACCTGACAGCCAGCTTTCGTCTCTCTCTGCCAGCTCTCAATAATTATGAGAGCTGCTGTCATGCAACTTTAGAGGAAGCAGACCATGCAGTTTGGTCCTCAGCGTTCCCTGGGCCTTTCTACTTCTTCTATAGTTTTGGTCTTACAAATGGTTTTGAAAGAGGCAGCGTTGGATGCAGTTAATAAGACTGAATTACATTTTGAAAGGTTTGGGGACAGGTTTTGAAAATAGGTAAAATGTTCTGGTGATAGAAGTCTGAGAAGCATAAATTGGATTATCAAGGAGGAAAGGGACAGCAGGAGATTGCACAAACAAGGAGTAATGTAATAACTCCTTGTTTGCAGTAACCCATAGTGAACATTCAGCAGGCAGATTTTAGTGGTCATCTATTTAAAAGCAAAGATATAATTGGTTGCTATGGGTTACTAGTACTGGGCAAACTTAGTGCATTTTGCTACATAAGGGTGGGGTGGAATATTAGGGCATTAAGGAACAGGATTGGACTGGTCTGATGGGGCACTGGGAGATAACCTGGTGGGCCCTGGTCTTAATGGGCCCCACAGGCCCAGGCACATGGGCAGGGTAATCAGGGCCGCCATTAGAAATCACGGGGCCCCCCGCCCACCCCCAAGCCCCAGATCCCGCCCGCTCTACATCACAGTTAAAAGACCACACAGACATCAGCTAAAAAAAGGTAACCCCCCACACACACAAGTTATAAAAAGCTATTGGTGACCAGGGCCCACCTATAAGTTAAAAAAAAACATTGGCGCCAGGGTCCCCCTTACAAGTTAAAAAAAATTTGGGGCCCCAAAGAATATTTTTTTAAAAAACATTGGTGGCAGGGGCCTATAAAGTATTAAAATAATAAAATGGTGGCCAGGGGATTAAAAAAAAACCAAAAAAAAAAAAACCACACATAAACACATGGGTGTTCAGAGGAATTGAACTTGTGGCTTCAGGACTTAAACTTCACCTCCTTTTGTGACTTTGGGTCCTTTTACAGCTTCAGGACTTCAATTTCGCCTGTTTTCGTGACTTCTGGTCTTTTCGCAGATTCAGGACTTCGGCTTTGGCTATTTTTGTGTTTTCGGGTCTTTTCGTCAATTCGGGACTTCGGCTGTTCGGCTTTTTGCCACTTCCACATTCGAAACTTCTCCTTTTCGGTACTTCCGCATTCAGGACTTTGGAAGGGCCCGGCTCTTCAGCACTGCCGGGCCCACGTTCAGGCCCGGGCCCGGTACACTTGTATCCCTTGTCTCCCCCGGATGGTGGACCTGAGGGTAATCATAGGGGGGCGGTGTGCCGGAGTGGTGGGCCATTACCTGTGGGGATGGGGCATTTGGTCCTTAGCTGTGAGGACGGGATGGTGGGCCCTTAGCTTGGGTTTTCTGGTGGGCCCGCCTCCCACAGTCCAACACTGTCAAGGAAATACATCTTTACTTTGGAATACCACAGGAAACCAAAATTTAACAAATTAAGCTACAGAAGATAATGCTAAGGAGAATGTCAGATACTCTGTGATGTTATTATTCCATACATAGCAGTACATTCCTTTGGAAAAGACTCCCAAATGAAGGCAATGTGCCCAGGTGACAATAAAAGCACTTTCTCAGTGAGTCTTCCCTTTTAAGAGAATTAGTTCACATGAATTAAATTTTAACAAATTATTTTAGTTTGAAAAACTGCTTGTGGCCTTGTATGACTTTTTTTTCTAAATATTGAACATTTTGTTTCGCTGCCCTTGCTTAAAACAAAGAAGATAAATATTCAAAAGAAATTGCTTCACTGCTGTGCAGCATCTGCTCTGTGCTGTTCAGCAGTTGCTACATCAGGTTTTAGCAACTGTAAGGGGCTTTGTACAGTTTGCAGGAGCCTTAGCCAGCAGTAATATTTATTGATTTTAAATGGGCATTCAAACTAATCACACTGAGACATTCCCTGGACAATTTAGCAATGTAATTGGCTTCCTCAGACAAGTGTAATCATCCCTAAAGAAAGGTGTTCCAAAAAGGACGGAAAAATTGATCTTTCTTTAATGACCTCCTAAGAGATTTACACACAAAATGACATTTTGATAAAGTTCAAGTTAAGGGTTGAATAAAGCTGGCCATAGATGTTGAGATTTTTAAAAGATCAGATCCTCATCGTGAGACCACGATTTTCTCGGAACGATCGTACGAATTTACCATCAACTAATAAGACCAATTTGCCAGGAAAACAAAGGGGAGCTGCCTGCTTGGCCCTGCAAACATAGATAGATTGCACTGGGACCGACAACGCTGTCTGTGTGTTCTCCTTCGTTAAAATAAGTCTGCACTTATTCCAATGGGATGTAACTATTCAGAGACATCACCAACCCTATGTCATGAGAAAGATAATTATCTATTCCTGATTTTTTTAGGCTCAAATTCCTCTTCACATAAATTATATAATTAAATAAAGTCTCAAAAAGGCCAGGAGTGAATCTTTATCTCCCTCATGACATGGGACTGAATGATTTCTCTGGATATCTGACCAATTTTTAGCTAAATTTTACTTGGGCCAGCCCATCCAAAGCCTCATACATGGGCCAATAAGATGCCAGCCCTGTCTTGAGGGACAAGCAGCTTTTAAAGGCCCATGTATGGCCACCTTTACTCTTTTGGTTGAAAGTAATTTGTAGACTGAGGCTATAAATTTTATATAAAGGCTATACATTTTACACTTTCCCCTCTTTATAGAGAACAGAATAAGGGCAAGGGCACTTAATGAATATTAAGGGAAGAGAAGCAGATGCACTGAAATCAGAGTTGCATTTAAAAAGAGAATTTTACTTACCTACTTGACGTAAATTCCTTTTCTTCTAGTCCCGACATGTCAGTACACATGGGGGGCATTGCCCCTCCCAGACCTGGAGGTAGGACCTATAACACAGCCAATCAATATGAATCCTGACCTATAAGACCACATGACTTCCACCTCACCACAGTTATACTTTTGCCATAGCAGTACAGTAACCAAAATAAATAACTTGGGATGGGAAACCCTGTACTGACATGTCGGGACTAGAAGAAAAGGAATTTACGTCAAGTAGGTAAGTAAAATTCTCTATTTCTTCTACGTCCCTCCATGTCAGTACACATGGGATCTACCAAGCCATGCCCCAAAAACAAGGGGTGGTAAAAACCAAACTGATGCTAAGGAGGCCCTGAGAAAAAAGGCCAGCATCACATCCATCCAACAGGGGAGCGGATAAAATGATTATCTCCTGAAAAAGGTAGATAAAAGGCACAAGAACATGAACAAAATGTCCTAGGACATGGTAAACGATTGACAACAAGAGCTACAAAACCAACCACTAAATTACAGAGACCAGCACTTGAGGATCAAACATTGCAGATTAAGAATAACCATATTCTGCTTAAAAAGGTTCCCTCAGCGACTAGAGGGATACCTGCAATATGGTTATCCGACAAAACCCCAACTGGGGAAGAACACAAATCCTGCAACTGTTAAAACAAAAGGTGCCCTAGGACACAACCAGAATGATGGCAATGGCCATCGCAGAACTAAAACACACTAGAAACCACCAGGAAATCAATCAGATCAGAAACTAAACACAACTTGGATGCATCTATCACCAGTGCTCCGCAATAGCAAGTGGCCCTAAAAAGACTTAGCCCACATTAGCCTAGTTCTGCAGCTTAATGGAAGCAGCTCAAACTGGTACTGACCGGAGTCAACTCCACACCAGAGATCAGCCCACGATCCACCAACTCCATGCTAATAATACCTAATGAAGACTTAACTAAATGAACACCAACTCCGGGTTATCCTAAATCAACATATCATTGTGACCATTGTAGAGCCATGCTGGTACAGCCCAGTAGCTCCACCAACCACCAAATCTAAACTGGGCATACAACAGCATAAGGATAAGCTGCTGAACCAACCAAATGTGACTTAAGGCCATCTACCAGTAAGATATGCTGTTGCCCCAGCCAGCTGCTACACAAACAAGCAATGGGACCCAAGCCAATTACAGTTCTAGAAAACACCCAAAAAAGCCGAGGCTACTACATCTCAAGCTGCACAATGCTACAGTTTATGCAAAAACTGAACCAAACCTGTGACAATACATAAAAGCTACTGAATCCAATAGGCTACTGAACCAGCCAACAGCTAGGGTCACAATCCAAAAGCAGGCATGTCAGAAGCTTATAGCCTACAAACACTGGTACCAACCAGCAGTGATCTACAATCCACTGGCAGAGAGCCAGGCACCATACATGCAAACCAGTGGTGGACCAGCCAGCTATTATGTATTCCAACATAGATGTGCAAGCCCATTGTCACACTAGCAGGCCAAGATGCCCGTCAGCTGCAGTGTATGCAAAACACCAGAGTGGAATTCTAATACACAAGCAATAGTACATAAGCCAGCTATTGTGAATGCCACCCTTGGGGACAAGGTCACCAACTGCACTGGCACCTGACACAAAAGTCAATCTCCACACATACAACAACGGATAACAAGCCAGTTGTTGAACTTGCAAAACCCTGGTCCACAAGCCAGCCTTATTGATAATAAGCAGTGGCATTCAAAACCAAAAACAATGCATGAAAGGCAGAAGCAAAGGTTAGCTGTAAGCCGACAACAAAATTAGCTATGGGCTGTGAAACTCAGAGCAAACACCAGCTGAAGCTCCAACCAAATAGTCAATCATGCCTACTGCTGGTGTAACCAGAACCATGCCTGCAAGGATTGTAGACAAGACAAAACCAATGGCTGTTGTCCTGCCAATGATTGCCGCAAGGCAAACAGACATGCCCACCAAGGGCCACAGCAAGAACAGCCGCCACAGCCTGGCTGGTGGCCTATGCACCATAGGTCACAGCAAAGGCTGGCAGCCACAAGCCTCCAAGGACTATAATAAAAACTAGCTGCCACCTTAGCCAAGGGCCACGGAAAAGGCCAACAGCCCAAGAACCCTGGTAAAAGGCAAGCAAGCACCTAAGTTAAGGGTCATGGAAACAGGCCGCAGCCATAATAACCCTGGTAAAAGGACAACCAAACAAATGTGCCAAGGGTAAAAGACCACATGAGCCAAAGGCTCATGCAACAGGCCAGCAGAACAAGGGCCCTTGGAAAAGGCCAGCAGACCCAGGAGCCGAGGGCCATGGTAAAAAGCCATGTACCAAAACAAGGGCTCTAACCCAAGCCAAGGGCCATAATGAAAGCCAGAGGCCACAAAAAACCCAGCTCCCTGGCGAGAGGCCTGAGGCCACACAAAGGGCCATTGACTACAAGTTGGCTTCAAGCCTGTTAAGGTGCCAATAGACATAACAGTAAGTGCCCTTTAATCTACCAACAATTAAAGAAGGGAAACCTACAGTCACAAAAACTCAGTAGATATATAACTACAACTGAGCTCCCAACAAAAACCACCAGATGGGAATAGAATATCTAAGAGAACGCCTACATCACACAAAAAGACGCCATATAAATTGGAAAACACTGCCTGTTAAGTGTGGAAACATCATAGGAAAAAATGGGGCACAATGCTGCTACAGCAGAACAAACCCCTAGCCGGTCCTGGAAATACCAGGTGTAATAAGAGCACACTTACCAACTATGTCTGCACAGAGAACTCAGGCTCACAAACCTAAGACCTCAGATGACATCAATACAAGAAGTCAGAGGAACACAGGCACCTAACCAGATAATATGCGCTAGACAGTAGGAATAATCCAGTCAGATCCTTGGTGGCAGGCTGCTTCTTAGGAGCAGACTCGGGGCCCTAACAACAGTGGAAGCAGACCCTGCGGCTGCAGGTGGGCCCTTTAAGGTATAGGGACCCATGAGGCCCAAATAAAGAGCAATTTCAATATGTATTGGTAAAAAAGCACAACCTCTGTATATGTATGGGGCCCTGAAATGAATTTGCAGTGGGGCCCAATGACAGCACTGAGAAGACTCAATGTAAGGAAGGAAGGGGCTACTATACTGCTTCAGCAGTGCAAGCCTCCAGCCAACCCTGCAAGCACCCTGTGTAATAAAAGGCAAACATAACCTCTGTGTCTTCACAGAGGACAATAGAAACAACAGTAGCAAACTGAGGAGTATCTGCACCTTACCTGATAGCAATGAAAAGTCTGCAGGATGGAAACTTCAGCTAGAACCCTGATAGCTTTCAGCTGAGGGACATAATTAGCTTATTAACATGCAGACTTCCCAGTGTAATGAATGTTTCAAACACACCGTGGATACTGATACTCACCGGATTCATGTACCACCCTGCTTCAGCAGAGAGATTCACCAGCCAGTACTGAAAGTACCTTGTGTACATTTTGAACAAAGGACTCCAGCTCACAACATACGACTTCATATAATATACTGTAAGAAGTCAAAGGAACACAGGCACCTTACCAGATAACTCAGGCTTGTCAGCAGGAATATCCAGTCCAGTGGAACACTGCTTGTTAAGAGCAGACTCATAAGAATAGAAGGAGATGCCATACTGCTTGAGCAGTGAAACCTCTAACCATTCCTGGAGGTGCCTTAGTAACATGAGCCAATATAGCTTCTGTGTCTGCACAGAGGATGCAGGTTCACCCATACAATGCTTAAAATATTAAACAGCAATAGCAACGGGGCCAAAGGCACACCTGCACCTTATCAGACTAAGGTGACTAATTGGCTGGATGGAACCTCCAGCCAAAGCCCCGATAGCTCTCAGCTGAGGGACATAATTATCTAATTAGCATGCAGACTTCCAAGTGCACTGAGCATTTTTAAAAACACACAGTAGATACAGAAGAATCATACTCACCAGCTTCAGGCTGTAATAACTAGCCCATATGCATACCCATGGCCCATTTGCAGAAGTTCTGTAGAGTTCTGTAAAGCCTCACATAACTCAAAAGAAAAGGGGAGTCCCAAAAAAGCACTAGATTGAATCTTGTGCCTCACTGGGCATATAGCAGGAGGCTAGAACCATGGATATGCACACACCTGCATTTCTTCCCAATAAGGAATAATTTACAGATTATGCATCTTGAAGCATCAGGTAAAAACTTCTCCATTACCTGGGAATCATCCCTCTGTGTCCACACAGAGGTAAAAAATAAACAAAAAATACAAGAGAAAAAAAAACTGTGTTTGATTTCTCTCAAAATTCACCAAAAAATAAAATGAGTGAGGTCCTACCTCCCTGTCCAGTAGGACAAAAAATAACTGTGGTGAGGAGGAAGTCATGTGGTCTTACTGTATATGTCATGATTCACTTTAATTGGCTGTGTTATAGGTCCTACCTCCAGGGTTTCGAGGGGCAATGCCCCCCATGTGTACTGACATGGAGGGGCATAGAAGAAAGAATAGTTTCTGCCTGTGTGCCAAATGGAGATCCACATGATATACACGAAAGCAGGCGTTTTGATGGCAATCTCAGAGATTATGTTCTTTTAAATGCAGAAACATAAAGTGCTAATTTTAATGAATTTGCTTCTCTCTGCCTCATAAATATTCATTAGGCAGAGAAAGAAGTGGAGGAAATGCATGTGTGCCCTTGCCCTTAATGTAGGGGTTGATTCAGCTGATGATGAACTAGACCCATCATTTTCTTATGTTTGAGAGAAGTTGCTATATGAAATTGCAATTTACATGGGATGTGACGGATACAGGCTGCATCCAGGATTCTTAATTGATTGGGTTTGGGGAAAGCTGCTTTCTAGAAACACATGAAAAGCTATTTGAATCAAATAAAGGTTGTTGGCATGGATATTGTGTTTCTGATTTTGTGTCCAGGTTTGTATTAATACATTTGACTTCAGTTTGCACCTAGATTCAGTGCCAGGGGAGGGCCAAGCCACCAGGCAACCTAGGCAACCAGGCTGGCCACCTTGCCCCACCCCTTGTGTATATGTGCTTGAACCTATGAACATGTTTGCAGTGACATCATTGGGGGGAATGCTTGGTGGGGTGAGGAGTAATGAAGATTGCAAGAGGTGGGCAAGAAAGGCCGGACATGGGGTAGACAGAAGACAATTCAAGAGATACCTGCCCAGTTGCCCCCTCCCCCATCGTTGTGCCCTAGGCAGGTGCTTCTTCTGCCTACCCCTACTACCCTTGTTGTGCCACTCTATAACAAATCACAGAATATTCCCCGGAACTGAGCAAAGATGCATAACAATCTGAAAGCGAAATATTCATTGGAGCCATATAATAAGGTTGAATCCTCAGTAAATGACGAATCCAAACAAAAAATATGTTTACAGCCCACAAAATGTCATAAAGGTCATCAATACTTTTTTTGCTGGTATTAAATCCTGTCCTGGCTGGAGGGAAAAAAACCTCTCTTGTCATTAAGGGAACTGTGCACTGGGAAGGAATAAATGGGACTGAATCGTTTCATCAGCAGCTCAAATTGGTATAATCTATGACATGCAAATTGGTCAGCAGTTTTATTTTAACAATTTACTTTGCCTGGAGCCATGATTTAACCTGAATTTATACTGAACTGTATGATGTAAATCAATTGCATTAGACTTGCCAATCAAAGTGCCAAATGTGCTTATCTCCATAGAGAAGCCTAAAAATAGAGCATTCTTGTCATTTCATTCTAGGTTGTCATTATTACATACATTTATATTCTGTGAATGATTCATATCAAATTCTGAATATGCTCTTCCCTTCCCCATGTGGAGGCAAAAAATTCACTGGCTTAGTTCTCTTCCGAAATAAGGACACACCTGGATATCAGAGCTAAGAAGGACTGTCCTAAAATTAACATTACAAAATGCTTAGCAAGGAGTTTACCTTGGTATAGCTAATAATCTCAAATTCCCAGGACAGAGAATTAATAGCACAGGCATGTAAAACAATGATTTATCTGGGCCCTTATTAACCCATATAGCAATATCCTATCATATGTAATGCCAGTGTCTTTCTGTTCACCGTGCAGAGTTCCATATTTAACAAGTTAACAACAATTATTTATTTATTAAAAGAATATTATCTACAGTTAAAACCAATAATCCTGTATTCTACAATCATAAACTATAACTTTCTTAGGGTCTCTTTACTCTTAAGATCCAGACCTTAAAGGGGTGATTTACCTTTAAGAAAACTTTTAGTATGTTATTGAATGACCAATTCTAAGCAACTATTAAATTTGTCTTCATTGTTTTATTTTTTTATACAGTTTTTTACTTATTTACCTGTTTCTTTTGACTCTTTCAAATGGGGGTCACTGATCTAAAAACAAATGCTCTGTAAGGCTACAAATGTATTGTTATTGCTAATTTTTATTACTGATCTTTATAATCCAGCCTCTCCTGGATTGCTAGGGTAATTTGTACTCTAGCAACTAGATTGCTGAAATTAGAAACTGGAGAGCTGCTAAATTAAAAGTTAATTAACTCAAAAACTAAAAATAATTAAAAATGGCTGGAAATTGTTTCACAATATCAATCCCTACATCATACTAGACGTTAACCCAAAGGTGCACAACCCCTTTAAGTGCTCCCATGTTGTAGTACAGTAGATGTGCAGGGCCTTAAACACAAAGCATAAACTACGCAAGGCTTGGTCATTTAGGCACTCAAATAAATATTTACCAAAAACCTTGGTAAATGTGGGTTAGTTAGTCAGCTATAGCTATGGATTCTTAGGCTGATGGCACATGATGTGTAAATTTTAACTCTCCTATTTCTGTAAGTGGAGAAGCATGAGAAACTGGCATATAAATAAAGGGGGAAAGAGCAACATGTCAGCATCGAAAAGCTCTGCATATTCAGGCTAAAAAGCCCTAGCAATGACATTGATAATTTGCTTCCACTTTCAGTGCATGGGTTGCATCAGAAAATAAGCCCCCATATGCCTAATAGTCCTTAGAGGTACAGTTTACTTGCATAATAAAATGCCCTATTAAATCATGTTTCTGTCTCATATTTGTGTCTTTGCTGTACACAATAAATGAAGAAACAATGGGGATAAGGTACAGGGACTGACACTGCATTTCCATTCAGGCCTCATCATTACCAGTGATTTATCCACAGCTGGAGATGTTTAGTATTTTCCTTTGCCCTGTTCTCATTCTCTAAAATCGTATGCCCCAGGCAATCCTTTTAACTTACTATAACTTAAATAATGTTCCATTGATTCATTCTGTTTTTGTTTGCATTATCCCTCTTGCAGGGGGCGGATTTATATTGCGGGCACCCCTAGGCCCACTGTCGTTCGTCGCCCCTTCCCCACTCTTTTATTTAATCAAATTTTCATCATTGGGACCAGAACAATGGGGATTGGCGTACAGGAAATTTTAAAAACTATCGTATCTCCTGCGCCTTCCCAGTGTTTCTGAACCAATGTGGGTGTGATTGCGCAGCATGCCGCCCCCTAAAATCCTGCCGCCCTAGGCCCATGCCTTGGTGGCCTCTCCACAAATCCGGGCCTGCCCTCTTCAGTTGCTCTTTCATATTAGTTTTCATATACATTACTACTGCGACAAAGCATATGTCTGCAACTTATATCGATTGTCAATTACAGGAGTGCATGGTGTCGCTAAAGAATAAAAGAAAATAGAATAATAAAAGATTTCCTCTTGTCCTACTTGCATCTAGCCTGATTAGTTTCCTTGACTATAAAATACAAGGTATAGCTCAGTTTACCCATATGTGTCCGTAGGCTTACACTGAAATTAGGCAGAGTATTCCTGCCAGTATAGACTCATGATGGTAAGTAATGTCAGTGCCGGGCCAGTCGGGCGCTGTAGGCAACCCGGCCGGCCACTTCAGCCCCTACGCACTAGTGCGCAACCAAGTACGCGCGTGCGTAACAGCGCACAACCGGGGCGCGCGTGCGCAATTGAGGACGCACGTGCGCAATTGAGGACGCACGTGCGCAACCGAGGACACAGCCGAGTGCGGTCGTGCGCAAAGCACTTTCATTTCAGAGACCGCACCCACTTTTCACTGAAGTAACACTTATCGGACTAGGGGTAGGCTGCATGTGAGGTACTTGCCTGGCGCCCTCCAAGCTTTGCGCCCTAGGCACGTGCCTCTTCTGCCTACCCCTAGTTCTGTAATACAGTGGGGCATAAATATTGGAGGCCAAGACAGAGATAAGCGAGGAGAGTTATTGCATTTGGCAGCTTAACCAATGAATTCCTTGGGAGAAGAGTTCTAAATATTGAGTCTCATGATCTGGATCTATTGGTGAGCTAATCCTTGATCTTGACCGTTCCAGTCAAATTTTTTCTCTCAAGTAGGTTATTTACTCTACATGGATGCCAGGATCTTCAGGTGGTTAGAATGTGTGTGGTTTGTTTTTAGCGACCCTTTGATATAACAAACTGAAGTAATGGACTTGTTTTCCCCCTTTCTTGTGGTTCCCTAGACTGATTATATCGATGTTAAAAGATATGTGTGCAATTGCAATATTACATATATGTGAAATGCTGCATGTTTCCAT
Organism: Xenopus laevis; assembly: GCF_017654675.1. Lineage (NCBI taxonomy): Eukaryota > Metazoa > Chordata > Amphibia > Anura > Pipidae > Xenopus > Xenopus laevis. Next base: position 101,533,680 of record NC_054379.1, read on the forward strand.
GAATTGGGCGAGTTGTATAACTTCAGGGGACCAGACCCCCCAGCGAGGCCTAACAACTAGTAATGTGCAGGCCGGCCCAATACCCGCGGGTTTGGGCTGACCTCGCTTGATTTGCGGGTCGCGGGTCTGGGTTGAGCTGTTCTGACTGCTCTCCCCACCCGCGACCTTACACTGCCGGCTCCCAACTTCTGCCTTCCAGTTTTATAGATGTGCGCCTACTTGCCCCGCCCCTTTTGTGACATCATTGTCGGGCGGCACGGGTCTATAAAAGGAAGGGGAATTCGGGCACAGGCGAGCGGGGTGGAGGGTGGTTGGGTCCAGGTCAGGTGCGGGGGAAAACCTGACACACACATCACTACTAACAACCCTGACATGCGCACACAACACATGAACTCAGGGGTAACCCACTACAAATCCTCTCGTTTATTCCACCAGATTCCCAACCATGTTATTCATAAGAGCAGGCTGAGCAGACACATTGGTGCTCCCTACAAGTACATTTAGAACACTTTCTAAATAAAAACACTTTTTCAAAACCCTTGCTTCAATTACACACTCACTCTTTGTCTCTCACTATATATGTGTGTGTATATATATATATATATATATATATATATATATATATATATATATATATATATATATGTGTATATAGAGCAAAAAAATACCGCACTCAACAGGCTCAGTTAAAGTAAATACATTTTTTTTTCAGAAAAATTTGAGTTTTTTATGAAACTACCCTCAAAAATCTTGAATTTCTCTGGAAAACACAATTCGACCTTTATTAATAAACTCCCTTAACACTGGCATATTATTTCTTAGGGCATCTGATCTACTGTACATATTTTATTTGATACTGTTCATACACAAGCAGATTTTGTCAAGAAACACAACAAGATTTTGGTCTTTGTTTGGGGACTAAATGATCAATTCTCTTGCCCATTCACTTACAGAAGTTCATTCATAAGCTCAACAAGAATGTTGATGAGGTGATGGCCTCCATGGTACAAGGATGAGGTTTTTGCTTTATTGTTTTCAAGTCCCTTTATGTGATCTGATCATTGAGCTAAAAGATTAATGTGCCCACCTTTTGCAAAGATCACTAAAAAAGGCAGATTTTCCCACGCACAGCTGCTTTGACACCAACTTATTTTAGCATAACTACAAACATTTCAATAACATTTTAATTATCACAACCCTTCAATTAATTTTTGCTTAAAAACTGCATACACCCCTAATATGCAATCTGTCTGCTCACTTCAAGTCAGCTTCACAGGGATTCTTACAGCACCTCCCCTGTAATTTGTAACTGCAACATTTGGCTCCCAATCTGTTTCTCTTATACTCATTAATCTATTAGTGACTAGAAAAATCTCAACTTCATTATGAAATGGGCCTGTGCCATCCTGAAATCATGATTGAGAAGCAACTGCTCACCTTATTATTACCTAATGTGTTCCATTACTTATCGCTGCCAACCCGCAGTAGCAACAATAACCTTATGGTTAGAATTTTATGTTTTCACTCCAAGAATCTGCCTGCTGTTAATTAGCTAAATTAAATTGTTCCATTGTTATGTCTTGCCTTTTTATTCTAACGGATATGTTGGTCTGCTTGTTGCAGAGAAAAATAAATTGTCCTTCTTTAATATACAACAATGGCAAACATTTAGCTAATAAGTATTTTATTCTTGATGGCAGGTAAATTTCATTGCTACATCCTGACAATGGCAAAAGTTTCAATAAATGAGGAAAATAGGGAACTGCTGGGAATCCCTCTAGATTTGTAAGTTTGGTATTTCATAAATCTGCTCTAATGACTTTGGCTTGTCTTTTTCTTTCTCAGGCAATCATTTGGGTCCTAGGGTTTGTCATATTTCCTTAGCCTGGTTTGGCCACAGAGGTCCTCACAATGGTGCCCCTAAGCCTAAGGGAACTCTATATTAATCATCATATTTGCTTGGGTAATAGCCCTTCTGTTTCCTCCAGCCTCTAACTACTTTACTCGATACCTGCTATTACTCTTAGATCAAATTATTACAGGAGCTAGTCCTAACTAGATAGATTTGCGGTTTCCCTTTCCGATTTTACTGAGGTGATCCCATTACCTGAGGGCATTTCTTCTTTACCGATACCTTCATTTTTCCCTAGGCAGAGGGATTCCTAGCAATGTAATAGATTTTGCAGGTTAAATTTACCTTTAGTATGATGCAGAGAGTGATATTTTAAATCAATTTCCAATGAGTTTTCATTTTTTATTATTTGTGGTTTTTGTGTTATTTAGCTTTTTATTTAGCAGCTCTCCAGTTTGCAATTTTAGCAGTCTGGTTGCTACGGTCCAAATTGCCCTAGCAACCATAAACTGATTTTAATAAGAGACTGAAATATGAGAATAGAATGGGAGAGGTTTTAAATAGAAAGATGAATAATAAAAAGTAGCAATAATAATAAATTTGTAGCTTTACAGAACATCTGTTTTCATATGGGGGTCAGTGACCCCATTTAAAAGCTGGAAAGTTTAAAGAAGAAGGCTTAGAGTTAGCCATTCAATAACAAACTAAGAGTTAATTTAAAGGTGAACTCCCCCCCTTTAAAGCAATAAAGTTATTCAATAAGATTACAACTAACCATTCCCCCTTTTTTGGAAATCAATAAAACATATGCTTTCAAAAAAAAAACCCATAAACTTGCGTTCATTTTCATATGCTTTCTGGGCCTTTCATTGTGAGTAGTAATAATTTCTGAGGCCGAAGATCCTATACAACCACATTGTAATTGTTCACATTAAAATCTCCTCTTTGGCAATTTAGCCCTTTGGTGCATTTATAATCTTGGGAGGCAGATGTGTTTGCAAATATGTAGATCATACAATATATCATTACAAGGATATTACCAAATTACACAATATCCAGTATATCTGCCTCAAATCTCTGAACTTGTTATTTTATTATCCAATTTTACAAAGCAATTTCCATTGATTTTTACTTTAATTTCTCTTTATTTCCCTAACCTAAACATATAATGTCATGCGGTTATGTTTTAAATCCCTAATCACTGAAATCAGGCAGAGGAAGCATAAGATATACTATTCTTTCTGGCTCATGTTTGCCTCCAAGAAAAGGCCTAAAATCATATACAAAGGCAATCTGGTCTCCCATCCAAATTTGGCATTACATTCCTATGCATTAACACATCTTTATTGTAAAGGTCATAAAAGATTATCAATGCTGTTTCTCTAAACCTTTTAGTTAAGTTATCTTGAATGTGTTGGCTTATGCTTCCCTTATCTAGGCACACAGCAGTTTACTATTTATATTGTATACTGTAAATTGATGCTTACACAGTAACATAGCAGGTTAGGTTGAAAAAATGCACATCCATCAAATTCAACCCTTTAAGTCTGTATATAACCTGCCTAACTGCTAGTTGATCCAGAGGAAGGCAAAACCCCAATTTGAAGCATCTCCAATTTGCCTAATTTGCTAAAAAGCCTTCCAACCCCTTCTTAAAGCTATCTAATGTATCAGCCTGTACAACTGATTCAAGGAGAGAATTTCACATCTTCACAGCTCTCACTATAAAAAATCCCTTCCAAATATTTAGCCGGAACCTCTTTTCTTCTAAACCTACTGGTAAATAAAGCATTAGAGAGATTATTATATGATCCACTTATATATTTATACATAGTTATCATATCCCCCCCTTAAGCGCCTCTTCTCCAGCATGAAAAACCCCAAATTGGCCAGTCTTTCCTTATAGATGAAATCATCCATACCTTTTACCAGCTTAGTTGCCCTTCTCTGGACCCTCTCTACTGTAATTCAATAATGTCCTGTTTGAGCACTGGAGACCAAAACGTTACCACATATTCTAGATCTAGATGGAGCCTTACCAGACTAAGCCCCTTATAATACAGCTCAATACCTTATTTGCCCTTGGAGCTGCTGACTGGCATTCCAATCTTTGCCTTCCGGATTGCTATTTTACAACATTTATTATAGTGTTTATATTCGTTAAATTCAGCTTCTGTCCCCACAGACTGTAAGTAGTTTTTAAATGCCTTTCTCTTCATTCATATTAACTTCTTTACTACTATTTTAAGCAACATCGGATGGTTCATGGTGCTTCCACATTTACTATAAATGACAACCATTCCTGTTCTGTGTTTTTAGCAGAAAACATAGTGCTCCAATCTGTGCTCTGCAGGGCAGCCCATAAGATTCCTCATGAGGAAACTTCGTGCGACTTCGGAAAACGAAGCGTTCCGAGTGCCATCCCACCGGCGATTTAGATTCTATCCGGCGGGATGGCATTGTGGGGAGATTAGTCGCCCGAAAAAGAGGCGGTTTGTCACTGGGCTATTTATCTCCCCCAAATAGCATTGTGTGCCTCTACCCTAAAGCGCTAATATTAGCTATTCTGAAATTCATGGTTTTTGTTGCCCCAGTGTATATTTGTTTTTTTGCACCAGATATTTAATTAGATCACATAATGGTCACTATTACCCAGGGGTTCAATTACTTCCACATTTGCTATATGTTCCGGGTCATTAGAGATCACTAGATCCAGTATAGTATTTTGTCTGGTTGGCCATAAAATTGTCATTGCTTAACTTGTGGTCACCTCCTCTCCACTTACATTAGGGGGTCTATAACATACTCCTACAATTAATTTGCTGGACTTTTTACAATCAATGAAAAGATCCACCCTTAAGGCTTCAGTCATCTCATTTACTAACCTCACCTCCTCCTTTATAATAGCTTTTAAATCCTGCCTAACAAACAGACATACCCCTCCTCCTTTTCTATTGCCTTTGTCCCTCCGAAGCAAAGTATTAACGGCCCAGTCATGAGACTCATTCAGCCATGTTTCGGCCACTCCAATCACATCATATTTTCCCTCCAGCACCAGCACCTCCAGCTCTCCCATTTTACCAGTCAGACTCCTTGCATTTGAAAACATACATTTAATACTGGAACCAGCGTGAGAATTTTGTGAATACAACATGTGGTCCTCCCTGTCCTTAACAGTATACCCAACCAAAGCTCCTCCCCTTTTCCCCCTTCCTTTCCCCACTACCTCATCTAACCCGTCTTCCATAGAATCCTTTACTGAACCCTCCCCCCCCCACGCCTAGTTTAAAATCTCCAAACATCTAGCCAAAACAACTGCAACATCATCATTGAGGTGCAGCCCATCACTGGCAAAGACCCTGTTCTACAAAAACCCCAAACCCTCCTCCCTACACTAATCTCTCAGCCACGCATTATTCTCCCTAAGCTCCCACTTTCTTATTTACGTTGCTCGTGGCACAACGTTGCTCTTCACTTAAGAGTCCACTGAATATGTTCCACATTGCCATGCAAACATCTCAGTGCTTCCGTTTGTGACGTCACAAGGGGAAGCACAGAGACGTTTGAACTGCAATCTGAAACAATGCGGAGTGGACACTAATTGACACCAGAGAAACATTGAACTTGATTAGTGGCAGGTTTCCATTTGATATACTTGTTTAATGTTGTGTTTGTAAGTGCAATTCAGATTCTATTAAGGTTTGAAACGTTAACTGCACATGTCACTTCTTTATTGTTTTTAAGGAAAAGGGATATGATTAGTCTACATGGAACATTACTTGATACTCCTTAATATTTTTGATGTCTTGGGAGTATTCTGGGACAACAGAAATATATAAAAGAAAGTGGGTGCTTGCTCTACCATTGCTTAACTTCATCACTTTTACTCACTAATACTGTATATGTGTTTGATGAATGTATCTCACCAATAAGGGTGTTTAATCATGGCTGTAAATGGGACCTGAAATGTCTTTAGGTCTTTGATCTGACACAGTGTGCTTGTACTACACAAGGGTGAAAACACATATGTCTTGAAAAAGTGGTGAGAAAAGCAAATGAAACAGAATGCCAGAGTTCTGATTAATTTCTTTTTATTACAAACTTCTTGGTATGTTAAGCACAAAAAAAGATGCTTGATTACTTAAATGGTGGAATATATATATGCATGTGTATATTTCAAGCTTGAAAAAAAACAAAACCTTATGGCACAGTGTACACAAGACAAATTATCTTTGAAGCAAATGTAAATAGATACAAACGTTTTATTTTAGTATTTATCACATTCATTTTTAGCAAATTGTCTGTTTCCCAATTCATCATACAGATGCCTAAAATTATTTTGACTTTTAGAATGCAGACAAAACAATATAAAGTTAGAGACAATAATTAAATGAGGCATATAATAATTCAGCCAGGCTGCCACAAGGTCCATAGGACCAGATATTACTATTTACCCCATATTCTCTACCCCAGTTTTCTATGTAAATAATTAACTCCCAGTTAAAAAATGTAAATCCATACAGGATATTTCCTGTTGTGCTAATAGAATGTCCCTGTCACAGTCCCAGGATCATTGGGATATATTATATATCAGGCAATCCCTGTGTCATATGCACATTATATTTCCTTGTATGCTAATGCCAGTTCCCACTCCATCCTCCCTGGGAGGCAAATTTTCAGATAATATTGGATATCTGCTAGAATATTTAAGATCACATGTACTAAATGTATTGCAGTGCAGGTATCCATAGCAACTAGTCAACTATTGGTTTTTATTGTCATTATGAGTAACTGCATTGGTGGATTTTCATAATGATGTTATGAAAGCTAAAAAGAATACGGATACATTTACACAAATTTATAGAATGGTAGAGTAGCCAAAAAAATCAAGGGCTTTTTATTACAGTGTTTGCCTGCATGGGTAACAGTTACGTAACAGGGGTCACAAATTGCTGTGCCACCAAAAAAATAATGATTCCATTTTTATTCATGTGATTTTCTGCACAGATGAGAAGGACAGAGTTTATATCGTCACTAAGGTTCTCATAGGATTACTATATATTATTAGACTGTTTTGGGGGCATCCTAAACAGTTATAGAAACCCTGTTATACAGTGTACGGATTCCTACATTAAACTGCAGGAATACCAATTTACTCAGTAAGTATCAGTAAGAAGTGTTCTCTTTCTTTATCAATATCTAAAGTGGCTGAAAGTACCTTTTGCTTTAAGTAGCAGCCACATAAACAGACACATATCTGGTGTTGCCTAAATGAATACATAGTATTGTCCGTCTCTTTAATGCTCATTTCTCCTGCCAAATTCTCTCCACAATACAATCCACAATAGACAGAATGACTTGCTGTGTGGCATACTGGGTGAGAACATGGTATGATAAAGCAGATTGGCGAATTGCTTAGAGAAGCAACTATTTATGACAATATTCTCATAGAAAAAACATATATAGGTATGGAATCTGTTATCCAGAAAGCTCCAAAATTACAGGAAACCTATCTTCCATAGAGTCCATTTTAATCAAATTATAATTGCAATTTTTAAAAATGATTTCTCTTTTCTCTATAATAATATAAATATCCTAGCTCATATATAATCATTCAATATTGGAGGCAAAATAATACTATTTGATTTAATTAATGCTTAAATAATTTTTTAGCAGACAATGTGTGGTGATCCAAATGTTCCAAGTGTTCTGGATAACAGGTCCCATACCTGTACATCCTAAAGTAAATAACGGGCTGTGCATTTTCTTGTATCATCAACAGTTAAGCTTTGGAAACTTCAGTACATTTAATTTGTTATGCTGGTGCTGGTTCCTTCGTTTTTGACCATTTCTGCAATAATTATTTTTGCAAAAGATAGAAAAAGAAAAAGCACTTTAAAGTAGAACTGCTATAGTTATAAAAAATGCACCCAAATGTTAACTTTTGGTTAATATACCTATTTCATTTTTACATCTCCTTTCAGTTTAGAGATGTTAAAGAATAAGTAAACCTTTTTTTCTCTCTCTAAAATTACTGTGAACAGCCCATAGAATAACAAACCTTTCTCCCTGCATTCAAGTGTTTTAATTTCTCTTTCACAAGCAGCTCAACTGCAGCTCTTTTATCTACTTCAGTGTCTAGCTTGAAACCCCTCTTCCTTTCCTTAGCTCTCCTTCTCTCTCTGACTGTGAAGACATCAAAGAGGTATTGTACCTCCAGTAGGTGCAGTAGACACCCCTTTAACACTTTACAGTCAAAGAGAGATGAGTTCAAACAACAAAGGGGGTAAAGCTTCAAGCTAGACAAGGAAGTAGCTAAAAGCGCTGCAGTTGAGCTGCTTTTGATAGAGAAATGAAATAATACTGAATGCAAGGATAATGATAAGCTATTCTGAGAACTGTTTTGAGTAATTTTAAAGGAGAAGTTAAGTCGTATTGCACTTGGGGGTGCCAAATGTTAGGCACCCCCAAACGATTGTATTTACTTACCTGAAACCTCAGGCCGGTGCTCCTATCAGCAGAAAACTGCACTGGCCCGGGGTTCTTCCAGTGAAGAGCGATACTCTTCCGTCTTCCTCTTTCTTCGCGGGGCTGCTCATGTGGAGTACAGCGAAAAGCCGAACTTTAACTAAAAAGTCGGCTATTTCGTTCTACTGAGCATGCGTCTGCCCTGCGAAATTTGAAGAAAAAAGAAGCCGGAAGAGAAGCGTTCCGTGGTGCTCGCTGGAATAACCCCGTGCCGGTGCAGTTTTCTGCTGATAGGAGCACCGGCCAGGGGTTTCAGGTAAGTAAATACAATCACTTGGGGGTGCCTAACATTTGGCACTCCCAAGTACAAGACGACTTTCCTTCTCCTTTAAGGATTTTAAAATAAAAGGCTTACTTATCCTTTAAATGTTCAGTTAATGCTGGAATCAGTTTGATTTGGGAATTTACTCACGGACACTGAGGGGCAGACTTTCAAATATCAAATTGGGGAACTGAAGGATTCTGAGCAGTCCAAAATTTTCTCATTTCTCTTTCATGATAACTACAAATAGCAATATATTTATCAAAGAAGGATGCTGATATTTGAAAGGAATGTTTTTGACTGCTTGTTAGTAGATGTGAGCACCATCAACTATCTAACCCATACCCCATGTTTAGGAGTAAAACTGCAAATTTACTGAAACAAAATAAAAGGCCTGATAATATAACTGACAACACAATTGCTCCTACTTTTTTTGTTTTTTACAAAAATGTTCAAGCTTACAGAAAACGAACAATACAATTGCGCACATTTAAAACATTCAAATCTATAGGAAACAAAGGGAAAAAAATACTTTGTGAAACAGATTTATGGAATATGCCTTACAGTTTTTTTTTACAAACGCACAATCAGCTTTTTGCTTTAAACATTTCAACCATCAAGAACAAAAAACTTGCTTTGTATTTCACCATTATTATTTATTGATATGATATTTGTAATAGAAGAGTGCTCTGCTTTGGCCTATTTACTTACTTGTCGCTTCAAAAATCAATGGCTGACATACCACAATACTTTGGCCATGATATCCATGTAAACGCTCAACCAAGTTTAAAGAAAAAAAAAATATATTTTGAAAAGAAAAACTCTCTATATACGTATATATTATATAATATACATACACATATCCACTATCGCATATATATTTTTTTTTAAAAATAAATAAAAGTTGTATCTGAACTTTGGGGAAAATTACACCAACTATAAAAGGATATAAAAAGATTTACTGAAACCTGATAAGTTTAACTGAACCAGGTCCTTCATAAACAAGCTGGGGACGCTTGCATGAGAAACATAAAAGGCCAATTTATTTGGCAAGACAAAAATTTGTCTCAATCGTGATTCAACAAAAATTTGTTTCGAATTTTCTGCATGTTTTTCTTGTTTTCGAGCAGTAAACTTAAAGGATTCTCCAGTTCCTTTACCGTAAGTTTGTGGGAATCTCAAGCAAGGTGACTCTCACAATCAAGTAAAATTTACATCATAAATCATAAATACCTGAGAATAAAAAAAACTAGAGAAATGTTCCACAACATTCCTCAAATGTGGGATGCGCTGAAAAACCCCCCAAAAAAACTAGAAACATTTTCAAACTTCAATATATCCTCCCCTTAATGTACTCTATGTTCTAATTACAGCTTAAAACAATTCATTACTAATAATGTGCAAAAATTTTGCCACAAATTTAATTTCTGGACCACATACATTGCCTAAGTTAAAGCATGTTAGATCGTATATGAACAAACATTATGAAAATATTTTAAGTAACAGTTGTTATATATATAAACGCGCAGGGGGTAATTTATATCACTAGCAGGCACTGAAATTGCCATTCAATGAGTCTCAATTTGATCTGATCCTTACTTTTTATGGTAAAAAGTTTCCATTTTTGTTGAATTAACAACTTATAACAGATGTCAGGCCATAAATGAAGAGTGAAAATGCCACAGAGGGGCAAAAGCATTTCTAACTAAATCTGGATAAATTGCATTCCAAAAAAAGGCACCGATTCAGTATGAATGGCAACATTACATGCTAGCTCAAAAAAAAAAACCTTTATAAAAAAAAATCAAAGGCAGCACAAAAAATTCTAACCACATGGTCTAGAAATTAAAACTGAAATCATATTCTATATGAATTTCAAGCCAAAACTAATTTCAGTATAGTACTCATCTTAATTTGGTAGTAATGTAGAACATTACTCTGTGTCTCATGGTTGGGTTTATAATAAAAGTATATATTGCAGAATTATATGGGATCTTTTATCTAGAAACCCATTATCCAAGTCCATTTCTCATAGTCTCTATAGGTCCAATACCAGTATTAAAAAAACATACTAATACATTTGACAGAGTCAGAGAAAGAAACTGCCTTATCATGAGACCCCCAGATTTGTTGCACCTAGTAATTAAGAAAAAAAAGCACTGAGAGTGAAAGTTGACAGCAAAGCTTGGATTAATAACTTGTATAGCAGATTTGCATCCTGTTTTTATTAAAAAAAGACAAAGGCTGTATATGCAGAGGTACTAAATGTATGACAAAATAAAGTTTTGGTATAATATGCAGCAGATCAGAGGTAAACAGTTTGCTTAGGCTTTGATGCTGACCCACAGAATCCCAATAAGGGTCCCATAAATCCATGTGTTCAGATAAACTTTTCTTCCCGTTTCTGTGCAAAGCATACCGGCAGTCACTCCAGTTAAAATCAATAACGATGGCACAGTCCTCCTTAAATCCAGTTTAGCATTATGAGCTACCCCAGGAAATGTATTGTTTTTTGCAGGGTCTGTGGATTCATAGAACTCTGTCAAAACCCTAAGAACAGAGAAAAATGAATTCAATTCTGCAGGTATAAAACACAGCCTGTATCAGACAGACTCTTTGCAATACAATATAATTGAACAGTGTTATATTTTACACTATTTATAAAATAAAAGAATAAAGAAAAAAGCCCCTGCCAATGTTGGTAAAATGTTCTGGAAACAGTCAATAGAAAGTGCAGTCACCAAAGTAACATTGATCTACTGGCAATGTCTAAAGGTCATTATTCCATACTAATCCTTCTAGGTCTCTCAACAGCCCCAGAAAGTCTGATATGCTTCCATGCATGTGGTACTGACTAACCAGAGACACCCCTTAGGCACGAAATACGCAAGGCTTTGCTGTGATGTTTTTTTTTTACTACATCAATTTACGGAGTGTGGTCTGGTATGTGCAAGCCTTTCGTATCTACCTGCATTATTTGCCTCCCTGAGCTGAAGGTCTGGGGCTTGAGCACCTGGACTCCGCTTTTTCCTGTTAACCCCATCATTTACTGCACTCAACACTGAATGCATCTTTTTACAAGCTTCTATCAGCGCACAAGTCACATGACAGCGGGTGCCTGGGAAACTGACAATATCTTTAGCCCCATGTCAGATTTCAAAATTAAATAAACAAAAATCAGTTTGCTCTTTTGAAAAATGGATTTCAATACAGAAGTCTGCTGGAGCAGCACTATTAAGTGATGTGTTTTGAAAAAAAAAATGTTTTGCCATGACAGTATCCCTTTAAGTAAGTACTGGCACATCAAGTCAAGCTTATCCTGAAAACAAAGACAAAACAATAGCACATGCACGTGAAAATCACTTATAATATTTCTGTCTGACAAAATAAAAATAAATGTACATACTTATCTTTCACTTCAAAGCGTTCATGCAACCATCTTCTCATAAATATCTGTTCTTTTGGAATGTCCTTTATACTAATTCTTTCCAGAAGGATATGAATTTTTGGACATTCCTTACACAAAAATTCTGTGAAAACATAGAATAGAGATACTCCTTAAAATATATCAATTATAGCAAAATATAACAATGGATATGTAACATAAACACAGCTGGGACTCAAGATCCAAGCACCACCCAAATACTAAATACATTTATGGGACCGGTTATCCAGAATGCATGGGACCTGCAGTTTTCCAGATAAGTAATCTTTCCATAATTTGGATCTTCATACATTAACTGTACTAAAAATCATTTAAACATTAAATCAACCCATTAGGATCATTTTGCCTCCAATAAGAATTAATTATAATCCAGGACCTGGAACCTGGTTTACTGATATATTGATATATTGATTTACTGACAGTCCAGCAGTCGGAGGTTAAGTCCCATAATTCTTTGTGTATAGATTGTAATTGGTTTGCATGTGGACACTCCTATTAGCTGAGGTCATGTAGTAGTTTAAATCTAAAGTAGTTAGTCCTGATTGTAATAGTTACGTTTTAGTATATGGAAGGATCCCATTATATAACCGGAGGTAACAACATTCTCTATGCAAGAGATTATTCTGTCAAAAGAGACTTGCATATTCACTCAAACGTATAAATATACAGATTACATTTTAATCTAGTTACAATATCCAATGAAATATACTCACATTTGTTACTCTCAAATAAATAAAAAAAAACACCCTTTCCTTTAGGGTGAAGACACACAGAGACTAGTAGCAGCTACTTGTCACAGCTACAAAATAAACAACAGTGATAACGGTCTTTTCTAAAACACCATGTGTGTTATAGCAGAAGTAATTTTAGGTATTGTTTAGGTATTGTTTGGGGTACTCTTAATTGCACACATTGCTCACCAACAGAATTTTATCAGATCTATTAGAAGTTACAATTTGTTCCAGAGAAATGACTCCCTGCTTACTTTGTCATGCCTATGAAAAGTTTCTTCTGCTAGGCCAGCCACTTTAAAGGAATAGTTCAGTGTGAAAATAAAAACTGGGTAAATAAATAGGCTGTGCAAAATAAATAGTGTTTCTAATATAGTTAGTTAGCCAAAAATGTAATGTATAAAGGCTGGAGTGAACAGATGTCTAATAAAACAGCCAGAAACCAACTTCATCTCTATAACTCTTTTTCATCTTTTCATCTCTATAACTCTGAGTTAGTCAGTGACTATAAGGGGGGGGGGGGCACATGGGACATATCTGTTCAGTGAGTTTGTAATTGATCCTCAGCATTCAGCTCAGATTCAAAAGCAACAGATATGACCCATGTGCCCCCCCCTCAAGTCTCTGATTGGTTACTGTCTGGTAGCCAGGGTAACCAGTCATTGTAAACCAAGAGAGCTGAAAAGCAGGAAGTAGTGTTCTGACTGACATGTTATACATCAAATCACTCCAGCCTTTATACATTACATTTTTGGCTAACTAACTATATTAGAAACATTTTTTATTTTGCACAGCCTATTTATTTACCCAGTTTTATTTTTACACTGAACAATTCCTTTAACAACAAATTATGCTATTTAAAAAGTGTTTGACCAGTATTATATATGAAAACAGCTATTTTGTAAATGATGGAACCAGCATGAGTTGTTGTCCAGGGGTGCCTTCAACTCCCTTTTTAGGCACTTTGGTATGGATCATACTACACGACATTTATGTAGCACAAACTTACAAATAAATGCAATGTGGAGCTGCAATCCTCGAGGATTTGAACTTTAACTTTTAGTATGTTATAGAATTGCTAATTCTAAGCAACTTTTAAATTGGCCTTCATTTTTACTTTTTTATAGTTTTGAAATGATTTGCGTTTTTTGTTTGACTCTTTCCAGATTTCAAATGCAACAACAAATGTTCAGTAAGGATTGAAATGTAATGTTATTGTTACTTTTTATTATTCATCTTTCTATTCAGGCCTTCTCCTATTCATATTCCAGTCTCTTACTCAAATCAATGTATGGTTGCTGGGTTATGTGGGCCCTAGCAACTGCAAAGTTGCTAAATAAAAAGCCAAATAACTCAAAACCACAAAAATAAAAAACAATTGCAAACTGTATTAATATATCTCTCTACATCATACTAAAAGTTAATTTAAAAAAATAATGAATAAAAAAAGAAGAAAAATAGTTCTGTAAGTGGACCCCGGAATGATCTTAATTCTTTAGAGACTACATAGATCCTCATTTTCTCATTTATAAATTAGACAACTTTTCTGGAAATTAAGCCCATATAAGAAATTTTATATTTTTTAAATGTAAAGGATAACCATTTAAGTAAGAAGGTGTAAATGATATTTATAAGTGTTTATGCTTAACAAGTATTTCACATATGTGTATCTAATGAAATACCACAAGCCAACAAACACAAGCCAGGGCTTAACTGCAGCCCATAAATAAATGGAAAACTTGGCAGAGAAGAACACACATAAAAAAGAATTAAGTCTTAAGTGTGGGTTCAACATGTTGTACAATGCAGTTTCACATAGCTAATAATTCAACTGATAAGTGCAGAAGTCATGTAGAATGAATTGTTTGCTCTAGGAGAAGATATTTGGCAAGCATACATAAAGTAACATCCTAGTTAACAGAAAGCCAATTTTAAACAGTTTCAACAAGGAATTTGTCAGAAATGTTTTTATATATAAAATTAATGATTTATCTTTTATCTGTAATAATAATATGGTACCTTGTACAGGTATGGCATGCGTTATCTGGAAATCAGTTATTCAGAAAGCTCCGAATTACAGAAAGGTCTCCTAAAGACTACATTTGAACCAAATAATCCACATTTTTTAAAATAATTTCCTTTTTCTCTGTAATAATAAAACAGTACCTTGTACTTGATCCCAACTGAGATATAATTAATCCTTATTGGAAGCAAAACCAGCCTATTGGGTTTATTTAATGTTTACATTTTTTTTGGTAGATTTAAGGTATGAAGAGCCAAATTACAGAAAGATCTGTTATCTGGAAACAACCAGGTCCCAAGCTTTCTGGATAACAGGTCCCATACCTGTACATTATAGGATCTGTTATCCAGAAACCCATTATCCAGAAAGCTCAGAATTATGGAAAGGCTTTCTCCCATAGACTCCATTCTATCCAAAAAATCCAAATTTTTAAAAATGATTTCCCTTTTCTCTGTAGTAATAAAACAGTACAGGTATAGGATCCGTTATCCGGAAACCCGATATCCAGAAAGCTCCGAATTATGGAATGGCTGTCTCCCATAGACTCCATTTTATCCAAATAATCCAAATTCTTAAAAAAGATTTCCTTTTTCTCTTTTATAATAAAACAGTAGCTTGTACTTGATCCCAACTAAGATATAAATAATCCTCAGTGGAGGCAAAATAAAAAAGTTTCAGTTTCTCAATAGCAGCAATGATCCAGGACTTCAAAATTGTCACAGGGGGTCACCATCTTGGAAAGTGTCTGCGACGCACATGCTCAGTGGGCTATGAGCAGCTGTTGAGAAGCTAAGGGGTCGTTACAAATTATCAAGCAGAAAATTAGGTTTGTCTGTAAAATAAACTGCTACAGGGCCTTGTAGTAATTATCTGTATTAATTACTAATTAGACTTATAGTGTGACATTTATATTCTATGTGTACTGTATATTGTGAGTGGGTCCCTAAGCTCAGTAAGTGACAGCAGCACAGAGCATGTGCAGTGAATCAGCAGAAAAGAATATGGGAAGCTACTGGGGCATCTTTGGAGACACAGATCTGCACTGCTAAAGGGCTGTGGTTGCCTTGGGCTGGTACAGAAGCCCAAAATAATGTACAACATTTCTAGCCTACTTGTTTAATTAAGCTTTAGTTCTCCTTTAAGAAAAAAAGCTTTGGTCTCTGTGATCTCCAGTAATAAATGTAAAAATATGTTTTAGAACTGGTCTTGACCCAATTTTTAGTTAACACAAATACAGATGGAACAGAGATGAAACAGTACCCGTCATAGAGGGAGCTTCTTTTCTTTGTCCACCTTTGCCGACAGTCCCTTCATAAGCCAAGGTTACGTCATAAACTGCATCAAGGTAATCCTGCATTACATCAATTGCAACATGAGTTGCCTTTACACGCGGTGTCAGCACATGCTTTAATACTGGAAGCCCTACAATAAGACATATGCCACATATTCAGTATATATTCGACGAGAAGAATATGAAAGGTAATGATGTAAACTGCAAACTATATATGATGAAAAATGTTGATAATATCTGAACGTACTTTTGTTAACATTTGTTGTGTCCCATTTATAAAGACAGTGAATTACAGGAAACAAAAAAAACAATACAAATAAAGTAACACAATCTGAATAACCGTAAGGTTGAAAGGTGTATATTATTTAATCAAAACAACATGGGCAGTAACCCATAGCTACCAATCAGTGACCAGTGAATAATTGAACAATAAAAGCAAACATTTGACTGGTTGCCATAGATTACTGCCCAGGTGCGAATTTGCCCAGAGTTAATAAATGAAACCAACTAAGTTCAGGTTACTTGACAGCTGTGAATTGGGACAGATGTAACCAATGGGTGAAAGCAGCAGATGTTCTGAACTATAAAAGGGATGACATTGTTAAAAATGTGATGCATACTGAAGGCTTTTATAGCATGGGAACTTAAAGTATATATGAAGGTAGCTATTTAATTGAAAACAGCCAGAGTGACACATGATCTGTGTGATAGCAAGAAAAAATAGAGAATAACATGCACTGTATATGAAATAACAAAATCAACAATTCATGATTATTCTGGTAGGGACTTCTGCATGGGGCAAATTTCTCACGGCTTCCTGTTTTTTAATCAGAGCTCACAACAGATTCATAGTTAGCCCCATAAATTAGCATTGTGTAATGTTTAATGCAAAGCTTTTTAATTTCCAGGGTTTTAACAATTTGGGACTACTGGGCTCTAAAAAGCAGTCAAGCACAGTAAAACATAATGGCATCTGAAAAGATGTTTGACATACAGTAAACATGACATAGGCATCTACTAATAAGTCATTCTATATCCGGGATGTACTTTTCCAACATAATGATGTGATATTCCATCACATCATTCACATCCATTCCTGCCCAGTGGAGCTTACAGTCTAGGTTTCTGATCACATACACACTACTGTCAATTTTATCAAGAGCCAATTAACCTACCTGCATGTATTTAGAACACGGGAAAAAACTGGAGTGCCTGGAAAAAACCCATGCAAACAAGGGGAGCACATACAATCTCCTTGCAGGTTTTCCCTGGCTGTAATTGAACCTATGATCCCAATGTATTTTAAATATGTAGTTACCAGCATGTTTCTGGATTGTAAAACCCACATACAGGTGTGGAAATAGTGCTCTAAGTTTTCCCATATATTTTACCAAGCTATATAATCAATTGATAGAGGTTTTCTCACTACTTTGTTAGTGCCATTTAAAAGTTGCCTAATAATAAATGTGCTTATGTGCTAGCAATTTTGGCCGTAGTACACTCACAGACCTACAAAATGTTTTTCTTTCAGCAATTTAGAACTTATTACACTGTAATAATGTAGTTGCATTTACACAAATCATCCCAGTGTGCATGGAAGCTAATATTCTAGTATAAGGAAAGACAGGTTAAAACTCCCAGGACCATTATAAAACTGAATAGATATGCATTTTTATATACACTGTACCAGAATCATTGTAAATTACCTTCTTTCTCAGCAAACGTTTGACTGTCTGCAATAACCTTTGGGATGTTGGGATTATAACGAGTTCCTTCTGGAAATATGACAAGATACATCTGCCAAGAAAAATTATCGCAGAAACATGATTTAACAGCAGATGAGAGTCAACAACCTAATTTACTTTAAAATGTGTTAATAAAAGAGATTCCAGAGGTACAGATATTTTTTAAGGGACTTGCACTTTCTCTGTAATAATTATGACAGTACCTTGTACTAGAATAAATACATATTAATGGCAAAAGCATGCTGGGTCCTTCAAAATATTTTCTCTCAATGTTTGTGTCGCTTAGCTCTTGATTAACAAAATATAACTTTAAGTTTAATGTAAGCTCTGCTGGGGCATGGACTGATTAATTGGGGAAAAAAATTTACTGCTTAAAGATAAACTATACTCCCAGATAATTTATATCATATAAAGTGGCCTATCTATCTTGCCAAACATAGATATCAGTAAATATTGCCTCTTTACATCTTTGCCCTTGAGCCACTATTTTGTGATATTCTCTATGCTCCCTCAGAGATCACCTGACCAGAAATACAGCAGCTCTAAATGTAAACTTTGTCCAGTCATCGGCTCATGTGACCAAACAGATATGGTATGTTTGTGTGCACCATGAATCGTATGGTCCCTGGAGGTGGCACTTAGTTCTTAAAATGGCAATTTTCTATTTAGGATTACCCAATGGCATATACTATTTAAAAAAAAGTATATTTTTATGAAAATGGTTTATTTAGATGAAGCAGGATTTTAAATACAAGCTGTTTTATGCAATTTAGCATAACAATAAAGAAGTAAAAAAGCATGTCCTATTGCTTGCTAAACCTATACTGAGGCTTTATTATAAAATATGCTTTTAAAATAATAAAGTAATAATTTAATAATGTATAATTTAAGATATGGAATTGAATTACAAGGGCTTCACATGTGTTAGAAAATTCTGGGATGCCCATAAATTCACAGAAAAGGGATTAAACAACTGGAAACTATCAAACGTTGTCAAGAAAAACATACAGCAACAAGTTAACAAAGCATCAGTTATTATAATAAGAAAAAAAAATACAGAAATCCCAAGAATTTAGTCACGATCCATTAAAAGAGTCATGGGAAAAAGTCAATTGGCACCAGATATTCTTTAAATGTATACTTTACTTACTGCAAATATCTTGTTTGTAGGGAAGAAAGCTTATAGTTTGTTTATAGGACAGAGGTTGTAATGCTTTTGAACTAAATGAATGTAGTAAACGTCTGCAACACTAGCTATGTAACTACCTACCCTCTATATTTACACATCAAAAATGTATGGGATCCGTTATCCAGAAACCTGTTATTCAGAAAGCCCAGAAAGGGCCAATTTGCCATAGACTAAATTTTAATCAAATAATTCATATTTTTAAAAATGACTTTCTATTTCTCTGTAATACCAAAGCAGTACCTTGTATTAATTGGTGAACAATCCTATGGGGTTTATTTAATTCTTAAATAATTTTTTAGTTTATTTAGCTTAAGGTAAGGAGATCCAAGTGGTGTATGTGACTGTCAGAGAGGCCTTGAGAAACTCGCCTCAGTTGGCAGCAGCCTGCAAGTTACAAGGGGAGGCAAAAAACTGCTCCTAGTTACTTAAGGTCGGGGTGAATTTTCCAATAAAAAAAAATTCTAATTTCAAGCTATTTTTTGTGTACTTCGACTAGGAAATAATCCAAATTCGATTTGAATTTGAAAAAAATTCAAAAATTCATATCTCGAAAATGTATCATGTACTGTCTCTTTAAAAATTCAACTTTGACCATTCGCCATCTAAAACCTGCCGAATTGCTGTTGCCTATGGGGGACCTCCTAGAACCTATTTGGAGCCAATTGGTGGACTTTGAAAAATCAAAGTTTTTTTTTGGGAAAAACTTCTAATCGAATTCGCTATTCCTTCGATTCATATGATTAAAATTCGTCCGAATACGGACCTATTCGACCACAAAAAACTTTGACTTAATTTCAGTTGCTCTTTTTCAATTCGAATTTTCGATCCTTGATAAATATGCCCGAGAGTCGAATTCCTGGTTATAAACCAGAAATTCAGCTCTTCTAGGGGAAAGAATGCAATTGCTTTCTCTGAACTAGCAATGCACCCCCCCCGCACACAAACACTGTGGCGCAGAAATGGAAAGCGATGGGGAGCAGCATCGCAAGAGTTACCTTAGGCGGCTCAGGGGATAGAATCACCTCTGTAGATACTTAAAGCTGCCAATAACTTTGCAAACAGTTGTTAAAACTTTAGTTCAGGTATAAGATCAGTTATCTGGAAACCCATTATCAAGAAAGTTCAGAATTATGGAAAGGTTTTCTCTCATGGACTCCAAAATTTTATCCAAATAATTGTTATAATTTTCTGTTATAACAATGAGTTGTACTTGAACCAAACTAAGATATAATTAATCCTTATTGGAAGCAAAACCAGCCTATTAGGTGTATTTAATGTTAAGTAAAGCCAGGGGCACATTTATTAAGGTTTGAGTTGTGTTTTCCACGAAAATTCGAGTTGTCAAGGCTTTTTTTTGGGTCAAGAATCAATTTTTCAGGTTAAAAAAACCTTGAATTTTTCGAGTTTTTTTAAGAAAAAACTCAAATTTTTCAAGTTTTATTATACCCCAACCCTGGAAACTGTAGCTAAAATCCAAAAAATACACAATCAAAAACCTGTTAAAGTCATGTAGGAGTCAATAGCAGAGGTCCCTTGAATCATTTGAAGATGTTAATAGACTTTGTGATGTTCCAGTTTTTTAAGGGTTTTGCCCGAAAACTCGAACAATGCAACAATTCTAGTTTTTTTGGTTTTTAACCCCAAACTCGCCGATTCAAGTTTTTTTCTTAAATTTGATACCATTCGAGTTGTGAGTGAAAAAAAAACTCAAACTCAACCTTTGATAAATAATCCCCTTAATGCATGAAGATCCAAATTACATAATGATCCATTATCTGGAAAACCCCAGGTCCCAATCATTCTGGATAACAGGTCCCATACAGCACAGAAAATACATACCCAGTAATTGAAATAAGTAGAGACACACACCAGATGTGGCCAATTTCACCAGTTTATAAAGCAATGAGTTTTGAGGAGAGGGAGCGAAACACATAACATTGGGGTTTGTCTCTAAATACTAACGAAAACTATGGAAAGCTACCTTAGTATTTGCTTTAACTTGAGACGCCAATTTGTTTCTCATCTTCATTTCATTGAATTTGGCGCTTCTTTTGACATATATCCCACCATGCTGTGAAAAAATATTATGAATACAGTTATTTATATATTTAAACTGCAACCTGCAACACTACATTTTAACAGATTTCATATTTAAAAAAAAACACCTTTATTGACCGAGTAGAAAATGCAGATCTCACAACAAAACACACACAGGCACACACAAATTTACGTTGATAAATGTATCCAAGTCAAGTACAAAGACAGAAAAAGAGATGTCCAGATTGTATAATGGGGAGTTGGAGGATTTATCTGTGTATGTTGGGACATAGGTCATGGCCTTGCAGATGTCAGCCCTTGCAGATGTTGTCCAAAGTAAGGTTGTATCCTCATATTAAGCCGGCAAACCTCATATATCCAGGCAGTTAAGGGCAGATGTATCAAAATGTGAGATTAGAACTCACAATATAAAAATTTACCCATTTTTTATTTATTCCTATTGGATTTTTAGAAGTGTATTTATCGAATTGTTCAACCATTGAAAAATCTATTTCTAAAAAACACCTTAAATAATGAATAGAAAGTGGGTGAATTGCACAACTCTCAAAATCGGCTCGGGGACTGACACTTACAGTGCGGAAACCATGACTGAAAATGCTATCCTTCTTTATAAACTTACGTATATGAGGTGAGGTAGCTTACAAAGATGTGCTAAAATCTGGGCACAATGGATAGAACCAGAATATGATCAGGACCACTAAGTATACACTGTAACAAAACATGTGCTTGTAACTTCACTAAAGGAGAAGGAAAGGGTAAAATGAAGTAAGCTTTATCAGAAAGGTCTATATAAATACACCAGTAAACCCTAAAAGTAATGCTGCTCTCCTCTGTCAAAAGAAACACAGCATTTCTTTCCTTCTACTGTGTATACATGGGCTTCTGTATCAGACTTCCCGTTTTCAGTATAAACCTCCAGAGCTAGGGCATGCACAGTTTGTTCCTCTCTCCCCCTCCATTTTCCCTCCTTCCTCCCCTCCCTGCTGTAATCTGAGCCAGAGCTATGAGTGAGCAGGGAGAGACTCAAGCAGGAAGTGATGTCACACCAAGATAATACGGCAGCTGCTACCCTAAACAAACAAAGAGAGCTTCTAGAGTGGTTTACTCAGATTTGGTAAAGATTTGAGTACTGGCACTCACAGGATTTGCATAAAAATAGAAAAAAGATTTTTATCTGGTGAAAAAAAATGAAGGTTTATTAAGCCGACGTTTTGGTTCCACACAGGAACCTTTCTCAAGGACAAACAGTGTGTGAATGGAAAGAGACAGTTTAAATTTAAAAAAAGGCGCCAAAATTGTTGCCTGGCGACCATTGGTCCCACCCCCACCAGAGACTATCAAACATTCCTTTTGTGTGACAGCACTGTACACCAAACAAATGTGAATGAAACCATACATATTGGACCTGTATGGATAGAAAGGAAATGATTATGCGTAATGGTCGTTACACCGGGTATCCTGATTACAGGTAAATTTATTAGGCACACTCAAGCATATTACGCTCACCAAACGGCCAACCTCAATGTGGGCTTTAAGAATAAGGGGGGTGTACGTGCCAGTCGTTCTGAGCTTGTGCTATTGATGTACGATAGAGGTGGACGGGCTATTACAAGAATTAGCCCCGGGTATTGGCAACACGACTGTGTCCTGGACCGTTAAGTATTTACAATACACAGGTCCAATCACATCATAAACCATGTGTTCATAATTAGGCCCGCTTACCACTATACGAAATAAAGTCAAGCCTCACGCTCCCTATATATGGGATAGGGTGCACTGTGAGCATAATGCCCTGAAGGCCTTTATTTGCTCTGGTGGTGCATTGCGGGATGTCCGAACACAGTCTGGGTGTATTTTGCCATTTACCACTGTCCACATAACAGTACAGCACCATGCTATTGACTTACCCCTTCCACGATAGGCCACACACTTCTCACAAATGCATTGAGCGCCTAGTCCTACGGTGCGTATCAGGAACCACTTACGTGTGTCTGTGACCAAATGAATGGCATGGGTCCAGTGAGGTGTCTGAAAACATGAAAGATAGGATTAAAAACAAAATACAGCCTTGGTGGGAATAAAGAAATCAGCACAATAACAGTGTAAAGTATAGTCCAACAGTTTATATGAAGCATCCTAGAGGCAAGGATTCATTAAGGCCCTTAGGTGCTAAAGTGTTCAATTTATATATCCAAAGGGATTCCATTCCTTAATAAGGCACTGTCTCTGTCGCCACCCCTGGCCAGGGATGGCTGGTAGTCCATGGCCATGCATTTAAAGGTAGGCAGCTCATGTCCTTTGGCAAGTAAATGTTGTGTCACCGGTTGTGGTGCCTGTCCCTCCTTGAGGGCCTTACTGATGGCCAATCGATGGTTGCTTATATGTTCCCTGAGTGTGGTAACCGTCTTTCCCACATAATACATCCCACAGGGGCAGGTTATAATGTAGACCACATATGTGGATGTGCATGTGAGTCTGTGGAGAATTTTGAATCTCTTGCCAGAGTAGCGGTGTGGGAAATCCAGTCCACTTAGTCTTTATTTTGTATGTGAACTGCTTGGATGCAGAGTTATATGTAGCGGTGAAGATTTAAGATGCTGGACCCCTTGGGGTTATAGTCTTATCCACTAGTAGGGAGTCTTGAGTATGCTGCATGACCCTGTGTAGCTGAGTTTCTTACAGTCATTTCCTCTGTCCATAAATTTCTCAAACATAGCCTGTAACTGTGTATTAGCCGACTAAAGGTCACTATTATTTCTAGTGACCCTTATAAATTGCAAATAGGGAATGGCTATAATAGTGGTGGGTGGATGTTTACTTTTAGCATGTAGGATCGAATTGCGATCTGTTGATTTACTAAACAATCTGGTGCCAAGGCCGCCTTCGTGTTTAGATATTTAGGTCAAGAAATTGATCTTGTGTGTATGGTGGTTTAATGTGAGTTTGCTCCGGGAGTCCAGAGCGTTGAGTTCCTCCAACAATGATTGTTCGCTGCCCGTCCAGATGATGAACAAATCATCAATGTAGCGAAAATATATTAAAATTGATTGACCTATCCTCGGTTTGATGTGTGTGGTTTCAAAAGATAACACGCAAAGGTTGGCATATGAGGGTGCCAGGGCAATGCCCATGGCCGTTCCAGAGGTCTGTAAATAGGATGAGTTTTCGAAGCGAAACTCCGTAGTCATGTAATTCAAAGTGTCTGTGTCGATCCAGCTAGTCCTGTGTCCCATGGTGAGAAAGTCATCAGTTCTTTTTTGTATTTACATGCAGGGTCACTAGGCAAAGGTTGGTATGTCGCGGAGTCCGCTAGCTGTGTAAGAATCTCATTACGATAGTAAGTATAGTCAAGAAGAACAATGGAACCACCTTTGTCAGCGAGTCTGATGACTAGATTATATATGTATTAGTGGGGTCGAAGTGCTCTTCCCCCTGAATGGTGCCATGGTGCTGTCAGGGGTATCTCTAAAATGTTCTCTCAGTTTCAGTTTGCATTAAAATCTGTGTATGTCAATTAACAAATCAAAGGTATTGGGTTTTTGCTGTGGGATATAGGACAGTCCCTTGTTAAGCAAAGAAATGTCACCGGGGGTGAGGATGTGTTGACTAAGGTTGAAAATCACAGTCTCCTGGCTCTGGATGGTTTTCCTCTTGTATTTCCCCCCCCCCCGTCTGACGTTCCCTTGTCTTGCTGAATCAGAATCAGTGGACTGGTCAGAACTATCAATGGTTAATAGGGATTTGGGGAGGCGTTTCCTTCTCACAACTCGACCCCTGTGCTGGGGATTGTTTAAACCCATTAACCAGCCATATACCCGTTTATTTTTATAGTCCTCGGACACCTTTCTGAGTTTATTCTGCTTGAAACTGGTCAAATCTTGTTTATGTTTATCAACTAGTGATTTAATCTTGCCTAGCCAATCAGCTGTAGAGTCATTTTTAAGGGAGTCAAGGTATTGTTCTTCAATGTGCTTAATGTCTTGTTTGACTGTGGCCAATTCTTTGCCAACGTGTTCAACTACCAAAAGTATCAAATCAAAAGAACAACGATTTAAAATCCCACACCATTTAATGGAAAACTCGGGATTGTTCCGGCCCAAGGTGGGGATATTAGTGACCCTGAAGCCACGTGGAATCAGTTTTTGCCTATGGTAGTTGGACAGGTATACCCCATGTAGCTGTAGATCTATTTCCTGATTTCTCAAATTAAGGAGATTGTGATAGGTGTCTAATTGTTGGTTGTTGTAATGTCCGCAGTTGACTCAGGGAACAGGATGCGGTCTGCATCCTATAGGGAAAAAGTGAATTCTCTGCTAGTATCCACGTCAAACAAAATCTGTGATGCACTTTCATCCATCCCGATTGGCGTATGGGTGCTAAAAATAGGGTTGGATGCCCTTACAGTGTGTGTTAAAGAGGGAGAGGCCCTGGGATTCATTTAAATAGGTGCCACATAAACAAGGCAAATAGATTGACTAATGTCTGGGTACTACCTATGCCTGAATGCTAAGGTATGCAGGGAAACGGGTGTATAGTGCTGGTATTGGCGATGAATTGTCAAATATGTGGTATGTTGCAAGGTAAATAATGTCCCTAATTTAGTCAATGGAGGAAAAGTTCACAGTCTCTATTATAACAATGTGTGACAAAATCTGTTATATGTTGCCAAAAAGTCAGTGTCACCAGTGAGGCTGATAAACAATGTTTCAATAATAGCAGATAGGAAAGCAGTTCATAATCAATGTTAAGACAAAAGGATACAAAGTTAGCTGTTTTTTGCCTAATTCCCACAGTCAGTAGTGCTGCTAATGGAGGAACAGAACACAGTACCTGTTGTGGCAGACGCTGCCACTCTGAGCCGACATCCAATGCTCACCACTCGGTCGCTGCACCCTCCACGTTGCCCAAGGACCAAGTGGCCGGGGGTGAATGCTGGGGAAGCTGGACACGTCACTGCGTGCGTGGCGACAGGTAGCTATCGGATCGTTGCTCAGAGCTGCTTAAGCTGTGTCTTCGCGTGCTCGCTGGTTGAGGCCGCACTTCTTTGTTTGGCGTCCTGTATGTCGGGGCTCGCCTGATGCTTCCGTCGTGCTGAGTCAGTGGGCGAGAGACCATGGTGCGATGGGTAGAAATCAGTCGCTACTCCTTCCTCTGCCGGTATCGCGGTGCTCAATTCACTGTTGCTGGTAGAAGATCACTCGGTACATCAAAGGTGATGGATCAGTGCTGGTGCTCTGGATCATGATCCTTGAAGGGGAAGAGTGCTAATATTTCCTGTGCTGTATTATGTAAAAACACTGCTCCTGTGGTATAAACCTGCAGAGGGATCTAGTCTCCATTGTAGGATATTACTAAAGGAGTCAAAAGGTGGAAACATAACAAAAAAAAAAAAAACTGTCCACAGAGACGCAAGCATCAAAGTGGAACATGGTAGGGTGCTACATTTCTATCCATACAGGTGCAATATGTATGGTTTCATTCACATTTGTTTGGTGTACAGTGCGGTCACACACAAGGAATGTTTGACAGTTTCTGGTGGAACCAAAGGTCGGTCGCCAGGCAACAATTTTGGCGCCTTTTTTTTTTAATTTAAACTGTCTCTTTCCATTCACACACTGTTTGTCCTTGAGAAAGGTCCATGTGTGGAACCGAAACATCGGCTTAATAAACCTTCCTTTTTTTTTTCACAGATAATCTTTTTCTCTTTTTGTGCAAATCCTGTGAGTGACAGTACTCGAATCTATATATATATATATATATATATATATATATATATATATATATATATATATATATATATATATATATATATATATATATATATATATATATATATATATATATATAAAAAAAAGACAAGTATTTATCAGCACTCACTGTATCTTCAGCTTAACAAGTGTGGTTGGTGCAGCGCCTTTAGGGAGACTTCCGTAGGCTTCCCATACAAATACAGAGTAGACAAGAAAAAGGCAGCACTCGTTGTATCAAAAAGTGAAAAAAGTGTATTTAAGTTAAAAGTTCATTACAAGACCTGTTAATGGCAGCACATCTCTCTGCCTGCGACGTTTCGGGCCTGCAGCGTGCCCTTTCTCAAGCATAAGAGGATAATGTCAGTAACACATGCCAAACATTTAAACATCTCAACAGGAAATGACATCAGGCTCATTAGCTATCAGCATTTTTAACCCATTCTCTGCCATCCCTGTTGTTACATAGAGTCATAAGCAATTCACCTCTGGGAATTCCAAAATCAAATCTAACACACCTACTTCATGTCATGCTGCTACATTGTATCACAGAAATAAATACAGATCATAGTCCCTATTTAACCCGGATGGTGCCAGTGTCTTCAACCTGTGAATCCACCACACCTCCCTTTGCTTTAATTTTAATTCCCTATTGCCTCCAAATTTGAGGGGTGGAATTCCCTCCAGAACCATGTATTTTAATTGGTCTGCTACATGGCCAGCTTCTAGGAAATGTTTGGAGACAGGTAGTCTCATGTTTGATGGAGGATTTGTGTTGAGATATGCGTGACTTGACCATCTGTGTGGTTTCCCCAATGTATATGAAACCACATGGGCAGGTCAACGCATATATCACATATTTGGACACACAAGTAAAATGTCCTCTCAATGATATCTTTTCACCCGAACTGGGGTGTATAAAAGCTTCTCCTTTAATAACATGTGAACAGGGATACATCCCTAATTTTCTCCTTCCTAGGAAGGCATCACTCCGCTTGAATTGCGTTTTAACCTCAGACGAAGTGACCATACCACCGATAGTTTTACCCCTTCTGTATGACATGACTGGAGGAGCCACAAATTCTCCTATTTGAGGATAAGCTTTGCTTAGAATGTGCCAATGGCGGCGTAAGACTTTCCCTATGTTGTCACTAGAATTACTAAATTCAGATACAAACGGAATACGTTTGTTAGCCGAATCTGTATTCTTCCTGTCTGTTGTGTTACATTGCTCGCAATCTTCTTTTGTGCCATTTGAAGCACTTTCCCAGGGTATCCCCTATCCATAAATTTTTTGCACATTAATTGACGTTGTCTCGCCCTTTCTTCAGTGTTGCTTACAATTTTGTCAACCCTCATCAATTGGCTAATAGGTATAGACTTTTTTGTATGTGGTGGATGGTTACTATGGAAATGGAGATTCTGGTTACGGTCGGTGGGTTTTGTATATACTGATGTCTCTATCCCATTCATGGAATTCCTATAAACAAGTACATCTAAGAATTGTATATTCTCAAAATCATAAGACAATGTGAATGAGATTGAAGGATGCATCGTTTGCAAAAAACCGTGAAACCGCGATAGGGACTCAGCGTTACTGACATTATCCTGTTATGCTTGAGAAAGGGCACTCTGCAGGCCCGAAACGTCGCAGGCAGAGAGATGTGCTGCCATTAACAGGTCTTGTAATGAACTTTTAACTTAAATACACTTTTTTCACTTTTTGATACAACGAGTGCTGCCTTTTTCTGGTCTACTATATATATATATATATATATATATATATATACACATACGCATATTATATATATATATATATATATATATATATATATATATATATATATATATATATATATATATATATATATACACACACACACAAACACAGTATTGGTATAAAAATTAGCACATAAAATATGGCTTATTACCCATTTGTTATAATGACGCTGTGTTGCTTGTACTTTGTATATGAATATGGGCATACGGTGCATTTGGAGGTAAAATGGCATGGTTATCGGATATATCAAGGCAGATTTTGTGCATCTCAAAGTATTAACGCTTATAATAAACAATATACCCATATTTCATTTTTAGAATCCAAATTACCTGTGAAAAATAAAATCCATATAGAGGAAGATATTTCAAGCCATCCTTGAGAACATACCGTACATGACCCAAGGCATACTGCTGAACAGCCAACATATCCGCAACAATCCAATCAACTGTGAACAGGATAAAAATATTATTATAATTAGTGTTACCTCTAACAAGAACACTAACATAACTAGATTTGCAATTTTATAGATCATTTCATACACTTAACATAAACAGAAGCAGTGTCCCTTAGTTCAATAACCTAAGGCAAAGAATCAGATATTTGTTTTTCTTATTTTAACTGTGCTGAACCAATTGAAGCTAACTGCTAATGATTTGCTATAGGTGCCCAGCCAAGGGTACCTGCAGTTTTTCAGTACTGTGCTTCTGTAAATTTAGGAAGACTTTATAAGCAGGCTTCCATTTAAAAAATGCAGGGGAAATGTATGATTGTAGTCAGGGTAACATAGAATGAACCTTTGTATCCTCTAAATGAAGATAAAAAAACAAATATATGGAATAATATCAACTGAAAATATAAACTAAGCATTTCCTAAGGATACAAATTACTTTCAGATGGGAGTGACATGTTTATTTAACTAAATAACTTATTTTATCTATTCATGTCTTTGTTTTGCAATGCAAAGAAGACATACAGTAAATAACATATCTTACAGTGAGCCTGATGGAATATGGCGAGTGGATTGCCAGTGAAGTGAAAGAAAATGTGATTTTCACAAGTATTAGTTTTTGTTGGTTCGTACCAAGAATGAACTTGCAGACCTAAAAACTAACATAGTAATATGCTCACGGATACTAATGCCACACTGAACTTTGTGCAGAGCTGTGGAGTCAGATTAGGGAGTAATTTTTGGTATCTGGAGTTGGAGTCGCCAAAAATATACTTTATAGACTCCTAATAACTTTAAATACAAGCACTGAAAATAATCAAATCAGATTTAAAAGCTTCTATGAAGGAGGATATGGCAGAAGCAATTCTGTTTCTAAGAACAATACTTTAGCTGATTTTGGATAGCATTTTGCTGCTATTCTACAGCTACAGTATATGTGAGGTTCAATTGATAAATAGTTGTTTAAGGTTTTCCAATTGTTTTTAGTTTGTGTACTTTAACTTTGATATTGGTTTAGAATTACCAAAGGATATGGTTTATATTTTCGAGCTTTGGAAGTGGTAAAATGCCATTTATGGTGTTTACTTTCCTTCTTTCAATCAACATGGAAAATACATTAGTACTGTAAAGTATCAGTAACACCAAATAATGAAAGCATTTTAAAGTAATTAACTTATAATATATTGTTAACACTAGCTGTGTGTTTGCTTCAGAAAAACGACTATAGTTTATACAAATAAGATGCTGTGTAACCATGGGGACAGCCATACAAACTAGAAAAAGAAGAAAAGGCACAGGTTACATAGCACATAACAGATAATCCCTATACAATAGATTGGTGTTTTTTCTGTTATCTGCTGTGAAACCTTTTTTCCATCTTGAATGGCTGCCCCCATGGCTACACATCAGCTTGTTTTTATAAACAATAGTAGTTTTCTGAAGCAAACACACAGCTTTCACCTGTGCAGAGGAACAGTACATTATATTTGAATTACTTTGTTACTGTAAAAACAGAGCTACCATAAACTGGTTGAAGGATTTATATACCGACTTCACAGCCCTGATTTTGTGCTCCTTAAAATATGGAATATACTACAAATCACAAGGGTTAACATTGAATAGATTATGGTAGCCAGCTTGTTCCATGCTGTTTAACATAAAGGTAGTAGTAAATATCTGTAAATATATAAATATCTGGCTAGAGAACATATAGATAATAAAGCACAACCTATTGTTAAGTCACTTTGGAGTTTCATGTCTATAAAAAAGCATGAAACCGGAGGCTGGAGGTCATGAACTTACATTATAGTGACCAATTCTGAATATCAAAAACATTTTTAGCTCCACTTTTCTGGCAGTGTAAACCAATGACAAACCTTTGTATTGCAAATTTACTCAAAAGGTATTTCTCTCCAAAATGAAGCAAAAACGTATGTGTTACTATGCAGCTTCCTGTGAGGAAAAGACTATATATCAATATGATTTAGTAAAATTTCATAGACAAGCAAATTCAGTGTGAATCCTACTTATTACCATTTTATATAAAGATCATTAACTTCTATTCAGCTCTGGATTATTCAGCTGGAATGTTGCAGTGGATATAAAAGGGCTGATAAAGCTATATTTGCTCAAAATGCAATATGCAGTGCAAAGAATGTATCTACCATATTTGTATATGTATCTGTGACTATTCATATAATACACACAAACCTGTACACTGGTGATTGGAGATGTATAAGATATTTTCCTTCTTTGGCAAATCCCCATAGATGATTATCTAGGAATAAAAACAAATCAGAAGGGTAAAGAATGTTTTTGCAATAAAAAAAACATCACATTTGCACACACAATGGTCAGGGGCAAATAAACTTGGTATGCTTTTAGAGTGCTGCTGAAAACCATGGTATCTGGAAGAAACCCATGCAAAC
The DNA here is from genome assembly GCF_017654675.1 of Xenopus laevis. Taxonomy (NCBI): domain Eukaryota; kingdom Metazoa; phylum Chordata; class Amphibia; order Anura; family Pipidae; genus Xenopus; species Xenopus laevis. The sequence goes on from NC_054379.1 coordinate 101,565,208, forward strand.
TCTGTGTCTGAAATTGAACTTAAAGGAGCTGTTCACCTTTACATTTTTATTGTAACAATGTGAGCATAACAGGTTAAATACTGATTTCAAAGGCACACCATGTCAATACAAGATCAAAAGCACAAGAATATTATAATTTAACGTGACATGCATTTGTTGAAAGGTTATAATAAACTTTCAAAAATCCAGTTCCTCTATGATATGAAAAAAAGGAGAAGCAAGCATTAATGGTGGGATAAGAAAGCCATGTGAAAAATGTGTGAGCAAAGGCAGTTTGTGTATAGCACTATTTATTTGACTATTTATAACCAGGAAAATAGCCATTATAAATCTGGGACTGCTCAATACATTTAAACAGATTCCATCCCAAAGGCCAGTGAGGTTATTATTATAATTTTTATTAAGAGGTTACGCTTTTTGGTTAAAAGGCTATTTGTTCTTACTATGTATGGTTGTTAATATTGTATTTTCATATCTGTGAACAAGGATGATGCTGGATCAGAAAGCTGAGGCCTTAACCAAAAAAAAAAAAAAAATGGAGGGCACATCACTTCATAAAATAAAAAACAGAGCAGCCACCTGTTTATTAATGCTATAATGATCAGTGTTTTTAATTTTATGAGGTGATGTACCCTCCATTTTTTCCTTTTTTGGTTTGGATAATGGCAGCTTGAGGAGCTCTTATGAGTGGGGGCACTTTGAATCCTCTGCAGTCTGTCTGTAACACTCAGTGAAGGGAGCAGGGGTGAGTCTGAATCGTTATGCTGGAACTTATCCAAAAAGTCTAAAAATCTCTAACTCAAGTTTCAAATGATTTTCTCTGACATTGCAAAAAAACATATATACTGCTCTAAACAGTGTTCCAATGTGCTTTTTGGAATCACCATGACCAGGACTAACCACATTCTTTTCAGAAAAGATTACTGAGGAGGTTATTGTCTGAAGGTGACAGGCATATAATAGATCCAATTAGGCCCTGAAAAGTATTTTGAGATCAGAACATGCTGTAGGAGCAGACCAGACACCAATGTGTATGAGACGCAAGATAAATACATGCAAAGTGCATAAGTGCGTGGGTGTGTTACTTCCTAAATGCTTTGCAACGCTCGCCACGGGTGTTGCTTTGTTCTGATTACACAGCATGATTCATGGAGTATCAGAAAGATAAACTGCTAGGGTGGTGCCCAATGAATGTGCAATTCATTTGGAACCCATCTAACATGAAACAGCTTCTAATGAAAGTATATCTCAAGCAATATCAACTCAGAGGGGGGTTGGGGGGGGGGAAATATGATGGTTTTGCAATTTACACAACATTCTCAATTGAAAATTCTGTAACATTTAAAGGAGAAGGAAAGTTAATGAAGCAGTTTATTGCCAATAGATTAGCCACAATAGTGCAAGCTAGAACACTATTTATTCTGCAGAATGCTTTACCATTCCTGAGTAAACAGCTCTAGAAGCTCTCTCTGATTGTTTAGGATAGCAGTTGCCATATTAGCTTGGTGTGACATCACTTTCTGCCTGAATCTCTCTGTTCTCACTTATAGCTCTGGGCTCAGACTACAGCAGTGAGGGGAGGAGTAGAGGGAGAGAATAGCAAACTGAGCATGCTCTAGCCCAAGCCCTGGAGTTTTAAGCTGAAAACAGGAAGTCTGATGCAGGAAGTATATGCATACACAATAGAAGAACAGAAATGCAGTGTTTCTTTTGACAGAGGACTCAAAGCAGCATTATTTTGAAGGTTTACTGGTGTATTTATATAGACCTTTCTGATAAAGCTTACTTCGTTTTAGCCTTTCCTTCTCCTAAGTTTGCTAAAGTATTGTCTTAAATTGTGAAAAATGTATAATAAATGTTGTTCTTCGGTAATGGAATGCATGTTAGTAATGTAGTCCTGGATATTTGGGGGGGGGGGGAGAAAGCACACTGTGCACACTAATTCCCATGTTCCCTTTAGAAAGAAATGTAAGAATGAAAGTGGCATTAAAGGAGTTGTTCACCTTTAAATTAATTTTTAGTATGATGTAGAGCGATATTCTGAGACAATTTTGCAATTGGTTTTAATTTTTTCATTATTTGTGTTTTTTTAGTTATTTAGCTTTTTATTCAGCATCTCTCCAGTTTGCAGTCTCTGGTTGCTATGGTCCAAATTAACCTGGCAACCATGCACTGATTTGAATAAGAGACTGCAATATGAATAGCAGAGGGCCTGAATAGAAAGATGAGTAATAAAATGTAGCAATTACAATAAATGTGTAGCCTTATAGTGCATCCATTTTTAAATGGGGTCAGCGATTACCATTTGAAAGCTGGAAAGAGTCAGGAGAAGGCAAATAATTAAAAAACTATTTAAAAAAAATAATGAAGACCAACTGAAAAGTTGACTAGAATTGGCGATTCTATAACATGCTAAAAGTTAACCATCCCTTCAACTGGCAATTCCCGATGCTCGTTTTGTGTGAGAAACACACTGACTATGTTAGCAGGTGCTGCATGGAAACGCTGAAGCAAGCACTGTCCCATGATACTCATGCAAATTATAGTGTACCACAAGGTAGCACATTACCTATTCAGAAAGATGGGAGGCAGCTAGGGGAAATGAAAGGCCTACTCACTGCCATGCCTTTTCTTAACAAGATTATGGTGAACAAAATAATAGACAATCACATTAAATCACATTGTCTCACCACCACATTTAACAATTGTGATGAGGTATTGGTGTGTATTGTGTGCAGTGAGTTTTTCCCTCCAAACATAGCTATTGCATGTTTCTTCCAAAGAGTTTAACTTCTCTCTCGTCTGTTCACAGAATATTGTGCCAAAAGCACTGTAATGATCTTTTCCAAACTTAAAAGAACAATAACACCCAAAAATAAAAGTGTTTTAATGGAATGTCAATATAAACTATAACAGTCTTCCTGAAGCAAACACACCAGTTTTACCAGTACAGCATTACAGTACATTATATTTTCATTACTTTGAAATACATTTATTTTTTAGCGTTACTGTTCCTTTATGATGTGCAACATTTTTTTTTTAGACAAGCAGTTTTTTTCCATGTTGTCCTTCAATTAACACTATTCCTATCCGCTTTTTTTCTTATAGTATACAAACAAACAAGGACAGGTTCTTTTCTGTTACCAGATGTTATTAAACTGAGCGTTCTTTGTAATAATAAAATAGTACCTTGTACTTGATCCACAGTAAGATCGAATTAATCCTAATTGGAGGCAAAAAACATCCCATTGGGTTTATTTAATGTTTATATGATTTTCTAGTAGACTTAAGGTATGAAGATCCAAATTCTACCACATTTGCTCAGCAACTCTCCATTTTGAGATTTCTGCAGCTATCTGGTTGCTAGGGTGCCACTGAGCCTAACAACCAGGAAGAAATTAGATTGACAATCTGGAGGATGAATAGGAGAAGTCCAATAGAAAGAAACAAAATAAAAAGTAATAATAACATTATAAATAATAAAACTGTAGCCTTAGGAAAACATTGTTTGATTGTTTCTAATGTTATTAGAACAGATACTTTTGAAATACTAGGGTCAGTGAGCCCAACAACTATAAATCATTTAAATTTGCATACTGGAAAGAGAAGAGAAATAACAAACACTATAAAACATAAAGACCAAGTGAAAAGTTGCACTTAATAATATATACTGTAACATACTACAGGTTAACATAAAGGTGAAGTAGACCTTTAAATTAAATGTGTGAACAGCTTATACAGGACTGCGAATATCCTGGATATTTTATCAGTTGTTTCAATTACTTTGTCAACTAACACTGACTACACTTTAACCTACATGTAATAGGGAGGGCGGCTTTGCTGGCACATAACATGATCACTACAAGGGCAAATGCAACATCCATGCAGCAATGGAAGGGACACAGACACATGCCCTGACCATCAGTCCAAGGTCATTTTACAAAATGAAGGAAAACAGGAAAAACAGACTGATTCAGTTTATGTTAGTAAGCAATTATGACAAATAAGTGCACACACAATGACATGGAAATGCTTTCAATCAACCCCTTTAGGAAGTAGAGACATTAAATAAAACAGAACAGTCCATTTGATCAAGGGGGGGGGATACCCAGCAGCAGTTCTGTAGGTGCTTGATTCCATGTTTTGTTATCCCATTCTAACACTGCGCATTTTATTTTATTACAATGATCGTGAGTAGATTCAGGATAAGTAGTACAACCCCAACTCTTCACTGGCTGCAATTCACTTCCCACAGATATTCCCCTCAGTGCCCCACTGCACTGGCCCTAATGTGCACACCCCGAATAAACTGACCTCCACCCCGGTGTAATGCTGGAAGAAGAAGAGCACCATGCTCTGGTACAGGGTGTACAGTCTGTCATCGCCACTCCGGTAGATTCGCTCGGGTAGAACAGTGCTCAGGGCCCTCCAGCAGCTCCAGGCCAGTAGGTAGGTGGGAGCCGTGCCGAGCATGACAGCTGTGGGCACCATATAACGCAGGGCATACGTATAGAGCACAGCGGAAAGCAGCATGGCTGCGGCTAATAGGCACTCACTCCGAACACACACCGACTGACAACCGGCAACACGTGAGGAGCAGTGGGCGGAGCCAGGGTGGAGACCCCGTTCTCGCATCTGACAGAGGGAGGAGGGGCGGAGCTTCTAGGCCTAAGCCGCATAAGTATGTGTAGTAAGCATGCAGACTGCATGGGGGCAAATACTGCTGTGTTGTTGAAAATAACTTCATAATATCATCTATGGTTTCTGGGACCGGAGAGGTGCTGAGATATGATGGGACCGTACCGGGGCGCCAGGACGCAAGAGGGCGAGGTTGCTGACACCATGTTTATTGTGGGCAGGAGCTAACTGCACATGTGCTGAAATGGGAGGAGCAAGGGTAGTAACGCTTATCTGTTATGTGAGGGAGGGATTGCTTGGTAGGGAAAAGTGAAGGGGGGGTCAATTGGAGTCATTTGAGGTTTGTGGCTTGTCGCAGTCTATTATGCGCCCCAGGCAACCCTGCTGGCCACGGCACGCTTTGCCCTCCCCCTCGCGCGGCCGTGCGTAAAAGAGGACGCGCGTGCGCAACCGTGCGTAAAGGAGGGCGCGCGTGCGCAACCGTGCGTAAAGGAGGGCGCGCGTGCGCAACCGTGCGCAAAGGAGGACGCGCGTGCGCAACCTTGCACACCTGTCTCCTTTTTAGTGGCGGAATAGGGGTAGTCCCAAAACTCTTATTAGAAATGATTGGGTGGAACTGCTCCAGCCCTGATGTAAGTCTAGCTTTCTTCCCTATCGATAACACTGTAAAATCGTATTATTATTTTTACCAGCCCGGTGGCCACCCTAGATGTCCCCCACTTACAAAGTTCTCTGAATCCTACCTCGCTCATTTCTACCTGCACTTACATTTCAAGCAAGAATGGCATGATCCTTCTTTGTACCCCTATGACTTTGAAATGGATCTGGGCTGCTCCTGTCAGCACCTACTACAGGCATCAACACCAGGGGCTGTGCCCTCCTTTGGGGCTCATTTATAAACTTTGTGCAGGGCAGATTTATTTGCTAATGGTTGTATTACCCATGTTTTCTTCTGAACCATAACATATTGCACTGTGACCGCCTTTCCGGTTTTTGCGAATTCGCCTTGTGAATACATTTTCACAAATGGCTCGCAAATGAGATGGGTGTTTGCATGAGTGCGCCCAGTGTGCGAGGTTGTTGTGCGCGAAAATAGCGTTGACAGTAACTTAATTTCGCAAATTTGCATAACTGTTTTGCGAATATTCTCTCAGCCACCAAAGTTGTGGCTTAACTCAGGCGCAGAGTATTCGCAATTTGTATTTTTTGCCATATTTAAAGAGCTTTTATGGACATTCGCAGCGTGAAAAAAATGTGCAATTCTGTTTGTGCATTAAATACACCACTCTTATCCAGCTTTATAAATATAACCATGCGTAGGACAAATATTTTCACTGTGCGAATCATTTGGCTCTGCTCGAAGTTTATAAATGAGTCCCAGTGAATACATTTGCCCTGCACATGGTTACATTTATTAAGCTGAATAGGAGTGTGCAAACAGAATTGCAATTTGTTGTTTTTTTTACAATGCAACTGTCTATAACAACTTTTTAAATGTGTCAAAAATCGCAAATTGTGAATATTTATGTGCGTTTGAATTATGCCACAGCTTTGGAGGCGGAGAAAATATTTGCAAAACAGTTTCGCAAATTGCGAATTCAAGTTACTTTCAACTAAATCTTCGCGCACAACAACCTCGCACAGTGGGCGCACTCACGCAAACACGAAGATGTATTCACAATTCGAATTTGCAATATATTAGCGTTTAGGAAAAAACATGGTCAATACAACCATTTGCGAAAAAATATGCAATGTGCAAACTTTATAAATGACCCCCCCTTGTCTTTTCAACATGGCAGGACCCAGATCACGTTACAGTGAAACACACACACACACACACACACGTTTGTAGGTGGCCATATTGGCATGAACTCCAATGGAGAAATCTCTGTGTGTGTCTGTGTGATATTCAGCCTGCGCTGGTGAAAGGTGCAGTGCACAATCAACACAAATGAAACCTGGAATTAACACCTGCCTTGAACTACTGGTAATTCTGAGATTTTCTCTGCTGGTTGCACATACACCTGTTATGTGAATCAGACTCTAAAACTGTTATGGATACTGTATAGCATATATGTGGTGGAAGTAATGCCATCACTGCTATGAAAAAACATCCATAGGATTTATGTCCAGATTTGTGTCCACCTTAGTAAATCATGTGCTAGTTGCAGCTCACACTATTTAGTGGGCACTCACAATGTCTGAAGACACCTGGGAAAATTAAAATTGTCTTTTGGTACTTGAGTTCTTTCCGTGGGCCTGTGCATTTTTTTTCCAGAAAGGAAACACTAGCCCAAGGAACTTAGGGAATCAATTCATTGGGGAGTGTTTCATATATTGTTTCCAACATATAATCACAGTTTCCGTGTCATTTATACAGAAAGAAATAAAAATGATTGGCGTTGCTTGCCTGCGTGCCATTATTGGAATGCAGAGAGTTTTCACAAGGGCATAAAGTACAGTATTGTGGGCCGTAAAAGTATAGTGCTTCTCTGCACTTAGCCACACTTTAGTGAATGTGCACAAAGTCTTTATAGAGCAGGGTGGATTAATAATTACTCCATATCTGTACAGCATGATTGCATAGAAACACTCTTTTGATATATAAGACATAGCAATCACAAACAACAACCCTGAGCTACTAAACATTACAGTGCCTAAGCTTCCAGTGAGACGCAGTTAAAAGATCAAGGGAGATCCATGGAGAATTTTGGAGACAAAAAAAAAAATACAGTATAACATTGGCAAACACCAAAGTACACTGTTGACAAATGGAGATTATAATCACTGATCTCATGCCTTGGACCAGTTCTCTTGTTGCCTAACACACTGGCCTCGATGTTGTGTGTTTCTGATCCCTTTCTAACCCCTTTTCTGTTTTTGTGTATCCTCCTCCCCTTATACCATAGCAACGTTGTATAATAAAAATAAAACCACACTGGTCTGGGGTAATGTATTGTTATTATAAAAATAAAGGGATGAGCTTCCATAGCACTCCTGGGGTTTAATGCATATTAATGTACCTCATATATATATATATTTATTAGAAAGCACCTGCTTGTTATGTTTGTTTACTCAACGCATTTATATAGCTCTTGAATTTCTGTTTTTTGATAATCCATTGTTTCTTGTCAAGCTCTTTTACTGTGTGCTTTGTACAGTCCTATTCTTCCTCTTCCAGGATTTGTCTTTATCAGCCTTGCCATACTGTGTAACCTTTACAGAGTCTATATATGTTGCTTAGCCTTTTATGTAAGGTGTTCTACAAGTTCCTAAACCTGTTTAGCAACATGCCAACTGACTTTATTTTCTTTCCAGTAAAGGTGGCCATACACGCGAAGATCCACTCATTTTGCAAAGTTGCCAAACGAGTGGATCTTCCCCTATATGCCCACCTTGAGGCCCAACAATCGATTTAAGTGGCTGGAATACTACAGACAGTCTGAGTGAGGACCATATCAACCACATCATTTGTACAGGTTTTTTAAAGGGTTGGTTCACGTTTAAGTTAGCTTTTAGTATGTTATATATTGACCAGTTCTTAATAACTTTTCAATTGGTCTTCATTATTTACTTTTTATAGTTTATAATTGTTTGCCTTTTTGACTTTCCAGATCTGGGATTCACTGACCCCATTTAAAAACCAGTGCACTGCGAGACTACAAATGTATTGTTATGGCTACTTTTAATTACTGATCTTTCTAGTTAGGCCCGCTCCTATCATCCTAAAGGTTAACTCAAACTCACCCACTTTAAGTGGAGCTAGTTTACCTTTAAATTAGCCAATCTGACCCTAGCAACCAGGCAGAAATTTGAGTGACAACCTAGAGGATGAATAGCAGAAGTCCACTAGAAAGACACATAAAAAGTAATAAGAACATTACAAACAATCAGACTGTGGCAACTCAGCATGGAAAAGCTGGCAAGGTTGTATAGAAGTCAATGGGAATGTACTCTGGCAACTTATTTAGTTATTTATTTTCCCAGTTTATTAAAACATTCAAGAATGTCAGCTTAATTGAAAAGGAATGGGACAATGAGCTTCTCACTGGCATATGACTTTTTCAGCAAAAAAACACATGCTGAAATATTTTGTCCCAGTTTTTTTCTTAAGCTAGCATTCAAGAAAAAAAAGTCGCACAAGTTTTGTCGCCATTTTTTTTTCCTCGTCCGGGTTTTTTTTCACGAACTTGGATTTTGATAAATCTGCCCCTTAATGTCAAGTGTTATGGTGGATTTCAGTTGTCTAGAGGGAGTACATCATTAGGAAGGCAACACATCATAGTTTGCTACTTAAATTTATGAAATAAAGTAACAATGATTGGAAATAGGAGTTAGAAAGTGACCCAATTGTGTGTGCACATATAAAAGCACTGGTAGAGAGAGTATTATTTTATTTATTTTTTTATACATAGCAAATCTCATTCACGCGTTATGTTATTAGTGTAGTGTGGTGAATCTAGGCACCTATTATAATGATTAACATTGTTAAATGTCATCTTTTGACAAAGTATTCCTTAAGGTACATTAGAGCCTTCCAAAGAAAATATGTTTAAATATTTTATTTCATCATTTCATCAAGCACTATATCTTTTACAGGTGTCAGTTTCATAATTTAGCAAAAACATATAAACCTCCCTTTATATGTCAGTAAGAAATTCTTTCTTATTCTCTGTGGTTCTTCTAATGGTCTGTGTGTCTATCCAGGGTGATGAATGGCCAGATCAGTTTCTGCATTTATACATGATTCACTCTTAACCTACCACTCCAACATTATTGCACTTTTCAACCATTTCTATTAATTTCTTTTTAATACCCATAATTTTTCAGATGAGTTTAACTTATGGAGTATTTTTCAAAAGCTATTCTGGAAACGAGCTAATGGAAATTGTAAGTGCTGTTACCCTAGTTCCGCTTTGAAAAATAAAAAGTGAGGTTTGACAAATAGTAAAAAAATAGTTTGTACTGTGAAAAACACTCTTCTACAGAAAATACAATGTTTTAAACCCATTATGTATAAAACCAGTGTAAATACATAGTAGTAACAGATATATATCCAAAAAAGCAACCAAAGCTATCTACAGATATATTTTCTAAAGTGGCATCTTGATTCAGTATTCAAATAGCAGGGTGGAAAATTAATCTTTGTTGTTGTTGTTCTGCATATGTTTAGATTGAAACCCACTAATGAGGAAGAATAGTCTATGATCAAAAGAAATTTTAAAAGACAACAAAGGGAATGATACAGGTGGAAAGGTATATATAATGTTTTCCATAACCTTAGTAACATTGTGTTATATCTTTCTTCCAGTCTGGTAGATTCAGTTAATGTGAACTTGGAGACAAGGGTCATAAGTCGCAGGAAGATCTATGCATAAGGGGCCCGACAATAATGCAAAGGGGCGGAGCCATGGCATCATGATGGTCAGGGACGATCCCGCCCATTTTGCCGCCGAGGCGCCTTCCTTTTGTTGTCCCGACGGCAATCACCTTTTCATCGCCGGTCGGGGGTCCATGTCGCTAGTGCAGAGAGCGCAATTGTGCTCTCTGCACTAGCTGAGCCGAATTTCCGGCACTAGATGAGCCGAATTTCCGGGGTTGAAAATCGGAAAAAAAAGTTACCAGGAGCGGAATTTTTTCCACCCCTGACAACCAGGGGTGTGCTGCCGCTTGAGTAGGGTTGCCACCTGGCCGGTAAGAATGATGGTTGATCCAAATGTTATTAATAGGGAATAAAGATAAAAATATAGGAAGGCCAGTATTTTATTTCAGAAAAGGTGGCAACCCTACGCTTGAGGCGAGTGTCTCAACTCACCCCTGAGGATGGTGCCAGAAGACGAGTTATTACAAGTAGGAATGCACCGAATGCAGGATATGGCCTTTTTCAGCAGGATTTGGATTCGGCGGAATCCTTATGTCTGGCCGAACTGAATGAGAATGCATATGTAAGTTAGGGACAGGGAGGGAAATCACATGATTTTTCATCACAAAACAAGGAAGTGAAAAAGGTTCACACTTTTTCCTTTTCGGCGCTAATTTGCATACGCAAATTCAGATTTGGTTTGGTATTCGGCCGAATCTTTCAGAAAGGATTCGGGAATTTAGCTGAATCTCAAATAGTGGATTCCTGGTGCTTCCCTAATTACAAGTTTACTGGAAAGTACATTGCTGGTAAGTCTCTAATGCCGGATCCTTCCTTGGCAGGTATTTTACCAGCTAGGCCAACTCTCACACTTTGTGACTGCAATTTTACTTTGATTTTATACAGACAATTATATAGAATCGCACAATGGTTTTGTACCACCTTTTATCTTTTAATGGAAGATTGAACTGTAACAGGTGAGTTCACAAATCTGGCATCTAAGTTAAAGTAAAGTTAATGCTGTACCTGTTCCACATACAAACTTAGAAATGTGGCAGGATCTTAGGGTGCTTTTAACAGGTATTCATAAAACTGCATCGTAACTGCAGCAAAAAATGCAAATACACTGACATGCAGAATGGGAAAGCAAGCGTTAATTGAATATACAGAATTATAATATCATTGGCATTACCGAGACCCTATAGTATGTAACATTTGACAGGCCTTTTGATTTAAATAAATAAAAATATTTATAGGATGAATAATTGAAATAATAAAAGCAGTGATATTGGACTTGGATGTGTATAAACCTTTTAGGCATGCTTTGCATGAATAGCAATTAGCAAATTCAACCACCCAGCTACAATTACAAAACAAAAAATCTAGGGCAGGCATGACGAAAGGAGCCAAGGACCAGTCAAGGAGTTCACCCTACTGGCTTTACTCAGTCTCCTGATGTCTGTGTGTTTGTTCTTATGGCACAGTGTGTCTGGCTCTCAACAAACCCCTTTTCTATACCAGGATAATCTTCTTGAGGCATTGAGCAAATTCTTACTTAGTTGAAGGCAATTATTAATGTTTAAATTCTCCATATGCAGTCATCATTATATGTTCAAGTGAAACTCAGAAAGGAGATTTGCAGCAGCGATGTTGTTTTTCAGCCCAACAAATACAAGTTTACGATATGCTATTATCTTCTTTGGTATGGATCTGAATTCTAGGTATTTCAGGAATGTGCTTTTTTTTTTTTTGCAAAGACTTTACCTACTAATGTAGTAGACCATGGCTTTCTTTAGTGCCTATCTGTTGTTTCTATGAATCTGAAAAGTGCAGCAGTTGTCATTGTAACTTCTTCCTCCAAACATGCTTTATCCTGCATTTCTCTTCCTTTTACTCTCATGCTTCATAAAACATTTTTCACTACCTCCCCCATCAAATCCCAGTTCTATACAAATCTCAGCCTCTCTACTCTCCTCTCCTTCCCTCTCCACACATGAAGTTTATAAAGTATTCTAGCTATTCCACAAAACGCCTCTTTTTCATACAAACTAAGAACTTACAAATCCCACTCTCACTTAGGGGCAAATTCACTATGTGCCGAAGCGCCTAACGCTAGCGTCAATTCGCTAGCGTTGGCCATTTTCGTTACTTCGCAAATTCACTAACGGACGCTGGCGTAACTTCGCTAGCGTAACTTCGCACCCTTACGCCTGGCGAATTTGAGCAATGGACGTAACTGCGCAAACGCGCGCATTGTTCTGAACGCTACCTTTTACGCTAGACTTCCTTCGCCACCTCAGACCAGGCGAAGCGCAATAGAGTAGATAGGGATTTCTTCAAAAAAAGTTAAAAATTTTTCGAAGTCCCAAAAAACGCTGGTGTTTTTTCTATATTATGGGTGATAGGCTGAAAAAGATCTAAATTTTTTTTGGAGCTCCCCTCCTTCCCCCCTACATTTCCTAACTCATGGCAACTTAACTATACAGTGGGCACATGGGTAGGGCAAAATAAAAATTTTATTTGATGTTTTGAAGGTTTCCCAGGCATTTGTAGTGCTGCTACATATTCCTCCATTGAAATTTGAATTTGGCGCCGTATGCAAATTAACCATCGCTAGCGTAACTTCGCTTCGCGAATCAACGATAGCGCAACTTCGCAACCTTACGCTACCCCTGAGCGCAACTTTGGATTTTAGTGAGTTTGCGAAGCGCTGGCAAAACTACGCCTGGCGGAGTGCGGCGAAGTTACGCCTGGCGCAACTACGAATCTTAGTGCATTTGCCCCTTAGTCTATCTTTCCTTTCTATTACTGGCAGCTGGGGACATTTCCCCAAACCCTGGCCCGTACCCCATCCCAGTTATATCACGGCCACAAGCTCCTTCTCTTCGGTGCAAATTCCAACAGTACAGAACTCTTACTCCTATACCCAAAAACCCAGTTAATCTTTCCTGTGCTCTCTGCAATGCCAGATCTGTCTGCAACAAACTTTCCATTGCAAATTCCTTTAACCTACTTGCACTTATTGAAACCTGGCTTTCTCCTACCGACACTGCCTCACCTGCTGCCCTGTCCTATGGGGCCTACACCTTACCCATACTCCCAGGCCTGGTAACAGACCTGGAGGTGGGTAGGTTTGCTTCTCTCTCCCCGCTGTACTTCTTCTACCTGTTCCCTCCCCATCATTCTCCTCATTTGAGGCTCACTGCATTAGGCTCTTTTCTCCTGTTTTCACTGCATTGCTGTCATATATCGACCACCAGGACCAACTACACAATTTCTGGACAACTTTGATGCCTGGCTTCCTTACTATCTTTCATCTAACATCCCATCCATCATATTAGGTGACTTTGATATACCCGTTAACAACATTAAGAACCCTTCTGTCTCTAAACTTCTTTCACTAACCTCCTCCCTAGTCTTATCTTTGTGCTCAGACTCCCCTTCTCACTCCAATGGTAACACTCTGGATCTCATATTTACCAGACTCTGTTCAACCACCAATTTTACTAACTTACCATTTCCCCTCTCTGATCACAATATGTTCACATTTCAACTCTCACTAACTCCCTCCTCACCCCCTGCTATTCCCCAAAACACGTACTTACCGTGATTCACAAGCTGTAGACGTGTCACATCTCTCTTCTTCCTTTGACTCTCTTCACTCTAATATCTCAGCCATCTCTTGTCCTAATGTGGCTACCTTGGTCTACTATAGTACTCTCACCATTGCCGTCAATGAGCTTGCTCCTATAAAAACTAAATGTGCTAGACCCAAACCACTTCAACCTTGGCATACTGCTCATACAAAAGTGCTCCAAAGACACTCACGTGCACTTGAGCTTCACGCTCAGAATCAGAATTGGAGCTATAAATCTGCTCTGCGCTCCAATAACACCAGCCTCTTCCAAGCCAAACAAACATACTTTACTTCACTGATTAACTCCCTTTCTAAAAAAACAGCACAACTTTTCTCCACCTTTAACACTCTCCTTTCCCCTTCTCCACCCCCTCGGTGCACATCTGTCTCTGCTCAAGATATTGCTGAGCACTTCAAAAACAAAATTGACACTATCAGAAGGGACATTACACTACTCAACCCCTCTAGACTTCCACCACCCTCCCTCGACATTCCCCAGTCTCTCCTGCGCTCCTTCAACCCTGTCACTGATGAAGAAGTCTCAAAGCTTTTGGCCTCTTCTCAACTTACCACCTGCCCGCTTGATCCAATTCCCTCAAAACTTCTTGGCAGTACCAGTCCTTGTCTAATCAAAGCCTTAACTCACCTATTAAATCTTTCGGTCTCAACTGGACTGTTTCCTTCTCATATAAAACATGCTCTTGTCACCCCCATTCTGAAAAAACCCTTTCTTGATCTCTCCAATCTTGACAACCTCCGACCTATCTCTCTGCTACATTTCATCTCTAAACTACTTGAGCGCCTAGTCTACAACCGACTAACCTCATTCCTCTCTGACAATAACCTGCTGGACCCCCTACAATCTGGTTTTAAGCCACAACACTCCACTGAAACTGCCCTGACTCGACTAACTAATGACCTTTTAACTGCTAAAGCCAACAATCACTTCTCACTACTAATACTGCTTGATCTCTCAGCTGCATTTGACGCTGTAGATCACCCTCTCCTCCTCCAGTCCCTCCATTCACTTGGCCTTCGTGACACAGCCCTGTCCTGGTTCTCTTCTTACATCTCCAATCGTTCCTTCAGTGTCTCCTACAACGGAGTAGCATCTTCTCCCCTACCTCTTTTTGTCAGGGGTTCCTCAAGGCTCTGTCCTGGGACCATTACTATTCTCCCTCTATACTTCCTCCCTCGGCAAATTAATCAACTCGTATGGTTTCCACTACCACCTCTATGCTGACGATACTCAGATCTATCTCTCATCTCCTGATCTCAACCCAGAACTCCTAACTAGCGTCTCCTCCTGCCTGTCTGTTATCTCTACCTGGATGTCGCAACGTGACCTTAAATTAAACCTCTCTATAACTGAAATGGTTCTCTTTCCTCCAACTAACACCTGTAACATCCCGGAAGTATCCATCATAGCTAACAATTCCACTATCACGCCCTCTCCCCAGGCCCGGTGCCTTGGGGTTATCCTAGATTCTGCCCTGTCATTCACTCCTCATATCCAGTCACTTATTAAATCATGTCACTTCCACCTAAGGAACATATCCAAAATACGATCATTTATCACCCAAGATGCTGCCAAAATTCTTATTCACGCTCTCATCATATAGCGTCTAGACTACTGTAACTCTCTTTTAATTGGCCTTCCCCTCCAGAGACTGTCACCTCTCCAGTCCATAATGAACACTGCTGCAAGGCTCATACACCTTAGCAACCACTCCTCCTCTGCCACGCCATTCTGTCAATCCCTGCACTGGCTTCCGCTACCTTTCAGAATCAAATTCAAATTAATGACCCTGACATTCAAAGCACTTCATAACTCTGCTGCATCCTACATCTCTGAACTCATCTCTATATACTCACCCAACCGCTTACTACGCTCCTCTACTGACCTACTACTCAACTCTTCACTTGCTCGCATTCAAGACTTTGCAAGGGCTGCACGCCTCCTCTGGAACTCTCTCCCACGGTCTGTCCGACTTTCTCCCAACCTTTCTGCTTTCAAGAAATCTCTTAAAACGCACTTCTTTCGAGAAGCCTACCCTCACTCTGCGTAACTACCAAATGCAACACCACATACAGTACCACATTTCTCACCCACTTAATTTCAATCTTGCCCACTCCCACACCTTGTGTATTACCTTGTATACCGGTACCGGTATTGACTGTGATGTATGTAACTCCATATGTTCTATTTAAATAACTCATGTGATTTAGTTGTATAATCACATTTACTTTACAGTGCTATGCAATATGTTGGTGATATACAAATACATGTTAATAATAATAATAATAATAATAATTGAGGTCAGTTGCTGTTATTCCTGGTGTCTTGCTGAATGGTGGAGTCATGTCTCCCAATGACAAATTCTATCAGATATTCTTGTACCATGACTCCCTCATTGATACCAGCAGAGAACTTCATATGTCTTTTACTAGTCTTTTTCTTACACAACATAAGAGGCCATTGGGAGATACCCTACCTTAGGTAGTCAGGAAGACTACAAGCTCAGCTGTGAGTGATATATATTTGTGCTGATGTGAAGAATAGGATGAGGTGGCACAAAATCTAATAATCTTAATATGAAGCCCCTCCCTATATTTTATCTCTGATCTCCAAATACTCTCCTTCACACAACCTTCGCTCTGCTTCTGATCTTCGCCTTGCTTCTCCTCTCATCACTTCTGCCCATTCTTGTCTATAAGACTTCTCTCTGGCTTGTGCTTTTCTCTGGAACTCTCTACTTTGAGCTGTCAGACTTTCTTCTTCTTTCCAAACTTTCAAGCGCGCCTTAAAGACCCACCTGTTAATAATTAATCAATCATTGCTGTATCAAAAATCACAAATTGTTTCTAAAATCCTAATGTCTCAATTGTACCCTAACCTTTAGTTTGTAAACTCTAATTTGTAGGGCCCTCTAATCCTATTGTACTCTGTAATTTAAGAGACTTACCCTGGTGGTCTAGTGGGCAGCGGGGTCCACGCCGCGTCCTTGGCGTGGACGCCCTCTGCGCCGCTCCTGTCCTGCCCTTGCCAGCACCATCTTTGTCTACTAGGGCGCGCGCCTGCGCGTCTATTAAAGGTGCTGGCGCAACGGCGGGAAATTGCGCACGTTTTGGCGCCAATTGGATCCCTATTTAAGGCCCATTCAGACCTGTAGCCAGTGCCCGTTATAGGTTCATATCCTGTGGTTTCCTGAGCTTTTGCTACCTGTTCCTGAATTTGCTATCCTGACTGATTATCCGTGTTTGACCCAGCCTGTTCCTGACTACTCTGCATTCTGTATCCTGACCCTTGCCTACCTACGACAAATCTTCCTGCTTAACCCCTTGATTGACAACCCAGTTTGACCCTTGCCTGCCTGACGATTCTGATATCCGCCTGCCTCGACCCAGCCTGTCTGACCATCCTTCTGCCTTATCCAGTCTGTCTGATTATCTAGTTTTGACCCCTTGCCTGCCTGACGATTCTGTTATCTGCCTGTCCTGATCCGGTCTGTTCCGTTTCCACCAGACGCCTTGTCCTTGATCTTCTGCCCAAAGACTCTTGCTATCCGGTCGTGCCCCTTTGCCAGCCAGAGCTCCTCACCTTGTACCCCTCGTTAAGTCCAGGTGGCACCCAATTAAGCTGAGGGCTCCTCCCGAAGCCCAAAGGTGGTCACACTACTGGTGAAGCCGAGACCAGGGTCCTTGGCATTTGTTCTGGTATTGGGTGCCGGCCATGACATGTAACCCTTGTTTGTTATCCACCATTGATTCTCTGTTTGTTATAACTAGGGTAAAGCACTGCGTATCATGTCAGCGCTATATAAATAAATGATGATAATAGAAGGATGGGGGATATCTTTCAGGGGCCAAAAATCATTCAAAAGGTAACTGCTTTCAAAAGCTTAGTTTAAAAAAATGTAATCATCGTAATGATTTATTTATATAGTGCAAACAAATTACACAGTTTACATTAGTTTATAATGAACAGGAAACAATTAAATCATGTACTATGTAGTGTATTGTTCCAGTCCCAAACAGTCCCCAGAGGCCCAATAAATAGTTACTATCTATGGCATTTTACAGCAGCCCCTCTGGTATTTGCAAGAATCCACAGAGTTATAATCTTGGCCTCAATGGAACAGCATTTGAGTACTTTTTCCCCCTTTTCACAGCCAAAGAAATTCAAGTACGCTGGAAGAACATAAAATACTGCTATTGGCAGGAGGTAGCTGCTCAAAAAGAAAAGATTCCCGCAGTGGTGCCTCTGTACCAGACAAAAAAGGTACATCTATGCAGATAGGCTGCCTTGGTGCTTTGGAGTACAAAGACATGCATACCCAATTTGGATTCGGGGGAATATGTACTTTCCAAAAATATATGGTTTTCTGGGGTGAACATACTTTTTTCTACTCCCCCCCCCAAAACTATGTAAATGTGTTGATTTTAAAGTATATGAAATGACAGACCATATGGGGTCTTCATTTTGGGGCCCCTATATGCCACGTGCTTGGGTACACCTATACATTTTGAGCATCATACTGTTCAGCGGACCCCAGGCTTTCATATTTGGGGTGATTTGTCTTGATACCTAATAGTATGTGGGAAATACGATGCTGCAGGGTGGAATTTTGAGGTGATTTTTAAAAATGATACCAAAATTTCCAAATTTAGGAAAGGTTTCGACTTGGTGCTTTGGAGTATAAAGACATGCATACGCAATTAGGATTCAGGGGAATGTGTAGTTTCCAAAAATATATGGTTTTCTGGGTTGAACATACTTTTTACTACCTTTGCCCCCCCCCCCCAAAACTATGTAAATATGTTGATTTCTGGAATTACAGAACTGATAGCTCAAATGAGGTGTCTACATTTGGGGGCCCCTATATGCCGCATGCTTAGGTAAACCTATACATATTGGGCATCAAACTGTTCAGTGGACTCCTGGCAATCATATTTAGGGTGTTTTGATGTACGTAATGATGTGTGGGAGATATGATGCTGTAGATTGGAAGCTTTGAATTTCAAAAAATTCACCAATTTCTCTATAACATTTGCAACTTGGTAGTTTGGAGTACAAAGGTATATTTACCCATTTTTGATTCTCCAGAATCTGTTATTTCTAATTATGGGTAGTTTTCTAGGGTAAACTTACTCTTAGTGGAATGTTTGACCTTGAAATCAGAAGTATGCCGTATGGGGAGCGGTGCTTTGGAAATTTGGTTGTGTACTGCTTGTAGATTTTGATCTATACAAGTGAGAAATCTCCATAAAACTATATATATTTGGTATTGTCGCGTTCAGGAGAAATAGACCTTTCGAAATCGGCTGTGTTCTCATACATAAAATCAATTATGTTTCTGATGTGATTGTTCTTTGTGAAACATGATTTTTATTTCATTTAATTAGACACTTACAAGTCTATATTTTTTACAGAAGTAAAATTACACCAAAATTCTTGCATATTTTGAGTTTTCTTGTTTTTCAAACAAGCATTTCACACTTTCTACAAAATTGAGTGAACAAATTAAAAACATTTCCTGTTTTAAAGAGATTTAAAATGAATAAAAACCCACAAATAATAATATCACTCTCTACATCTTATTAAAAGTTAACTCAAAGGTGAACAACCCCTTTAAATATTGCAATTGCCCTCAGTTTATTTGGAAAAGTACACTGCTTTTAATTCGCATTTAATGAAATTGCCAATTGCTCCGTTAGTTTGCATCACAGATTCCATGAAAGCAAATGGAAGTCCCAGATCCATCCGAGGTTGTTCCCAGGAGCTGTCTATGAAAGGAAATGGGGAACATGCTTTGAGAAACATGAAGTGGGAACATTCTGCATATTATTTATAGAAGCAGCACCGAGCGCTGGAAATCCCAGACATAGCCATCTAATAATAGTTGTCCAGAAGACTCAAAGGGCAGTGTGACGATCCTTGTTGAAAAAAATGTCCGGCTTAAACTGGTTACAATGAAAATCCTGTTTACTTGTGGTTTGCAAAATCACTTGTCACAATTTGTGGCACTTCAGAAAATGCCACTAAATTCTCAGGAGGGAGTAACTTGTTTTAATTTTATAAACGGTAAATACATATTTATTTAAATTGTTAGCCTTTAGCTGCTTATCAAAATTATATTTCCATTTTATACTACCTACACCAATATTAACTGAATTTAAAACTGACATAACATTAACACCCCCCCCCCCTTATTAATGCAGTGTTAGAGAGGGCTAAGCCAGTGCACTTACAGGATAGGGGGTTGTCAGTCAAGTAAATGGGGGGAGGATTCGTCCATCTGCAAAACATTGTCCTGTCTGACTTTGTCCACTTACCTTATGGTAAGTGACTATTGCTTTTTCTGATTACTTTTCCATCTTCTACAAGGCTGTGAAACATGCTATATCTATAAAATGAACTGCTTTAATTTACATAAACTGTTGCTGCTAAGGATTTTAAATACAAATCTACTGATAATATTTATTGAGTTTAAATTGATAGTATTAGCCTAGAAACAACATATATATATGTATATTTATATATACTGAATATGGAACTACTGACCGCCTTTCTCTGTGAAATGATATGTTTTACAGATACATTTGTTCATGAAACAGCAGCACTGGGGCATGTTTCCAGAGGTAAAACAAAGACATTAGGGGGGAGAGAGAGAGAGAAATAAGTACAATTATTCATAAAGCTTAACACAAACAATTTCTCCTAACGTGATCCAGAAGCATTTAGACAAAATTAGTTTTATAAGCTCCACTGGGCAGGGACTGGTGAGAATGATGTATAATCTCTGTAAATTGTTATGTACACTATATAAATAACAGATAATAAAACCGTCAATAAAGTTTACATGAAAGAAGCCCCTGGGCCAGATGGAATACACCCAGTGATTCTTTAGCACACAATTTAATACCATTATTTTTTGCTTCAGATTTCATATTTTTTATTTACCACTATGGAAAAATAACACATTGTCTGAATGTTGTAAGATGCAGGATACCACACTCTGGAAGGAGAAAGGCATATGGTGCTTAGGACAAGTTCTGGATAATGGCAACATTGTCATTTGAACAACTTAAACTAGAATACAGCCTCCCCAATCATTTCCTTTTTAGATACCTACAGCTCCGTCATGCCCTAGCTACACAATACCCTCAAGGGTACCCCACTCTGGAAACCAGTGTATGTATTCGCTGTATCCAAGCTGGATACTCTAAGGGGCAAATTTACTTATGGTCGAATAATCGAGGGATATTCGACTGCCGAATGGAAATCCTTCGACTTCGAATATCGAAGTCGAAGGATTTACCGCGATCAATCGTTCGATTCGAAGGATTTTAATCCATCGATCAAACGATTTTTCTTTGACCCAAAAAAGATTGCAAAGCCTATGGGGACCTTCCCCATAGGCTAACATTGACTTCGGTAGGTTTTTTGGTGGCAAACTAGGGGGTCAAAGTTTTTTTTTAAAGAGACAGTACTTCGTCTATCGAATGGTTGAATAGTCGAACGATTTTTAGGTCGAAGTAGCCCATTCGATGTTGGTTGGTCGAAGTATCCAAAAAAAACATTCGAAATTCGAAGTTTTTTTATTCTATTCCTTCAGTCGAGCTAAGTAAATGGGCCCCTAAGGGTTTGATATCTAAACTATATGGCATTCTACTAACACCCGCATCTAACACACACACCCAACGCTCGAAAACTGCATGGCAAGATAATGTTGGCCAGCTGGATCAAGAAGAGTGGGAAGAGGCCCCTAAATACACCTCCCCATATTTACGTGAACATACTATACAAAGCTATATCCTGCATAGAGCATACACTACCCCCTTAACCCTTAGGCACTTTCGCAGAAACACAAATCCACAATGCCCCAAATGTTGCTCCAATCTTCCTAACTTTTTCCACCTAATATGGGCCTGCCCAGCGATTTCCAGATACTGGGTGCAAATAACCAAGTTTATACATGATTTCATGGGATCCCGGGTTTCTCTGGACCCTAAAGTCTGCCTAGTGGCAATTATAAAGGACCTATACACCAACACATACTTGAGAACAGCAATGGCAGAATTACTTCACTGTGCAATGAAACACATTAACAGTAGGTAGTCGTCACCACAATGCCCAACTCAATCCAATGTGGAAAATGGTGTTTAATAATACTCACAACTTGTATGAGACTATGTAACAAAAGTCGTTTTGTTATCAGAAAAGATGTTTTTGAACTAATCTATGTTTGTGCCATCTCAGTGTGAAACCTTGCAAAATAATAAAAGTGTTTGAAACAAAAAAAAAATACACAAAGAAGGAAAACAATACAAATTATTAATCTATATATTTAGATGCACTGGAAACAAATGCATTATATGCAACTCCCCCTTACAAAAAACACTGTTAAAACATGGTGCATTTTGCACGGGTATAAATAAATGTCTTGTAAAATAAATATTTTCTCTTTAATGTTCCTTTTTAACAAACTATTAACTTTTGCTACTTTATAGTATAAAAAAAAACAGTGACGGTATTTATAAGAACTCCATACATTTATTTTAATCTGATACTTGGTTGCTTGACTTGTTTACATAGCAAAAGCTAATGAGAATTTGATTGCTGACAACTGTATTGGAACTCCATACTGAGCAATGGACCTGTCAGTATTTCTCCCATGCAGCAGTCGCATTTTTGGGTGAAGGACAGTTGGATTTCTCAGTTGCTCCTGCTCTGGTCTGGGTCATACAGGTGTTATACACATGTGCCTTAGTATATATGCCTAACTATGTGTCAATGTTTACACAGTTTAGCAGTTTCATGATTTGCAAGGACATAGAATAAAAAATGGCAGAGGTATATTTGTTCCATAAATAACTTTATCTTAAAATGACCACTGCAAGCAACATGCTGAATACAATGATACATCTGCACAGGTCAGTGCTGGGACCTCCAGTAAATAATTGATGTATACACAAAACAGTGCCACACAGTAAGAAATGATTTGTTACTTTAAATTTGTCACATCTGGAAACCTTACGTAATGTAACAGAAAACCATTGGTGCTATTTAGCTGTGCCACAAGGACAATTTGGATTCAGCAACACAGTTTTACAAGATACATTGATATACTTGAAAAATAAAGCCTCATGTTGTTCCTAACAAATCCATCACAGTGAGGTCATAATAGATATTGCTATGTATTGTGTTGTATCTATTCCTTAGTGTATGGGTTCATTACAGAACTGAACATGCCCATAACTATATTGTGCACTAGCCCTGCCCAGTAGGGGCACTTGAGTATATCGGAATCATCAATTATTTTCTTGGCTCAGTACAAGGATCACAAAGCCTATAGTAATATAAATATATAGCAAATATATGAATGGAGTATTCTTTCTTGGTGCATCCAAACTGTTTTACACACAAGCCTATTACCTGATCTGGTAAAATTTTTTCCTTTTTTTTGTGTGACATTGGGACAGTTACAAACCAGTGGGCAGATTTACTAACTGGTGAAAATTCGCCATCATCAAATTCACACCCAGCACAACACCAGACGAAAACTCGCTCAGACTACACTAATTCACTAAAATTCAGAGTTTGGTAGTGGGCCCCGTATGCTGGCAACTATTCACTATCGTTACTTTGGCAATGCGAGCATTTGATACTTTAATGCACTTCGTCTGGTCTGAGGTGGCGAAGGCAACTCTCGCAAAAGAGATAAAATCCACACATTTTTTGCGGAGTAATGTCCATTCACCAGAGCAAATTGTCGCCTGGTGATAGAGTGCGAATGACTGGTAGTGTCTGTCTCTTTCGCTAGTGAATTGGCGTCTGCATCTGTTAGTAAATTGGCAATGTCCTTGCAGGTGGTAACGCTAGCCATTTCGCCCTTTGGTAAATCAGCCCCCAGGAAACTCATATATGAATGGAGCACAGAGCACACCATTCCTTATTTGGCATATGACTGTGGGGCATCTTTGTCTGTTTTTGTTGGGATGCTAAACAGTTTTCCCTATGTTTAAGGAATCTGTGGCCCCATTCACTACTCAAGCAGCAAGCTGTTGGGCCTTGTCCTCTTATTAGAAACGTAATGTATGACCCCCAAATTTCCATATTTGAATATTCCTGTTTTTTATTTGTATGCTCTTCCCATTAGAGCACATCTTTCTGTTCCTAAATACTTCCAGTTCTTGTAAAATTCTGAAACCTCTGTGCTCTGCAGAATACGTGTTTTAAAAATTATAATTTAGCAACTACATTTGAAAATAAACCCTGGTGTATCTTACAAGGGGATACATTCGTTATACACACAGTATATATATAATTTTCTTTTTACACTTACTGTACATATACACATACATATATACAGTGTATATCGTCCCCAACAATGCAATTTACCACTTTCAGCAAATGAATGTCTGTGTGTTTACACTGCAGGATTCTATAACGCTATAAAAAATTGTAGCATAACAGCTGCCTGTGACTGCCACAGCTGCTATACATATAGCGATTTTGACAGGAGACATCAGGAACAAATTAGAAGGGATTGAAAGAAATATTTTATATTATTGAGAAAGGATTCAGATGGCTGTGAGTGTGGCACTGAAGCAATGAAGGCCAAGGGGCATGTGCAATGCTGAATCCCCTCACTGCTCATTTTGGGGGTATTAATGACTGACATGAGTAGAACACTGTTTTAATGTTGTGAGAAGCCAATAACATGGTGTTTGGATTTTGTCATTTCATGTGAAGATTAATCTCTATATTTTCTCTCTTTGGTTTTAGGATTATTGGATGAAAAACAATCACTGCAGTCTCACAGGCATGTGACATTTGCCATTTACAAAAATGCATTTGCCGGTTGCCATGTGAGTTAAGCTGTGTTAAGCAACAGATTTACTGGCATTTAAAAGTATCAACATTTTTTATGAGAAGGGGTCTCTTGAGCTAGTCCATGTCCTGACATTCTTACCATAAAGAGTGACGGTACATTTTTTTAGGTGAGAACTGCCAGTTTGATGCCGGTTAGTTGGGGCATCTAAAAATGACCATTATGTTTCACTTACCAGTTAGCAAACGTACCCTACATTTTTAATGTTCCCTTTGTGTCTTACTAAATATAATAATAATGTATAATTTTTTTTTTTTGCTTATTTCTAGTATTGTTAATGACTTACACTTGCTTGCTTAAGATGCTATTGTCTCTGACTGGCTGTCCATAACCTTCTTTGTTACAGAAAGTTCTGTATCTGCATTAAGCAAGAAGTACTAGAAGCATAGAAGCCACACCACCCAGGCTATTAAAGAACATGTAACCCCCTCCCTATACACAAGAAAATGTTATCATTGAACAGTTTTTTTGAAAACATTAAATACCTGCAACCCTAGTCGTTAAAAGGTTAATAGTAAGGCTGCAGCATCCACTTAATCACTAAAGCTGGCCATAGCCACAAACATGAAGTTGTATGAAATGAGGTTTGTACAATTTTCAGACTGTGTGTGGATCGTCCCAAAATTTTTTGTACTATGGCGATTGGTTGTTTGGCCAATTGGACAGGTTAGATTTCTGTTGGCTAAAGATATCTCTGAATGTATCTCTGACGTAATCAATATGTGACTACTACCCTTTTTTTACGATTCCTGTCTGTCAATAAATGGCCAAAATATTGTCTGATTTGGTCTCTTCACTACTTTATTTAATCTGAATGGTTAGTTGTAGGTCAGAAGATTGCAGAAGATTGCAACAGAAGAGTTTTGGTCAGACATAAGGATAAAATCTGTAAGTCTATGACCAGCTTTAGGATTCCTTCACCTTCTCTAACCCACTCGGCCCCCTCCCTCAGGAATTCACTTTGGCTTTTGGCTACTGGGCATGCTCCGTTCTTTTCAGCTTGGATTACTAAATGTGCCTCCAGTCTAGCAGCCAATGCACAGATGGCACTGCTGGGTCCCATAGAAACTTGGCACTAGCTACAAATAAATCCAATGTATCCAATGAAGTGGTGTGGTGACACAATAAAAATCTTAATTGCAGGTAACCTGCTGTCGTGAGTGATTCCCACATTTCACAATACATTGGATTTATACAGGGTGCCAGAGACGGAGCATCCAGGGAACCATCACAAGAAGTAAGGCACAAACGCTAATCAGTGTAAAACCCTCTGCTATAGCTACAAATAAATGTCATTGATGATGTGTCTTAGGGGAAATGGCCACTGTGTGAAAGCTATTTGTTTTAGTAAAATGTGATAGGGCTGCCAAACTGAGGCATATATGCATTACAAATGATGTGGTTTGGGTGTGGGAGATGTGGCCAACTCATCGACATTGTAGGCAAATGTAGGCTTTACATGTCCTTTAAGCAGGCAGATCGTACATAGAATAATTAATTCTAGGATTTCCAACAGAGCATCCAGGGCAAGCAGAGGGGCACTGGAGTGTCAGCCTGACAACAGTTCTATTTATTACCTTTCTGAATTCCAGTGAACTAGTTAATAATTCCAATGCACAAGGATAGCTTCAAAACAAATCTTATAGTAATGCTATGATTTTCTACATGAATGTAATGTGGAGGCCAATTACAATAAACATAACTTGCATATATCATCTCTTTGTCACAAAGCTAAAGTATCTATATATTCACAAGTTCTCACATCACTATTCATAGTGATAGTCCTTAAGCCTCTTTAGTGTCTGTGTGGTTGGCTTTTTATTTTCTGCTGAACTAATCTGAAAGAAATTTCTTGCAGACTGACATGGGGACAGAGCTTTAGCATGCTTCCAGTTTATGGACTATGCTAATCCTTGCACGCTTCTACGAATGTACAGCCATAAACATATGGTCCATGACAAAATGTTCTGACAAACGCATGCTTCTCTGGTCAGTGATAACATGGTCAGTGATAACAGAAGCATTTGTTCAAATTATTTTGTTTAACTTGAAATGTTTCAACCTTTCTGTTTATTTTATTGGTCAGTTTCTCGGTACATTGCTATATAAAATACTTTTGATTTATTTAAATAAGCCTTGCCAAATCTATTTTTTCATAAATCAGTTTGAAGAGTAAGGGGACCCCCACAGGCCAGCTATTTCAGATTAATACTGGCAGAAAAAGTCCCTGCAAGACACCAATGCAGGGTTGAAATACAGTACAGGATGCATGTTACAGCTGCCATTGTCCCAGGTCTTTGTGACCTTAAACACTGTTCTCCCAGCAAACAAAGGTCATTCAAAGATAGCTATCTCAGAGCTGAATTGCTGGATAAAAACACTGCATAAAGCAAATATACTTCATACAGCTTCTTGGTCTAACTCCATGTAATATGAGCTTTGCCTGACGAGGAACGCTATATCAGTATTGGTACAATCTACATATAAACACATGCCTTATAGTTACGTAGTTAAATTGGGTTGAAAAAAGACAAAGTCCATGAAGTTCAACCCCTCCAAATAAAAACCCAGCATCCATACACACACACCTCCCTACTTTTAATTAAAATTCTATATACCCATACCTATCCTAACTATAGAGTTTAGTATCACAATGGCCTTTGGTACTCTTATATTAAGAGTAAACAACTCCTGTATAAAACATTATCTAAGACACAAAACACTGCATACAAAAAAAATAGTACCTCTATACATAATACAACTACTTGACCTAACTCCCTGCAATCAGAGCTTTGCTTGAAGATCTTTGATTTAATATTTGGGAACAGTAGATCCATATAACCCATGCAATATGAACCTTTGTTATTATTTCAGTTAATGACCCCATTAGAAAGCAATATTCAAGACTTTCAGATAGATCATTCATAGGGAATTGGCAGCATCCTTCACAAATACGCAGTATGTCAGAAATGCCTTCCCAGCTTGTTGATACACTTGACAATGGACATGATAAAGTGGGTTCCAGTAACCTATTGATGAAGACTGTAAAGGCATTTATCTATGGAGAGAAAGTGGGAAGATAAGATTCCAACTGCTTATACTGACACATTTGCAGGCCAGTCAGCTGCCTGGGCTCTCAGGCCTGAGCTTGCATTTGTGGCCCTGGTTCCTCATACCATGGTCCAAGTTCCTGTTTCCTGATACTGTGTAAGCTCCCATACTGTTTTATACCAGTGCCAAATGTCCAGCCCATGCAGAGGTACTGCTAGTTTCAATCCTGATGTCCAGGCATGGTAGCGAGTCTTACTATCGTCTCAAATTCTTTTGCCTCCAATTTACCTCACCTCTGGGCCTGACGTTCCTCATACTGGCAGTGGTCCATTTGCTGTCTTAACACTGGTATCTTTGCTTGAAGATTGTGCCTTGGACTCTAGCATTTATTCCTTGTCTCTCAATACTGAATGTGAATATCCTAACCTTTTTATTTAACCATGGCCTGTCCTGGACATACTTGAATTCCAAATGCCATGATTTCAGTCCAATTTCTCTTGACTACATATTTCCTCATTTGTCCTGCTTTTTATTGTCTATCATTATGCATATCACCATTTATTATCCAGTTGTCCTGTTCTGACCATCCGATCTTGCACTTTGCCCACTACATTCTTTCCAGCCTGTACCCTAGTCTTCTAATGCTCCTTACCTAGAAGGCTTGTCTGAAGGACTAATGATGTTACCTAGTTTTCCAGGATCCCGCACTATTTGTTGTCACATTACAGGGAACACTTATTTCCTCCCCCCTGCCTGCAGTTGTCTTGGGGCAGGTAAATAACATTTTTGTTCAGAGGTCCTTTGCTGCCCATATTTTTAATTTGAATACAACAATATACTGCCTTCGTGTTGGTGATTGTGGGATTTCTAAATAGATTAATACATGCAAAGTAGAGAGTCATAGTTTGGCCCAATAAATATAGTCTTAATCTACATGTCAGTGGGATATAAGGTGAACCAAAGAAAAATAAACCTGTTGAATGCATTTTATTAACAAATCATATTGCCAACCAACAGGTTTTTTTTATACACCTATGAAAGAGGATAAATATTAAAAGTATAAAAAACAGATTTCATTTTCGTAGCAGCATATATTCCTTCACAGCTTTGCTTTGATAGTTGAGTTGATATGGGAATACTTTTTCCTTGTATCTCACTGATCCAAGAGGTAATTTTCTAAAGGATGCAGCCTGTGCTGTGTGATAGAATCTACAAGACAGAAAATACAAAACATGTAAGTAACAGGATAAAGGAACAAGTGCCAGAAATGGTTTTCATAAATGTTTTATAAATTGCCTTTAATTTTAGATTTTTTTTGAGATTATGCAGAGCCAGTTTGTTCCTCAGTTAAACCTGGACTCCTGTTTCTCCCTACCTCTATCTCTAGTATCTGATACAACATGGGCTGTTCATGTGTGACCAGACAGGGGTGTGGGGAGACACAACAGAAATAGGTTGACATGTGGCAGGCAAGAGGGAGGTGAAAATTCATGGTGAGAAATAAAGGGGAGATTGGTCATTGTGGGGAACAAGGAGAGATCATAGACAACATATGGAGGAAGTTGAGGACATGAAGAGAAGATGCTGATGAGGTCGGGGCAGAGGAGAGATACTGGTGTCTTGCAAGAGAGAGAGAGAAGCTGCTTTGATTTGGTAGGGGGCACAGTAGGAGATGCTGATAAAATGTAGTGTTGGAAGACAGTTAAGATCGGGGGTGTTCAAACTTTTTGCAACAAGGGCCAGATTTGGTGAGGTGAAAATGTGTGGGGGCCGACCACTCAGCCTGACATCCATTACGAGGTAGCTAGCTCACTCCTGGAGATGGACGCGTACACAGAGTTTAGGAAGTGGAGAAGTGGAGTCTGTTTGGTCTTATTCTAGTAGAGGAGAAATATTACAGAATTTGGAAGGGGGCAGGGAGAGATGGCAAGATTGGAAGGCAAGATAATGATGAGTCAGGAGTGAAGAAGTTTTTTGTTGTAAATGAAATGAGAATTTGGTTAATCAATACTTTCACAGGGTGTATTTTCAGCAGTCAATGGCACTCTTTATTGGTAATTTGTGCTTTCTAAATATTTTTTTTTCTTCTACAATCTGCAAAAACAAAATATATCTGCAAGAATGTAGTACTGTAGTATGGTGGTGGCAGTAACTGTATATATGTAGCCTAGACAGCACAAAATGTAAAACAGTCTGCAGCCTTTTTTAGTTTCACAGCTGGTCTCTGGTTGCCCCATGTGGGCAGCATTTACCCTTGAAATAGACAGGTAATTTTCTGATGAAACCGTAAACATATTTTTTAGCAATTGCAAAATTTGTCCGAAAGCAAGGTTTAAAATACAAACATACTTTATTATAACATGTCGCAAACACAACTTTTAATATACAAATGTCTCAGACCAATGAATACCACACCCCTAACACAGCTGTGACAGCATGCTTCATACATAATCTGCTGCTATTTGTTAACCTAAGTTATAGTGATATTTCTAATCACTTTTAAAACACTCATTGTATAGAATTACATCTGACTGGATTTACAAATTAGTGATGGGCACATCAACTTTTTGTTGCCCTGCACCCAACCCTAACCTGCCTGCTTCCAACCCAACAAGTCCCCTGTACAGTATTTATAGAGCAATGCCCACCCATCTCTGTAGTCATGAAGGGGCAGAGCCAACACACATCTGTAAATACAGGCTGCTGGAGGAAGAAGTGGGGCATTGTAAAGCCGCTTGTGGGGTGGGTGGAAGGAAAAGTTCAGCCTGAAGCATCCGTGACCTGTAATGTGGGTTAGGGCCCAAACTTGCACATCACTATTACAAAGAATCCCATTCACTCCATCATATATTCACAAAGCATAAAACTGGTGCAGTAAATATAATTTGTTGGAAAACACATGAGCGTTTTAAATGGCCACTGGTGAAGACTACCTGTCATTATGATAGACTTTCATTCAACACAGCCAATCATGTGGACTCATTTCCCATCACTGAGTTTAATGGGTTGTGGTGATGTCACTTTTCTAAACCACAGCCAACAACTCAAAATCACAGTAAAATTTAGTCTGAACAAGGTTTTATTTGAAACACGTGCATTTGCTTCCCAGCAATGGATTTGTTATACAGAGTAGGCACTGTGAAAACTGAATAAGAATTGACTGTGCTAAAATATACAGCTACCTCTTGTAACTGAACTACTGTGCCACCAACCCCCCATTATATCCATCAGGGTTTATTTCCATAAGTTCATATTACTAAAATGTCCTCTACTTTGTCTCTTTTCTTGTTTCCTTTGCCCTTAAGTTCCAAAACTTTTTGCAAAGACTCTTTGTCCTCATGTTCCTGATCAACTCCAATAATCCTTACTAATCACTCAGCTAAAGTTGTTAACGGCCTGGCCTCTGTGTTCAAGTTTAATACTCCAGCTTCACTGTGGCTTTTGATGTTGTTGGTCACCATTAAATGCTTTTCATTCTTTGAAATCATCACCCTTATCATACTGACCTCGCCAGTCCAACGTTATTATTTCCTGTGCCAAGTTCCCATTAGTTTCCATGCACATTGTACAGATGACTATAAGAAACTTGCATTATGGTATGCAATCGTTAGAATTCCCTCAAACATCCACAGTGACCTTATATGACCACTATGATTCTGTTCTTCCTCACATTCAGCTGCAGAAGCTTGCTCTTCTAACACTCGATTTCTATTCCCGTGTAAAGTTCCTTCACTCCAAGTAGCATTGTTTTTCAAGTTATAAAACACGGATAAGATCACAGCATCCTGGTGCTTACAATATATCCTCTGGTGACAATACCTTCAATACCTTGAATGAAGGTCTATGCTTATCAGTATTTAGCATTGAATTGTGAATGACTGAAAGGATGTTCTCAGCAACAATTGTCACCTAAAGGAGAAATCTCAGTGAGTGTGCTGGGATATCATTTGAATGGCCAACCCTGGGCCTGGACCATCCTTAGGGAATGGCAAATAAGGGCCCTGGGCTTGAACATTAGTTGGGCCCATGCTGATTGCAAAATAGGCTTTTTATTGACTTCATCCATATAGGGTCTCTTCTCCTAGGACTGCCCTGATCTGGGGCGCCCATCACCTTCTAAATCAGTGATCCCCAACTGGTGGCTCCTGGCGAATGTTGCTTTCAGTGGCCGCAAAGCAGGTGCTTGTTTTTGAATATCTGTCATGGGGGCAAGTTTTGGTTGTATAAAAAACAGGTGTACTGTCAAACAGAGCCTCCTGTTGGCTGCCAGTCCACATAGGGGCTACCAAATGGCTAATCACATCATTTATGTTGCACCACCCAGGAGCATTTTTCATGCTTGCATTACTCCCCAAGTCTTTTTACATATGAATGTTGCTCACAAGTAAAAAGTTTGGGGACCCCTGTTCTCGATCTTGGCCAGAGAATGCAGTAGCTGTGCAATCTAAACAGTCAGAGAGATAATTAGTAAATGTGACTAAATATTGGCCCAATAAGACTAGATTTGTTCTTTTGGTAAGTGCCAGAAAAATCAGAACAAGGGAAGCAGTAAAATACACTGATTTGCGAGGTGACTATATTCAGTTACTATGATTATCAGCAGCCATACAAATTTTCCTGGTGTTAATACAGAGCAGATTAGAACTAGACATTGGTTTTTTTGGCTGCAACCAAAGGGGAAGTTAGCAGCCACAGTAGTCCAAATTGACAATTTTTATCTGCCAGTGACTATCTTTGTATCTCCGTTATTTTTTTTTCAAACCACTGTTTGGTCAGTAATCAAAGACCCACTCCATCAGCCCCCCTATTTCTTTACCTGCTATAAAACTGCAGCGTACACACAGCAGGGTTAGCATCACACTCTGCTTCAGATTCTCTTTTGTCAGATTTTAACACTGATCAAGCAGGAGCAGACTCTGACAGAAGCAGCACAAGAAGACACTCAATCTTGCTGTGCAACTCTGCATTTTTATAGCAATTACAAAGACAGGGGCACTCAACAGTAATGGGTGGTGTGGAGAGGGTTTAATTTCCTTTAACGTCTATTGGTGACAAAAGTGAATTGTTGTGAATGAAATGAAACATATTCTGCGTATTTATTTTATGAGCACTTAGTAAAAATCACCAGGTAAATGTGTCTTACTGCGTTAGCAAATTGGAAAATTTCAGGGTAACACTATATAAATGAAATAAACCAAAAGTCACGTAAAAGTGAAGCAGTCACACATTTTGCTGGTGTGTATTTCCAAACAAAGTTACTTGCTTACTTAAAGGACAAAAGAATTTCCGAGTAGAGAGGATACTTTTAAGCAAGGAACATTAAAGCGAATGCGGCTTGCATCTTTTATTTATGGCACTCTGCACATTACCTACCAAGTAACCATTTTTCAGAGACATTCTGAACATCAGGAGCTCTTTTCCCATTGAACTTTCCGATGCAGATCTTGGCTTGCCGTAGTGCCTTGCACACTTTGCCTCCGCACAGCTGCACGACTTCAGAGAGCTTGTCACAAGGTGGCTGGCTGCTTGGGGAGATAAACACTGCGGGAAGGCTGGAGAGCAAGTCCTGCTGATATTCTCCTGCTGATAGGTGGCGTTGTAATCTGCCAATCTGTTTGAAAGGAAAATAAATCTTTTAACAGATGGTTATAGCTAGTCTGCTGGGTCAGAAGGAAGTTGGATTCTTTTATGTCCTGTCATATAAAAAGAAGAGATTTCCTGTTTCTGTCAAGGTACCATAGCAAGAATGAAACGTCAAATCTCTCAAGCATTTCAGCTTCAGCAGATATTGTAAATCAGCCGGGAAACTTTATACACCACAGTTTTCAATTGAAATGTAAATCTCAAGTACACAAAGATGTCAGAAGAGTAACACTCAAATGTTAAAGAAATGAATGTAGAAATTAATGTGTAAATAAGCCCCAGTGTGTGCACCTTATTTATGGCTTTCAAATGGAAGAATGTTTGAAGGGCTGATTTAATAGAATAAATCCTATTACTAACTATATTGTGATACGTACATGTAAAACATTCCACCACTTTAGAGGTTATGTTCATCCTGGTTGCTCCATAGCAGTCTATACCACTATAGTACCACCTATACACATCAAATAAATGTAATTCTGTCACTGGGGTTTCCTCTTTCCTTTACTAAGTTTGCGTTACCCTTTTGAGCAAAATGGGCAAAATGAAATCAGTCAAAGCCATACTGGGTATATTTGGGGGGCATATTTTCTCAAGGAGTTTGAAGTTCATCACATTTATTAACCCTTTATTATCAGGCAAAATGGTTAAAGGGATTCTATCATGATTTACTTTTTATTTCTAAATTACACTATTTACATTGCAAATAATTCACTCTACAATTTAAACTTTTATTCTTGAACCAACAAATGTATTTTTTAGCTGTAATATTGGTGTGAAGGCAGCCATCTCAGTGCATTGTGCCTGATTTTGAGCTTAAGAAGGAGCCAACACTTCAGGATGGAACTGCTTTGAAACAGCTATTGTTTCTCCCCGTCTCATTGTATTTTACCACGACCCAAGTAGTGCTCCCTATACCCACCTAGTGGTAGACATGAGAATAGCACCCACAAAATAAAACAGGATTTTTAGCAATGCAAACAAATTCTTCAGTGTCAGGTAGTTGCTATCTGGTTAGCTACCCATTGCTCTGTTGATAGGCTGCTGATGGGGTACTGGGGTGGGGTGATATCACCTCAACTTGCAGTGAAGCAGTAAGAGGAACTGACGTTTATCAGAGCACAGGTCCCATGGTTTAATATAAAAAAAAATTGATTTTAAAGCAGAATTCTGCACTCTTCTTAATTGAAGAGTTTAAAAACAAAACCATGTTCCAGCAACAGTATGCCTTTAAAGGATTGGTTCATCTATCATAAAAAGATATGTCAATTTGAATCCTTTTAGCATTTGAATATCATACTGTTCTATGAGGTGCTAGAGATGAATAGCAATGCTGAGCTCCAACACCCCTCCATATACGGCAATACTCAGATATATGACATTAAATTCTACATGAGAAATGGTCTCTCCTTAAAATCATTACACTGGCATACAATATATGTTATACCAGCACTTCCTCCATACTGTTTACATACATTTAATATTTAATATAATTAAGCCCCCAAAATGCTGGTCACTTATGTTATTGTATTTGAAGTTATTGGGCACATTGGAGAATAATAGAAAGTGTTCTTCATGACTTCAGCTTTATAAATGTATGAAACAAAATCAGAATTCTCATCCTCCACGCACATGCTGGTAAATGGAATAATGGAAATTGTGGCATTTTTGAACAGTAACTATAAATCAGTTATTTCTGAAGATATGATTAAGAGACATGCTAAAACCTTCTAAAAACTTGCCAGCATAAGAAAGTGCATTAAGGCTTAAATGAATAATGTTTGGTTTGGACTTATAGCCCTAATAACTTTTTCACCGCGGGCCAAGTAAGTGAACTGTACTAATAGTGCAATTAATCAAATCTAAATGAAATGATCTACCTCCGTTTACTTAGTGGGTAGCTAATCCATTACGTGTAGGAAGGTGAATATTTCAGTTCAATGTGAAAGATATGCATGTACGCTTTCAAATCCTCACTTGTACTCAGAACAATTCTATGGTTTCTTTCACAATGTAAATTTGCTTCATTGCCACTGCTCGTTGCAGAAAAGCAAAAAATAGTTTGACTCCATCCATACTGTAACTCAGACACCACATACGTTTATAGCTGATCCCACATGAGTACCCTGTATTGATTGCTTTTAATATTACTGTATCAGAATGCAACAGAGCTAAGGGGCTTCAGTCGCGCTATTGGACTCACAGGAAGAGCAAGATAGAAAGAGAACTTTCTATTCCAGATCATGGAATTCTATGCACATTACATACCAAATGAATTTATATCTGAGTTAAATAAATGGAAAATACAGGCCATATTTTCTGGGCATTTATTTATATGTTATTCCATTTTACAGGTTCAGAGGGTGGTTGTTAATGGGACATTCTCTACTTGGAGTAAGGTTCTTAGTGGGGTCCCTCAGGGCTCGGTATTGGGTCCACTTTTATTTAACTTGTGCATTAATGACTTAGGGGAGGGTGTTGTAAGTAATATATCAGTGTTTGCAGAGGACACAAAACGATCCACATATAATGTGGAATTCAAACAAAATGTCATTCACCTATGGTTGGCTCCACTAGAAAATAAAGGATTTTAACATTTTGAACAAATTAGTAACCCTTTAAAAAGTAAATGCCTTTCTAATACACTGTCACGAAGAGACACTTTTTCTCACGTGGACTGCCAGCCTCTTTGTGAGTTTTGGTGGGAGTCTGACAGTGGTTTGGTTGGTCCTCCTGATGCAGACTCTTGGTCTCTGCCGGATGCTGCTGCCCTCTCAATTAATGGGGTTCTGACAAGCTGGGTGCCTCCAACTATGGGCTTCCTCTAGTCAGGGGTTGGGTGCCTCATGCACCATCTCTACAAAACCCTTCTCCTCTTTTACTTGTATAAATATCCCAATATTCTCTGTGGCTTCCCACCCTTTCCAATTTTGAGGATTTTTTTAGCAGCAAGCCAAATTAAAGATGGTGGCACCTTCTAGAATTAGGGGCTGGAAATGCTGTAGCCCTGCCATGCTATCATATCATATTTAACTTAGCATTTAATGGAGCGTAGTTATGCTTAGATATCTGTTAAAGTTTATATTTTAAACACTATCCCAGTGGCGCAACATCACTAGTTCACACTAGTAAATTGGTGGTGAGGCATTAAAGGAAAACTATACCCCTAAAATTAATACTAAAGCAACAGATAGTTTATATCAAATTAGGAAGAATCTTACCAAACTGGTATATATAAATTTAAGTGAATATTGTCCCTTTTCATCTCTTGCCTTGAACCACCATTTCGTGATGGTCAGTGTGCTGCCTCAGAGATCACCTGACCAGAAACACTACAACTGGAACAGGAAGAAGTGTGGAAGCAAAAGACAGATCTCTGTCTGTTAATTGGCTCATGTGACCTAACATGTATGGTTTATTTGTGTGCACTGTGAATCCTACGATCCCAGGGGCGGCCCTTGTTTTCTATTTATGACTACCCAATGGCACATACTACCAAAAGAAGTATATTATTATAAAAATGGTTTATTTACATGAAGCAGGGTTTTACATATGTGCTGGTTTATGCAATGTATTTTTATATTATATGTATATATAGTAAATCAGACCAGCAACACCGGGTGTTAAAGAGTGCATGTAGAGAAAGGTCCCTGATGGGTCGGTGTTGCTGGTCTGATTTACTACATATGGAATGACTTTACCTTGCACCCGAGGATATACATAAAGAAGCGGTGTGCTGCCGTACTGGAAGATATATATATATATATATATATATATATATATATATATATACACACATATACAATAAGTGGTTTGTTTTTTAGCCACTGAAGAGTTTGGGAAAGTGGAACCACATTGTCCAAATGTACTGCATATCTTGTGCGTATTTATCCTTTCAACCTTAGATTCAGTTAAACTGTGAATTAATCATAGCTGAAGCCCCTCCCATGTGCAGTTATAACTAAGTGGCCCTCCAGCTGTCACAGAACTAGGCAGCTTTGAATAGAAGTGGTTGTAGCTCTGTGACGGATAGGGGTCCACATGGAGAAACATGTTTTCTTGTTTTTATCCAGTAGCACATATGTGCTCCCCAGTTGTTACATAACACAAACTGCATTGATCTTCTTGTCGCTCTCTGACATCACCAGATATCAAGTCAAGAATAGGAAAGCAAGATAGGAAAAACACACAAGATTGTGAAGGGAGGTTTGTCCACCTCAAACTTTCTTTTATCTGTTCACCCTCCGTAGCTTAATGCACAGGTAATGTAACATTTTAAATAAATCTTGAGTTTGGTTCATTTCTTGCTTTTCTGTTCTGGATTTGATACCATGGTATCTAGGGGGCTGCTTCCTGTGAAGACTTCTTCTTCTGGCATTGTCAGTTTTATCTTTGCACATCCCACCCCCTTTTGTGACATCATAATGGGCAGGTCTATAAATAGAAGTGCCGAGTGGGTTCAGGTCAGGGTCAAATATTGTCGACCTGCACATCACTACTAGACTTCCATGAGAGGTGAGGAGAAGGGAAAGTGGTGATGCTGGAATGCTTGTTTGCTTTTTTCTGAAAAATATGCTAAAAACTGTACTAATTTTTTACATATATAATCAATAGGCTAAGGGTAAAATCAAGGTATATGCTGCCTTTAATCTTTTGTTTAAGATACATTCTTGAGTATGCACGTATACCCACAAGCTCAGGAAATGAAAGACTTATTTGCTTTGTCGCGTCCTCACTTTGTAGTTGACTTGCTTTCAAGCAGTGTGGGGGCAGAATTCTTTTCTTTAGAAAGAAAAACCTAAAATAAATCTAGGGTTAGTTAATTATTCATAAGAGAAGTATAACAGTGAGGTGATGGTTTATAAAATGTTTGAAGGCTATGTTTACAGTTTGACATAAGTTCATTTGAAAGCATAAAAACGGGCAGTTAGATGCTTTACAGAATGACATTTTTCTTCCTCTGATAAAAAAATTGTCATTGTTAAGAGAAGGAAAGGTACACACAGGATTTTCAGTCTTTAAGGAATAGCAAGCCTCGAGAACCTGATTACAGTCGCGTACGGATTCTCAAAATAAAACCAGTCCCTTGCAGATTACACATCAACCAGTTCTTAAGTGTCAAATCAGTTAATATGGAGGCCGTGTCAGAAGAAAGCAAATATTTTATGTGCCATTATACGTGGGTACTACTTATATTTTAAAGTAGTAGGTACATTAAAACAAATTATTACCAAAACATTTTAGCAATAGGGTCCATTTACCAAAAATCACATCTTTTAAAGATACTTATTTTCAAAGACAGAGTAAATGGTTTCAGTAAAAGATCTACTAAGCGTGCCCCAGCTCTTCTGAACTAATTAACATAACATAATTATATTTGCTGGTAATATGATTAATACTTTGCAAACGAGGAAGAGAAAAACAGGGCTTGCCCAGTAGTTACTGGAAACCAGGAGATGTAGCACATCATGTCAGTGATTTTGTTTTCGAGTTGAACCCCACTTGGGGTTCTACCTCTTTAAGGCATTAAGTTAAAAATTGTGATTTCCCATAGTTGTAAATAACACACGAGGGCTCATTTATCAACACTGGATAAATATGTACTTGGGCAGTAACCAATAGCAGCCTATCAGTGATAAAGCTTTTTTTCCAGCCAGCTTCAAATAGAATAATAACACACAGCATAGTGATCTACCATAGAGTCCTTTTAAAAAATAAAAATTCTAAATTTTAAAGATTTCCTCTCTTTCTGTAATAAAAGTACCTTGTACTTGCTAGAAGTTAATCTGCGT
Organism: Xenopus laevis; assembly: GCF_017654675.1. Classification (NCBI taxonomy): domain Eukaryota; kingdom Metazoa; phylum Chordata; class Amphibia; order Anura; family Pipidae; genus Xenopus; species Xenopus laevis. Next base: position 101,604,229 of record NC_054379.1, read on the forward strand.
GCATCCATATTGGTGGCAAAACAATCCCATTGGGGTTTTTTTAAGTTAAAAAGTCCTTTGCAGACAAAAGGTATGGTGACACAAATTATGGAAAAACATGCAGAAAACCTCAGTTCCTAATCATTACAGATAAAAGCCCCCATACTTGTTAATTCCAGTTACTACATTATATGTAATTAGGGTTACCACCTTTTCAGAAAATTTCTAGTGGCCGGTGGTGGGGGCAGGAACAAAAGGGGCAGACAGTGATGTAAAAGAGGTGGGACGTGACGTAAAAGGGGTGGAGCAGAGGGCCAAGGGCTTTTGCTACATTGCCAGTAAATTTGTAATACCGGCCAGATGCCAACCCTATCTGCAATGGTTTCTCCGGGTACTCTGGTTTCTAAAAACATGAAAACTTAGGTAAGGAATGTTGCAAATAGTGATTTGGGCTTCGATGCCAAGGCAAGCACTGTTTGGAGACACAGTAAAGACCTGTGCCTCCAAAGATGCCCCAGTAGCTCCCCAACTTATTTTCTCTTGATTTACTGAACATGCGCTGTGCTGCTATCAGTTACTGCTCTTAGGGAATGACACACAATATACTGAATACATAATCTAAATGTCACAATATAAGGCTGAAGCCGTTTAATAAATAATTATCGGTGCATGGCAGCTCAAAAACCAGTGCAATTAGCATCATAATCAGCCCTGTAGCTGATAGTTGTTTCTTTTTTGATTCCATCCACAGGGTGAATGCTACTGGAGAACCGGGAACATAATGCCCCATTAAGAAGAGGGAACAAAGCCATTAGTGAAATTGGGGTGCAGGGACCCTGTGAACAAGGTATTTATATAAAAATAGCTCCTGTAATAGTACTCGTCACATGTAGGCAAATAATGTACAAAAGGAAAAGAAGCGTTTGGCTCGAACTAGGATCAATATATTGAAGATAGCTCTTCCAGGGAATATTTTGAATAAAAGTGAAGTGAAGGGAAAAACTCGACCCGCAGCCAACACGACCAGAACCCGTCCACATCCGCCTTCTCCCCTCAATTTATAGGTCCACGCCAACTCCCCTGCTGAAGACATCACAAAAGGAGTGGGGTGAGCACACCTATAAAATCAGAAATCAGCAGTGGTGTGCGGAGGTCAGTCCGAACAGGCTCGACCCACGGGTATCAGGCTGGCCCGCATATCACTAGAATGGACACTCAGCTGGAGAGACCATCAAGTTAGTATCTAAAGTTGCAACAAGAGTTGTAACAATGTATTAAGTGAATAGTATTCCATTTGTAAAATGAAAATCTTTTATCGAATGGTTAAAGGAGTTGTTCACCTTCCAACACTTTTTTCATTTTAGTTGGTTTCACCAGAAATAAAGACTTTTTCCAATTACTTTCTATGTGTGACTGTTTTTCTAATATTGAAGTTTAAGTCAAATTTTTCTCCGACTCTTTAAACTGTTCTAAATTGATACATTTAATTAATACATCTCTTATCTTTGTCCCTGCTGAGCAGAATCTCTGAGTTTCATTTACGGCAGATGTTACAATTGATACAATAGTTGCTAATATTCCAGAGATGCTGCTGAAAAATGTATCAACTAAATGTTGCAAAATTGTAACCGTGCATAATCTGCAAGCTACCAGACAAACACCAGAGACAGGAACCTTAAAGGGGGAACTCCGGCTTCCAAACCATTTGATAAAGAGTCTCACATAACACAGAAACCCCTAATATTCCCATCGCAGTTACCTGTTTCTTCAAAAAGTATGAATTAATGCCATTTTCTATGCTGAAATCCAACTGTTTAACCGTTCTTCTCTTTCTGCATCATTTAAAATCCTGGCAGGAAAGGAGGGACTAAACACTGATGTTACAAATTGTAACAACTTCTCCACAGCTTACAGACAGCATGCAGCAACTACATAACCCACAATGCATTGCACTGGGATGTTCTGTTCCTTATTGAAATCACCTGTGCAGGGAATTGTGGGATTTGGAGGATGCAGGCCGAGGACAGCTGGCTGTTGATACAAAGTAACAGTAGTCAGACAGCTCAGCAAAGTAGATCAGCAGAAGAGCAGGGGGCTAGGCTTAGGGAGCGGTCAGAAACCATTAAAAATGATGAAAAGTCTGCATATTTTTTAATTGATGTATATTGCAAAGTTGCTTTAAATTATGTTTAATTTTCAAAAAGCTTAAATTATGTTTTTGTGGAGTTCCCCTTTGAACTAAGATTTTGGAAGAACTGTAAAAAAAAAAAAAAAATAGAAAGCAACTGAAAAAAGTATTTTTGGATTACAATCTGAAAACAAAAAACACTTAAAGGGCCATTGAGGATTTTGAAGTATATTTGGTATAGTCAAACACCATCATTCCCTTCCTACACATACAGTACCACCACCAGGGACCAGCTAAGAGTGAGGGTCTAAGTGTATCTATGCCCTACTCCAAAGTATCTCAAAATACAGCTTTGCGCAAAGGTTTACAGTATATTCATTGTAAGTGGCAATAAAGTATTTGTAACACATTTTTTTGGAAAAAAACAAAATAAGGTTATTTAGAAGTTCAGTATTTTCATAGTGGTACCATTAGTGGAATGTTTTGATACATTTTGTAACTGTATTTAATAATGTTTGTCTGGCCTACCATTATAGACAGCAATATGATGTGCTGAAGCAAAGGAATGTGGCCTTGGTGCTTAGTACAGTAATGCTCCATTTAAAACGACCCTAGTAAATTTATTTTGCTGTAAAGGGATGATCTGGTAGAAGAGAGGAATGTCTGTGATACATTTCTGAAACAAAGAGGAAGTGTGACTGGAAATATATTAAGCTCTGCAATGGCCAAACTGATTTCAGGAACAGACCAACGAAAACATGATTATGTACTTCTTTGCAATACTGTACATATACTAAAATATGACCACTGAAGTTGCATTTGTAGGATAGTTAAGACATTAAAAACTGAATTAAGTGGAATAGGTAAATTTTAAATAACAAACCATTTTCATAAACTTTTAAAGGGGTGGTTGAGCTTCATGATAACTTTTAGTATGTTATAAAATGGCTAATTCTAAGCAACCTTTATTTAACCTTCTTCAAACTCTTTCCAGCTTTCACCCCACCTAAAGACATCTCTGTAAGGCTACAAAATGTATTGTTATTGCTACTTTTTATTATTCATCTTTCAATTCAAGCCTTTTCCAATTCATATTTCAGTCTCTTATTAAAATCATTGCTAGGGTAATTGGACCTTAGCAACCAGATTGCTGAAATTGCAAAATAGAGAGCTGCTGAATAAAAAGCTAAATTACTCAAAAAGCACAAAGAATAGAAATTGTCAATAACACAATATCTCACAATTCATTAAGCAACCAGATAAAATACCCATTAGGCAACCAGATAAAATACCCTAGATATGTATGCTTGGGTCCTCTGAATAGTTTGATGCCTGATTTGCATAAGTTTATCTAAGTATTTGGCATACAGGGGCCTCATAATGAAGACAAGCTATTAGTTCTTTAATTCCAGATACTGCAAAATCAAGACATTTACAGCATTTTTTTGAGAGACAAAGGTACAAAAAAGTATGTGCACCCCAGAAAACATATTAGAAAAGCACATTCCCCTGAATCCAAAATGGGTACAAATGACTGTTTACTCCAAAGTACCAAGCCACAAAGCTATCCTAAATTTGGTGATTTTTCCAAAAATCACCTTAAAGCTTATATTTTGCAGCATTTTCTTTCTATCATATCATTAGGTAACAAGATAAAATACCCTAAATATGAATGCCAATGGTCTACTGAGCATACATATACCAAAGCAGGTTATATGTACAGACCCCAAATGAAAATAGAATAGTGCATATGAATTTTCTAGGCTGCCAATTCGCCTTCTGTGAACAAAGCCCCCCGTCTCCATATTATGTCCCGCAAGACCCCCTAACAGTACAAAACCCCCAGAAAACTATATTTTTTTGAAAGTACACATCATAACGTATATAAAATAGCTAAAAACCTCTTTCTACTTCAAATTAGCATACTGCATAGACTTTTTTTTTATAACCACCACTTCATTTCAAGGACTCAAAAGTAATTGGACCAGGGGTTCAAAAGTAATTGGACAATGGACTCAAAGGCTGTGTGGCAAGTCCTTTGTTATGTCTATCAATGAAGCAGAAAAAAGCCCTGAAGTTGATTTGGGGGGGGGGGGGGGTGCTTGTTTTTGGAATATTTTGCTGTGAACAGACACATGCGGTCAAAGGAGCTTTACATGCAGGTGAAACAAGCCACCCTTAAGCTGCAAAAACAGAAAAAAAACCACCTGAGAAATTGCTACAATATTTGTAGTGGCAAAATCCACAGTTTGGTACATCCTGAGAAAGAAAGCACTGGTGAACTCAGCAATGCAAAAAAGACCTGGACGTCCACGGAAGACAACAGTGGTGGTTGATCGCAGAATCATTTCCATGGTGAAGAGAAACCACTTCGCAACAGCCAAACAAGTGAACAACACTCTCCAGGAGGTAGGTGTATCGATATCTAAGTCTAACATAAAGAGAAGACTGCATGAAAGTAAATAGATAGAGTGAACTGCAAGGTGCAAGCTATTTATAAGCATCTAGAAAGGCTAGATTGGACTTTGCTTAAAACATCTAAAAAAGCCAGCACAGTTCTGGAAAAACATTCTTTGGACAGATGTAACCAAGATCAACCTCTACCAGAACGATGGCAAGAAAAAAATATGGAGAAGGCGTGGAACAGCTCATGATCTAAAGCATTCCACATCTCTAAAAAACATGGTGGAGGCAGTGTGATGACTTGGGCGTGCATGGCTGCCAGTGGCACTGGGACACTAGTGATTATTTATGATGTGACACAGGACAGAAGCAGCCGAATGAATTCTGAGGTGTTCAGAGACACTGTCTGCTCAAATCCAGCTAAATGCAGTCAAATTGATTGGGAGGTGTTGCATAATGACCCAAAACATACAGCAAAGCATCCCAGGAGTTTATTAAAGCAAAGAAGTGGAATATTCTTGAATGGCCAAGTCAGTCACCTGATCTGAACCCAATTGAGCTGCATTTCACTTGTTGAAGATGAAACTTCAGACAGGAAGGCCCACAAACAAACAGCAACTGAAAGCAGTAAACGCCTGGCAGAGTATTAAAAAGAAGGAAACCCAGAATCTGGTGATGTCCATGAGTTCAAGACTTCAGGCTGTCATTGCCAGCAAAGGGGTTTCAACCAAGTATTAGAAATGAACATTTTATTTTCAGTTTTTTTAATTTGTCCAATTACTTTTGAGCCCCTGAAAAGAAGTGATTGTGTTAAAAAAAGGCTTTAGTTCCTCACATTTTTATGCAATATTTTTGTTCAACCCACTGAATTAAAGCTGAAAGTCTGCAGTTCAACTGTATCCGAGTTGTTTCATTTTAAATTCATTGTGGTAATGTACAGAACCAAAATTAGAAAAAAAGTTGTCTGTCCAAATATTTATGGGCCTAACTATATACAAGCATGGATACAAAAATTCAATATGGATTTGATTCTATAAACAAAGAAAAAATGCTACTGGCCTAGTCGAAAGGTACATTTCAAAACAGGAAGAATGTAATCATCGCATTGTTCCTGTACAGAGTGAAAACCTAACAGACTACTTTGGTATTGCACCACAAGGTGTTTCTCTTTGGAAGGAAGGGGTAAAGGATGCCAAACGGCTAAAGCAAAAACTTCCTTTTCAATGAATAAAACTCTCATCAGCAAAGAGGTACCTGGCAGTGTGCAGATGAATAGTACACTGATAAGAAAAACAATTCTCATTCCAGCAAAAACAACAGTGATGCTGCTGAAAGGGAAAGTCTGGAAAACGCACAAGGTCACACAGATAAAGACAGGACGGGTCACGCACAGATAAAGATTGAGATAGTTTCCCAAGACACATTCTTTTCCTATCTACGAACTAATCTAGCACACCACAAATGCTCCTTGATTTATCTGGCTGCACATGTAAAAAGTTGAGATCTCATTATCCAAACACACACACTAAGAATCCAGCTGAAGATATGGCACAGAAAACAAATTTAATCAGTAGTAAAGACATCATGCAGTGCATCTAGCGTGTGCCAAAGACTATATTTTGGTATCAAAGCTGTATTAAGGGATGGGAATTATCGTCTTGAGTCCACAAATAACTTAAAAAGATCATAAATCTGGTTTCCAGGCGCAGGCTTTTCAACAACTGCATGAAATACGTCAATACTTGAATAAACAATCTTTCTTCAGCCTGACACTTGAAAAAAGATATCCAAAAAGAAATCATAGAATGTACAGCATCAACTTGGTCTTTATTCTGGTGGGAGAAGGGGTTATTCTTGGGACCTTCTGCTGCGCATAAAAGTAGAGGTGCAACGAATCTCAATTAGCTTAAAAAAGAAACGTCAGCAGCAACAGTGATTGACAATAAAGGCTTTTAGGGAAGTTGAATTATGACACCTTTAGTGGGAATTGAACATTTGAGCAAACAGTAATGTATTCATTAGACAGAGATGAAGCCAGGAGTTCATAGCAAGGTTTTGATTGGATTTAGCACTTTGAAAGGAGATATATGTATAGATGTTACTGCATATAATGGAAGGCATCGCACACTTTATATAGACAGTTAAGACGCACATTATTTGCTAGAAACTTCCTAGCAACATTTGCAATGGTTAATATTTATTTTACTTGTGAATTATGAGATGATTGAGTCACTGATCACAGGTAAACAATGCCAAGAACTGAACAAACATAAAGCATCTGAGGTGTGAAGTGTATTCATTACATGTACAAAAGCTGAAGAATGCATTCCTCTAGAATTTTTTCTACATGGGTTTGTGACTGAATAGGGTATATGGGCTGCATCCTAGAAATTATTTAGAAGTCTACAAAAATAATGTTTGTTAGAAAAACTATGCTGCTACAAATACAATTGTGGTTGAAGTATTAACCGTGCATATTGGCTATACATCTTGCAGTTTTCTAAATGTGACAAATTATATAACATGCAGCAAACAGCTGGTTTTTAGCACCCCAAAGCACTGCAGTACTGAAAAGGAATACTGTATATATACGAAGGGGCACATTTATTATTGGTCAGAACCACATATTGACATATGTGATTGTGGCTGGGTTACGTTCACAAAACTGTGTTTTTGCATCCCTGAGTTCTGCAATTTTCAGCTCAATTTTTCATCTACCAGAATGCTACAGAAGACAATGTTGAAAACTTGAAAAGTGCATTACTCAAATGGCTTGAAAACGCATGGAAAATAGGCATTCGCAAAGTTTACTGCAAACAATTTTCTAAAATATATGATTATGATCTCATTTCTCATTTCATATTTTTAATTGTTACAATGCATATTATGTGATTTTTTGATAAATGTATCTCTTAGTGTGCACTCCACCAATTTAATTTAGCCAGAGCTATACAGGTAACAAACAGCGTTGGTTGTCCATGATAAAAATTCATCCCCCAACCCTTACACCATTAGAACTGCTCAAATATTAAATTATCTAAGCAATTTTAAGTGTGCCCAGGATTTTATTTTAAAACAGACTCTTAAGCAGAAAGCCCCCACAGAACTGGTACATGCTGCCAAATAACAAGGAGAGATAATATAAACAAACAGAAAAAATGCACAGCTGATGCAAACATACACAAAGACTGACGTAAATGACCGATTTACACTTGACTTAAATTGACAAGTGTTTTATAGAGGCTTATTGTGAATGATCCTTTTAGAAAAGCAGGAGACATAGAGACTGCCAAGCAGTTGTGCTGAGCCCCTCAACCCATGGCCACCCCACAGTCTAAAAAAAAATCCACCCTTATGACTCCTAGTTGCAGAAGATTTGCATTCTTACACATTGGATTTTAAAGCTGTGCAAAGCTTAACAGACCCCAGTCTGCGGAACTGCACCCATGGGAGCACACTGAAAACATTTAAAGCAGATAAAACTCTGCATGTTCATTGTTATTTGCGTCTCTTTCAGCAGGTTCCCTTGGGTATGGTCCACACAGAGAAACCTGGGGGTCGGTTAAATGCTATGGTCTGTGTGGTGAAATGCACAAAAAAAACACCACATGGGAATGTAGTTTGAAACAGCCGTGTAGTGTTCCTTAATGTGGACATGTGAAGGTAAGCCTGGTGACCATTGTAGCTGGCTGGTGGACAGGAGGTATGTGATTTAAGGGAGTATAAAAAGTTTAACCAGTTAATAACCCTTACACCAAAAGAAGGGAGCAGACTGTGTATGAAGCCACATACGCACAGAAAATTCTCCTTGTTCACACACAGATAGGCCTAAGGAGTAAAAATTCTGGATGTGGCATGCCACCAGCTGCCCATATCACCACTGGGGAGAGTGCAGAAGCTTTTGACAGTTGTTTAAATCTCCAGCCCACCTTGTCCCCAGCAGTGGTGCAGAGGGGGAAGCTGCAAGCAGTGGGTGAGTAGGAGGTCCTGTGAGTGGGGGGTGGATGCCAATGGTTTTGGTATGGTGAGCAGGGGGCTAGAGGTACACAAACTTGAAATCAGGGCCTGTAGATGGACGTTTTATTATTTAATCTGACTCTCAAAACACACTATTTAGAGAGGAGCATAGGAAAGCTGGACAGACAGGATAAGAATTGTATGTGCCACTTGACCAGGAGAGATACTTTTTGGCAGCAGAGGGAAACATTTGTGCAATATTATTTAAAAAGAAGCAGAATGCCCTGGTCAGGGATCCAGTGTGGCTAAGAAAGTGAGGAAGGGGTCTATATGGACATCTGGAAACCTGCCGTGGGAAACTCAATGTAGGGTGATGTTGCGGACTGCAATGTTAAATTAAGGGAAGAGGAAATATGAGTACATTGGCATATTACATATTACAATTCAATTAACCTGTCTAGGCTGAAGACATTCGCCTACCCTATCAGTATCCTGATGGTATGTACGTACAGGAGGATTGATGCCTAAAGTAAGCTGCAGTCAACATCACACCTGTAAACTTTTTTTTACTAGGCCCTCATTTACAGTATGTTCGCTCCCCAATTAGCCCCAGATACACCAGGTCCAACAAACTTGTGTTGAACTCTTTCTACCTGCAGTGGTTTGATTGGTTGCTAAAGGTCACAGTCCCGATTTACCAACTGCCAGTATAGAGATTGTATTATGGCCTTCTTCAAGCATCCTGCTGGTGCAGATTAACAAATCTTATTTTCACTAAGATGAAGATCTCTTCAAATTTTCCATTTCTGTATTTCTGTGAAAACGTATTGCGTTAGTAAATGCCAACAGGTCAATCCTAACTCAGATTTTATGAAAAATGCTTGCATATAAACTACAGCTTGACAAAGGCAAGATACATTTCTCAACTAAAAAAACAAAAAATAATTAACAAAAAACAGTTTCCATATTAGTGTGTGCATGCTTATATATTAAAAAAATGAAGGGTATGCTTTTATTCTTAATAAGACAAAAAGATGCATACACTAATGCTTTACACACATGTAGAAACAAAGAAATATTAGCAACATACATTATATTCATATATGTTACAATAGAAAACAGTATATGTTGCTATTATTGCGGATTCCCACACCTCAATTCACACTTAACTTGACAGAAAGTAATTAATAACAAATGTGCATTTTTGCACCTTTGCATCCAATTTATTGATAGCAGTTCAAAACTCCATTTGAACACATTTATCAGGTAGAACCATGATAATCAAAATGTCCTCCCCTAACAGCAGTTGCTTTTCCATTCTGGTTAAGGGAAACTGATGAATTTACATGAAGCATACATTTCTAGATGGCAAACTCCTGGGCAAAACCCAGGTACTTTGACAACTGCCATAGGCAAGTCCTTTTCCATTCATTACAATTAGTTGTGGCTGCCAACTGAGAAGTGCACATTGATCAGCACAGTACTTTTTACAAGATATGTTGCGACCAAAATGCTAATTATAAGACGTTAAAGGGATACGGTCATCAGAAAACATGTTTTTTTCAAAACGCATAAGTTAATAATGCTACTCCAGCATAATTCTGCACTGAAATCCATTTCTCAAAAGAGCAGATTTTTTTTATTCAATTTTGAAATCTGACATGGGGCTAGACAGTTTGTCAATTTCCCAGCTGCCCCTGGTCATGTGACATTGTGACTTTAGCTGCTATCTGGTTACCTTCCCACTGTTCTTTTGTTTGGCTACTGGGGGGGAAAGGGAGGGTGGTGATATCACTCCAACTTACAGTACAGCAGTAAAGAGTGATTGATGTTTATCAGAGCACAAGTCATATGACTTGGGGCAGCTGGGAAATTGACAATATGTCTAGCCCCATGTCAGATTTCAAAATTGAATATAAAAAAAATCTGCTCTTTTGAGAAATGGAACAGCATTATTAACTGATTAATTTTGAAAAAAAATGTTTTTCCCATGACAGTATCCCTTTAAGATAATTGAAAGATTCAGGTGTCTATTTATCATGCTGTGTAAAAGTGGAGTAAAACATTACTGGTGATGTTGCTCATAGCAACCAATCATATATTTGCTTTTGTGTTGAAATCTAACACTTTGTAGTTTTTCCACCCACTCCAAATGACTTCCAATATTAACTGAGCAGGCAATAAAGGTTTGCAGCACTCATATCAAGCATCCAATATAAAAAAAATATACTTTTATGAGATCTGGGTGATTTTATTAGTATGGGAAACAAGTCCACCTGCTTAAAATTCAGATGTACACTGTATAGTACACTGAACAAATGGCTTTGTACATTACATAATTCAGATCTGTCATCAGTTTCCTTCCGTTATTTACTTGTATTTTGCTTTCAGTGAGGATAACACGCAGCTTGAGAGGAAAATTAAAATTGCAGACATCTAACACATGACTCAGTAGCACCTGAAAATATGTTGTACTGGCATTCTGAACTTCCTGCTTCAGTAAAATACCAAACAAGTTGTGTTTCCTTTACAAATAAGCTATTACATCAAACCTTGTCCCTATAACTTCCGTATGTGTCTCTGATCCAAAATTTTTGTTGGCAGACTCATGGATATTCTAATAAAAGAGCAGAGGAAAACAACCATCATTCAGCGGCATCAGGTTAAAAAAAAAATACGTTTCCACACATTGAGGTAAAAACATATTTCAAAATAGGTAACTGCTGGAAGAGAACCAATCTCCTGAGATCAGACTGATTCAGATGAGCGTTAAATATCATTTATTCTGTTTTATTACGGATGCACCAAAGAGAATATTTAGCCATATACCAACATAGTTTTTTGCTACTTAGCCAAACCAAATCAGATCTCAATGTCATATTATTTTGAAACACTGGACATCTACATTTTTAGATTCTTTTGCACATCAATTTATAAAAGGGTATAACTTACTCAGAATCATTGGTAGAGTGTTCTGTATTGAGGTAAATTAAAAATTAGACAAAATTAATTAAAACAAGTACCCAATATATTTACAGAACTTTGACCCTTGAGTTTTTTTCAGGGTGCTTTTTAAATGCTAATAAAAACCCCCGATTTAGAAGGACGTGATTATTCATATACAATAAAAAAATTAAATTTTTCATCGTAGCTTTTTTAAGATATATTTGCTGCCATATTATATCTCCAGGTTGGGTACTGTTTAAGCATCCACAAAATGCTGCTCCCTAATTAAGGTATCTGGGCTTGATACATGTTCCATCAATGAGGGAATGAGCAGGGCTAGCTCTTTCATAGGCATGACACTATCAGTTAAAGGAAAACTATACCCCCAAAATGAATACTTAAGCAACAGATAGTTTATATCAAATTGAATGACATATTAAAGAATCTTACCAAACTGGAATATATATTTACATAAATATTGCCCTTTTACATCTCTTGCCTTGAGCCACCATTTCGTGACTCTATCTGTGCTGCCTCAGAGATCACCTGACCAGAAATACTACAACACTAACTGTAACAGGAAGAAGTGAGGAAGCAAAAGGCAGAACTCTGTCTGTTAATTGGCTCATGTGACCTTACATGTGGTTTGTATGTGTGTGCACAGTGAATCTTACGATCTTAGGGGGCGGCCCTTATTTTTTAAAATGGCAACTTTCTATTTATGATTACCCAATGGCACATACTACTAAAAAAGTATATTATTATGATAATGGTTCATTTACATGAAGCAGGGTTTTACACATGAGCTGTTTTACTCAGTATCTTTTAATAGAGACCTACATTGTTTGGGGGGTATAGTTTTCCTTTAAATACTGTATTTGTCAAGGTCCTCTTAGGATTACATTAATATGTAATGTATATAATAATATTTCTTTGTGATACAATTAAAATATATTTACATTTACAAGGTCATTCCAGAGGAAGGGCCACAAAGAGCCTATCTGAGCTCTGCAAGTTATGTTAACCATATATGGGCCAAAAAAATCTGTAGACCCAGGGCATCAAGAACAAATCTATTTATCAATATATTTCTCTGTATAAAAAATATAGCTATAAAAGTGAAGAGGTAGTTGCAATTTCCTATTTGATTATGGCTGGAGTGGTAATGGAAAAATGTAATAGCAGTAACATATGATATGGTATCATAAATTCATTTCCCTAGATTTTTTTTTTCCAAAACACTGCCCCCTATTGTATACATATAACTAACATAGTAATGTAATTATTATAAAAGTATAACATAATAAATCACAAGAATATGCCATAACCTTAAAAAAAAAATAGTGTAATTCCAATAATTAATATAGAGCTTGTTCGGTTCTTGGGAAATTAAGAACAGTGCATAATTGTTTAACTGTGGTCAGACACATTTACTCCACACAAAAACCTTGTTTACAACAATCAAGTCCTGTGAAGCACAAAAGTTCAGCACGCAGCAGGACTTAAAGAAAAGAATCAGGGACTTATGCTCAAGTTAATGAATTTTTGTGTCTTTATGTGCACCTGGGCAACACGTTTCACAATACAGTGCAGTGCCTTTGGTATCTAATTTATAGACACAAACAAACAGTCGTATCGGCTACCACTTAGTTTTTATGGTCTATATTTCAATGTGAAAGACTACAATACAATTCTTCAAATGTCATTCTTGCAATTTCCCTAGAGTAGGTTGCTTTTTAACTTTTATGCCCCCTGTTGTTCTCTCCCAGCCTCGTTTTACAAGTGTTTTTAGACTAAATATGCACTTCCTCTTCCTCAGTTTGTCAGTGTAATTAACCTCTAGAATTCTGGGCTTACACCTTTTTTCTACCTATTGGACTTAAATAAGAGAGTATACCACTTTGTTCAACAATGAAGTATAATGAAAAGGGCTTGTGCAGAACATACAATGATGAAAAATCTATGGATTTCGTTCTAATTATCTGACTCTCAAGGACCAAACAAGGGGCAGCTTTAATTGCTTCTTGTTTGCCCTGTTTATTTTCATAAATAACAATAACCATAGATTATTTCAAATTAGAACAATACTCTGTATGTTCATTACAAACAATATTAACTGAACTCATACTGAACAAAGATATACTGTTCCTTTAAATGGAATTGCTTTACAGAGCAATACTAAACTTTGGAGATCCCCATCAGAATACAAAATCAATTCTTAAGGAATGCAACCATCATCTTTAAAAAAAGTTTGTCCCCTAAGAGGTCAGCAATGTGGTCATGTGACCTGGACATTATCGCTTAAGGCCAAAGCTGCACATGCTGCATAGCATTGGCATGCCTCTCAACATTTGGAAAATAGAGGAACAAAAACACTTGCCGCATACAGCATCCTTTTTACAAAATTTGGTTACAGAAAGTTTCAACACATTTCTGGGGGTTTTAAGGTTCAGGTTTTATGTGTTATTACAGTTTAGCTAATGAAGGTGAATTGAAGGTGAATTGCAGTTGGGAAATATGCATGGGGGGCACTCTTGGATATAGGCTGAAATAAACCCACCATGCATGTGTGGGAAATGCTTTCTGCTACTGCTGAGAGGCAGCATAAAAGTAAGGAGATTGCAAGCAGAGTTCTCTTACCCTATCTTTATTCTGTAAGTCTTCAAAATAATTTATAACAGGTTTTACAATTATTTTATAAGTGATAAGTATCTTGTTGGTGAAATAAAGTGATGATGATTTCTAGTGGACATTAAGTTGCCCTTAAGTTTCACCTTTGCTTGTCCTAAAAATAAGGCAGTACCATAAATACAGCAACTTACCTGTCATGAAATAAAAAAAAAAAACAACACAAATAAGTACATGGGGTTGCTTATTTACATGTGTTATTTATGGAATTTCTGGAAAATGCTCAACAACAACATAAAAAAGCAACAAACATCCACAAACAAGCATGCATGTTGTTCTGGTAAGCTGCTTTTCAAGAGAACACGTATCACATCCCGAAAAAGCCCATGAGACATACTTCAGTCACCTCTGCTATTCCGTAAGGAAGCTGCTGCTTAACACAATAAGGAAGAGCAGTCACGTTTGGATACAGAAAGCATTCCAACATTCTTTTAAGAAGAACAGAAATGTTTTAGGGGTTTACCACCTTTTTTGATCAGAGAGATCATTATATTACCAAAGTCGACTACTTAATATGCAAATCAGAATTAAATTTATTGAACTAAGAGAAGCACGCTACACAATTTTTTTATACTTAGCAGCAACATTCAAGGTTGGAAACTGACGTTATGTATCAGGCCTGGCTCATAGTCAACATTCTAATGGCAATCCTACAAAATTAGAGCTATTAGAACAATATAAGAGATTTTGTAGGATGGTGTTGGACCCAACAGATCGCATCCTACAACTTGGGTGTAACTGCCCAGGTGAAAATAAAATGGTATTTGATGTGTAAATTAAATAAAGGAATTACCATCAGACACAACGTGCCTGTCAGAACGGAACGTTTCATACTGCTTTTGCATTTAACAAATTAACACCTTATGATGTGTGAAATACTAATACTTCTTACTGAAATACACTGACGGTCAGCAGGGCCGTATTTATATTAAGGCACAATTTTGGGGGCAGCCCTCAGGGTGCCTATTTTTTTAAAATTTTTTTCAACCCCCAACCTCCATAGGAAATCCGGTGATGGAGCTGAGGGGGTGGGGGTAGGGGGGCTGAGGAAGCACATAGAAGTGACTTCATGTGCAATGATGTCACTTCTGCTGAATATGGCAAGTGACGTCACGCGCAGCGCACGCCGACGTTACGTGCACAACACAAGGCCGTGTTTAGGCCCGAAGCCTAGGGTGGCATCGGACCTATATACAGTCCTCACTGTCGTATGTAAATGGATAAACAGAACACACCATCCCACGTTGTGGGTCAGACAAATTGTATAGATCAGAGTGCTCTTCATTACAATTGAAAGCACAGACCACATTGCTCTTCATGTGCTTTGGTGTTGGGCCTTTAGGGTGAACCAACTTCTGTCTTAGTGTGTTGCTTCCTGTCATGTACATTGAAAGTTTAACACCTGCCTCAATGAAAATCATGGTACTGGATCACATTTTCACACATCTGAGTTTCAGCCAAAACCTTAATGAAGTTCAATGGAATTATTGTGCCTGGATATCTGTGACTTTACTACCATCAAGGGTTCAAATACTGGGGAATTCCCTACAACTTCAGTTGTACTAAAGAAGCCACTGAGATGAGTGGTAAAACATTTTCAAGAAAAACCATGTCCAGTTGCCTTTGACTTAATTCTACTAGATACTGTATACCATGACCTGGATAAAAAAGAATCTTCATAGACATTTCCTCTGTATAAAGAGTGTAGAATGAGTGCTACCCTTTACAGCTATCTACAACACCTAGGGGAATATTTATCAAAGAGTGAAGTTAGAGATCACCACAGTCTGCTAGAGTGAAATACCACCTCTCTCCATTAATTTCTATGGGATTTTTAAAGGCGTATTTATCAAAGGGTGAAAGTTCATCATTTGATAAATACGCCTTTAAAAATCCCATAGAAATGAATGGAGAGAGGTAGTATTTCACACTAGCGGACTGTAGTGATCTCTAACTCAACTCTTTGACAAATAAACCTCCTAGCGCTAAACTCACCAACACCGTCACCCATGTGGCTAACAAGCATCCAGGGTGCAATGGTCTGAACTGGATTAAATGCACAATATATTTGAGATGATATGTTTTATATATGGACAAACAGTAATAGACTGTAAATTGAATAGTAATGTATAATGAGAGTCAGAAAAGACATGGAGAGCAACTATTTTAGTCTAGAAGGTTCCAGTATGTGGAGAAGGCACAACCATGGATGTTTTTGAACAATAGTTCCAAACACGTCTTTCCATATAATCAGGAAATTTAGCAGGATATTGTGACACATAGATGTAGCAGACAGCAAGTCACTAAGAGTTTGTTAGTAACATCCTTTGCTGGTGGAATGTAGAAGATGGACGTTAAAATGAAAAAGTTAAAATACATAGAGGGAGTGAGGGATGTGGATCTATAAAATTCCAGAGTTGCTTAGGGATGTAGACAGCAAAAAGATAGGGCAATAACTGGAGACAACAGGAGTCAAAATACATAATCTTCCTGAATAAAAATGGGAAAACACTGACAAAGTACCATTAGAGAGTACAAACTGTGACAGTAAGGTAGCTATACTCTTCCAGTTAGGTCTCTGTCCAGTCTAAAATTGAAAATGATATCTTGCTTGTCAATAACACAGCCACATCAAAGATGACCAAGGCCACATTTTTATAAATATTTTGAATTATTATTAGATCCTCTATTTTTCTTTTGCCTTTTACTGCTATTCAAACCTCGTGTGATAGAGACACGGACAGTAACAACAAAGGGTAGTTGTTTCAATACCTGTTAGTTTAAGGATTTAATATATTCCAGTGCAAACCCTGTGATTGTCGTTAGACCAATTTAGGGCTTAGATTAACTATCAAGACAACAGTCCTGGTTGCTCTGCCTTCTTTGCCTTTGTGGTGTCCCAGGGATTAGAATCAAATTAGGTAGTAGATTTGGGACAAATCCACCTCCAATTAATTTATAATCAATTACCCGAGTTATAATGAATTATTGATTTAGCACTGAAAAGCACTTTATTAATGAATTGGTGTCCATTTTGGACGTAGATACTATAATAACTTATCAAAAATATTGCCACAATTTATAATCAATTTTATTGTGGGCGCATTTATCTATTGGTTTTTAATTTTAATTTAATAGAATGAATTTCATTGCACTGCACTTTATCTACAATTAATTTCAATTGTCTAATTCTTATTAATTATATAATGAATTTGTAGCACAGCACTTTAGTATTTAACAATTCATGGGATTGGTCCAACAAGACAATAACAGGGTTTGCACTGGAATATATTAAGTCCTTAAACTAACAGGTATTGAAACAATTTATATAAGTAACTGCCACGTAAGATTGTTAGTGGGGTACTTTTACTTTCTGTTTTTTTTTTTTGAATTATCAAGTACTGACTTAGGTCAGACCTCTGCTTCAATCTTAGGATAAAATATTGTGACACAAGTAAAGGGATCGTTAGTGTGTTTTAACAAAGGGTAGTTGAAATATCAAAAAGGAAAAGTAACTCCAAAAAATTGAAGTGTTTTAAAGTAAACATATAATATATATAATATAAACTGTTAGCATGCATGGGTGAAAGCAGTGTGTGTTTCAGAAAGACAAGCAGATTTTTTTTACCTTAAAGGAACAGTTACACCAAAACTGAAAGTGTATCAAAGTAATTAAAATATAATTAACTGTTGCTCTGCACTGGTAAAACTGGTATGTTTCCTTCAAAAACACTACTATAGTTTATATAAACAAACTGCTGTTTAGCCATGGGGGCAGCCATTCAAGATTAAAAAAAGGAGAAGCAGCACAGGTTACATAGCACATAACAGGCAAACCCTCTCCAATACAATGGTGTTTTATCTATCTTATGTAGCCTGTGCCTTTTCACCTTTTTTCCAGCCACCATAGCTACACAGCACCTTGTTTATATAAACTATAGTAGTCTTGCTGAAGAAAACACACCAGTTTTACCAGTGCAGAGCAACAGTACACTATATTTTAATTACTTTAGTGTTACTGTTCTTTTAAGTAAAAAAAATATTTTCAATGGAGGGTAACAGAGCCATTTTAGAATTTCACTGACTCCAAGTTGTTTTTTTATATAAAAAGTTTAAGGTAAACACCTATTTTGTATAGCTACAACATATAGATATAGCTTTGTTTAAATATTAAATGAATGACACTAATGCAAAGACACAGTTGAGGTGATACAATTGACCACATACTAAGAGTCCCAGTAGATTGTATAGGAAAACATTCTAAATACACGTAACTTAATATTTGTTCTTAACTCTTATTTATTTGTATTTTTTTGTGTTAACTACACATTGGCTGAGGGTCTATAAGGTACAGGCACACGACATTTTGACTGCTGCTGCCCTCCAATGGTAATCAAAATGTCTCTGTCACTGCTCATAACACTACTGAGTTGAAAGCAATCCACTGAGTGCACATGGAACAGTGACAGGTGGGCCACAGCTTGAGTGTTATGTTTGGGTCAGTTTTTGACTACTGCTGTTCTCCGTTAGGGAGCAATGCTTGTCAAAACACCCATGTGTCCCATTACCCTTGGGTGGAAGTGAGGGCGTGAAAAAAAAATGCTGGCAGGGGTGTAACTACAGAGGAAGCACACCCTGCTGCTGCAGGTGCGCACAGGAAGTATAGGTGCCCCATGAGGCCCTAATTAATGTGCCATTTCAATATATATTGGCACAACTGAAAACCTTTGGATATTTAGGGGGGCACTCAAATTAATTTGCTGTGGGGCCCAATAACATTTAGTTACGCCACTGACCACTTGCTTTTATTGGCTGAAAAATAGCATAAGGATTATTATGTAGCAGGTCTGTCAAGCTGATGAGCAAATGTATTTTTATTTTTTAAGCAGGCTGTATTCGGTTTTGGATTGCAATCCTGATAAAATGTCTTGCTGTTTTAATTCCTGGTAACATTTTTTCCTGTCAATACAAATCTTGCTACTTAAAACATGTACAGATTTCTAATGGATACATTACATAGCTCCCTGAAATGTTGTTTCAGAGTGTTTCTGAATTTTTAGTTATGACAAAAGTAAAAAAAAAAACAAACACCAAAAATTAATATTAATTAGGTCCTAGTGGTTTAAAGTGGACAAAAGGTGGGCATACATTCATCTGGGTAATTTTTGGTCTACTAAATAGGTTAAAGTTTTTACATCCGCTAAAGCAGTGATCCCCAACCAGTAGCTCGTGAGCAACATGTTGCTCACCAACCCCTTGGATATTGCTTCCAATGGCCTCAAATCAGGTGCTTATTTTTGAATTCCTGGCTTGGAGGCAAGTTTTAGCTGCAAAAAAACAAACAAACAGATGTACTGCCAAACAGAGACTTCTGTAGGCTACCAGTGCATATACAGGCTACTAAAAAGTAAATCACAGCCCTTATTTGACATCCACATTGACTTTTTCATGCTTGTGTTGCTCCCCAATTCTTTTTACATTTAAATGTGGCTCACGAGTAAAAAAAAAATGTAAAAAAAATGTTCCGGACCCCTGCGCTAAAGCATTATATTCTTAGTCTGAGGGTTGTCGTTCCTCCTGTTGTCTTGAAGAAGCAGCATGTAGAGGAATAAAAAGCAGTTATTTTCTAATGCAATCATTTTGCAATTACATTTTTTTAGTGCATTTTTACTTCAGGAAATGTGCACGTCAAATAAATTGCATCTTTATCCGAACTATGGGAATAATTGCTAGGACTGAGCAACATATGATCATTCTGAAACAAACACAATTTCCTCACAATCCCACCCCAAAAGTCTGCGACTATGTCTACTATGGTTTTATTCAGTGTATTTTTACACACTCTGCTATAGTCAGCCATCTTTTATCTGTTGTCTAAACAAATCCCCACCCACTGTGTTGTGTGCAATGAAGCTTTACATAATACACGAACTGCCCCCATAAGCCAAACCACAAAAATGCTACTTGGTTAAAAAAAAAGTTTTCTTAAAATGAATTACAAACACAAGTGTTACATGCAACATGCATTATTGGGCGCAGATTACCATGTCTAACTTTCAATGCAGCAGTTTCCCCCAGAATTTTACCAACATTGTGCACCTGTAACATATCAATGAATTGCTCCCTGCATATATGTGTGGACGTGCATATTATGTGTACACAGTGCTGTTTATTTTCTCAATAGTACAAACCAGTGGACAAATGCTGCGCACACAAATGTACATAGAATTAGCACAGTAACAAAAGCATAGTAGACAAAGATTAAGTGAAATACATACATGCACAGAAACATAAGCATTTAGGATTTGTGTGACTTGTATATTTATTCTTTGAAAATATACATAAATTTATCTGTGGCTTCTAGCTATATATGGAAATAGCAAGCATGATAAGCATATAATAAATTAAGTCAAATATTTCAGAACCGCACATACTGCACACTGAGATTAAAGGGAAAAATTGAGTGCTACCAAACTATTATTTCCATGTTGTTCTTTTTTTGCAATAATATATGCATCCTGTCAAGCAATGAGGTAGCTAATACTGCAGGATCCAAGCTCAAACTGCAAGAGGGGGGGGGGGGGTTATTTTACACTTGGAACATTAAGCAGTAAAATCCTGATCTCTTGAAACAGTAGTCTCAACACTGCCATTCAGGACATTTCCTCTGTAACTTGTAGAATAGCAGAGAAGTTATAAATTATATTAGTTCTTCAAATATCCTAGGTATATTTAGTGTAAATATGGGGAAAATACTCATTTGGAGGGTCCATTACGACCTTCCCTCACCTTTAATTTCTTATCTTTAATGCATATCGGGGGAAGGTAAACACACGTCGGGGGCAGAACCAATTTCATTTCCTGTGTTGTATTTTAAAGATAAGGAATACCCAGACTGCTAAATATGCTTTCCCTAATACCTCATATGAGTATTCTCCAACGTATTACCTGTAGTGGGCTTAAGCCTTCCTATATATTTATCTTTATTCCCATTAATAACATTGGGATTAACCATCATTTTTAAAATACCAGCCAGGTGACAACACCAAATGGTCTGATTATGTGTCATACAGCATGTTCAAGAGCTGGATACAATTAAAGTGATAATGTCTTACAGTGGATCTATGAGCTTTTAAGCAGACTGGGGCCATAGTAAACCATGTTATGTAATATGTTCCATGAAATATGAAAGGGGCTGTAAAGTAGCTTGCCTAGCTTCTGTATTAAACAGGTTAATGGAAGGCAAGGCTACATCTGTAGTCCAAACAGTATGCACTACTGACATTCTTGTGATCTGTACTAGGAGAATAATCCTATTTGCCCTGTAGCAAGGTCTCTACTATGCTAAGCTTCCCATGCCAAACAAACTTCTTTCCCCTGCTACTAGCTCCCTACGACCTAGATATCACATTTCCAGTACAGCCAACATCAGGTAAAATGAAAAAAAACAAAAAAACACATACCCTACCTTTATTACCATGTACCCTACAAATAATTTGCAAATTGCAAGTATGACATATGTAAATACATGTTCTATATATGAATAGAGCATAAAAGGTGACAAGAGAACTAAATATAATCTGCATCAGATGCAAAAAAAAAAAAACATCTGCCGTCAAAGCAAGAAATTCTGTCTGGGAAAATTTCATGTTGAGGATGAAATTGCCACATTCAATTTGTGTAATGTAAATATACAGAGAGGGACTGCTGAGAGAATCTTTAAAAATGTGTTGCCGGGATTTCATAGTTAGAAAATGATAGCTGAGGTTAGGTTACGCAACACCACAGTTGCACGGAATTCACATGGGGACACTTGGGGCCATTTGACCTACACCATTAACAGCAGGAAGAAGCATGCTTATTGGAGCAGCACAGTTGCTTTCTACTCAGACTGGTAATGCACTTCCACTGGGAAGAGCCAATTAGCTGAGGGTAGGGGGTGCAAATTACATGGTCTGGCACATACTTCCTGAATCAAATAAGATGTGACAGGTTTTTACGCAAATACCTTAATTTAACCTTCAATCTATTAATGATTTCTGAATACTCTGACCATTAAACCCAGGAAAGAGTAGGTACTCACAATATAACTGCCGTGCTTTATGTTCCACTAAGGGATTGTGTTTTAAAACAAAAGAAGTGTAAAGCAAACTTCTTTGTTTTAACTTGCTTTCCTTATTTGTTTTTAAACATATTTTCAAATTATGTGAAAAGAGCAAAAGATCCCCTTGATTAACTCTTATTAATTTTATCCTCCTGATTCCAGCAGAGGTCTGACATTGGTCAGTACAAAGTGCAGTGCCAATAAGTAATCAATTTATCATCCCAAATTCATTCCAAAGGTATAATTAATTTATAGTGACCATTAAATATTAGGATCAAAAAATGATATCAATCTGCTCGAATTCATGAAGTAAATGGAAGGAAAATGAAATAGAAGGTGGTGGAGTTGTTCCAAATTCTACTGCCTAAAATATTCTATCCCTGTCACACCACAAAGGTGGATAAGCCCTAAACTGTAAAATAGGCTATTGTAACCTGAAAAACCACAAATCCACGGTTTCTTGGAATATAACAAAGAATTGTAATATGAGATTATAGTATGAGCCGAGCAGCTCGTTTTTAAATCACCACCCCAGTACAACAGTTTTCAGATTTTTTGTAAAGTAAAGAAGTTGATCTAGCAGTTTAAAATAAATAAAGCTAAAAAGGCAGAGTTTAAAGCCGCGGAGAATGAACTCCACAATGCTTCAGGAGCACATACACTGAACCCTACCCCTGCCAACTATGCTGGTCTCCTAAGCGCCCAAAACTCTCTTTCCAGAGCCTCCATATCACTAACTAG
Source organism: Xenopus laevis (assembly GCF_017654675.1). Lineage (NCBI taxonomy): Eukaryota > Metazoa > Chordata > Amphibia > Anura > Pipidae > Xenopus > Xenopus laevis. The sequence goes on from NC_054379.1 coordinate 101,627,175, forward strand.
GAAAGCCTTACTTTACCAGAACCAGCGTATCTTTGACCAGAGCGACAAAAACAGTAAGCTTTTGGCATTTTTGGCCAAACAACAGACAACATCCTCCGCTGTTCCCTGCCTTATCTTGGATGATGGCTCAATAGTGGCAGAACCCAAGCTCCTAGCACAAGAATTTGCCACCTTCTACCAAAACCTCTATTCAACCACAACAACACACTCTAGAACCCAACTCCTTCACTTCTTGGACTCCATCCCTATCCCGTCTCACTTAGTGACAAAACATTTCTGGATGCACCTATAACGCCCTGAGAAATTGCTGATTCCATTGTCTCCCAACCCCCAAATAAGACACCAGGACCAGATGGCCTCCTCCCTCCAGACTGGTATAAAGCTCTCTCAGAACAATTAGTCCCGAAATATCTAGAGACGCTGCAAAGTGCTTTTGATAGCAATTCTCTACCTCCATCATTTACAGAGGCCCTCATAGTTGTCATCCCTAAACCAGGTAAAGATACAACTCGCTGCTCTTCATACCGCCCTATATCTCTCCTAAATACAGATGCTAAAATCCTGGCTAAGGTCCTCACTTCCCGCCTCCAACAGGTAGTCCCTGACCTTATCCACCCTGATCAATCTGGCTTTATGCCAGGACGCTCCACTAACATCAACCTCCGCAGACTCTTTACCAACCTGCAGATTGCCCATACTGAAACAGGCACCAGAGTAGTAGCCTCCCTAGACTCTGCTAAGGCTTTCAATTCGGTGGAGTGGGATTACCTATGGGAGGTTTTCGGATTTGGCCCTAGATGCATATCCTGGATCAAACTTCGATATAAGAACCCCACGGCACGTGTGAGAGTTAATGGCCATATCTTCCCCCCTTTCTTACTAACAAGGGGAACAAGGCAGGGTTGCCCCCTCTCCCCAATTCTATTTGCCCTAGCAATAGAACCACTAGCAATACTGACCAGAGAGTCTCCTTTAATCAAGGGTTTAACCTACGGCACTATTCAGGAAAAAATCTCCCTTTTTGCAGACGACCTCCTTATATATTTGGCAGATCCAAATGATTCTCTTACTGCCCTCCTGGACCTGGTCAACCGGTTTGGCTCATTCTCCGGACTACGAGTTAACTGGGAAAAATCAGTTTTTTTAAAATGTCATTAAAATGATTTACCTCCCCAAAATTCTCTACCTACTCCATAATGCGCCAATATTTATCCCCAAAAAATACTTTAAAAGTATAAAACAAAAAGTGATCCCCTTTCTCTGGAACAATAAAACACCCAGAATCGCTTGGTCAAAGTTGTGTGCACCATGTGACGAGGGAGGATTGGCCCTCCCCAACTTCCATTGGTATTTCATAGCTTCACAAATATATTACCTACACTGGTGCTTTAACCCTGACCCGTATAACCCAAGCTCGCAGTTACAAGCTTTTTTTACTATCCTCGTGGGAGAGTCTCCGCAACTTTCCCTATCGGAGTCCCAGGGATTCTGGCCCGCTACCGACGACACTGACTACCCCACAGAAGGCCTGGCTGATAGCTCTCAAAATCTTGGGCCATTCACCACCCCTCCTATCCCCTCACCTCCCACTCTGGGGAAATTCCTATTTAAATCACTTTAGATCCTTGCAACACTCTGTGTTCTGGCCAAGGCAAGGCATTAAATGCTTGAAGGACCTCCTTGAGAATCATACCTTTGCCACCCATTGCACACTACAACAAAAGTGCCAGCCAACGCAAATTCCACTATTTAAATACCTACAATTACGACATACCTTCTACTCCCAATTTAACAGTCTTACCCCCCAGCAATGCTGCTTAGTCATAGAAGAAATTCTTCATGATCCCAACCCAGCAAAGCTGGTGTCCCGGCTCTACCAGCAATTCCTTTTATCCGGCCCCAAACCTTTTCGATCAGCACAAGACTGGTGGAATACCAAAATTGTAGGCCTTGAGCAAGATAACTGGGACGAAGCAATAGAACACATATACACTGGCCTGATATCGTTGAACGACAAACTAATACAATATAAAATTAGGCATCATATTTACATAACTCCCACACGACTCAAACTGATGGGCCAGATCCCCTGCGACTCCTGTCCCAGGTGTCACCAACAAGCTGCGGATTTCTTCCATCTAATGTGGGAATGCCACTACATATTGAGCTTTTGGACACAAGTCGTAAACTATCTATCAGATAATCTTGACTTCCTGAGAATAATTTCACCTACAGTTTGCCTTTTGGGGGGTCCTAGAAGAGATAATCCCAGCTAAGTATACTCGAATCTCTTTTCGTATCCTACTCTTTTATGCAAAAAAAAAACTGTAGCCCTTCCCTGGATAGGTAACCTCTCACCCTCTCTGAATGCTTGGATGCAACTGGTTAACAAAGCAGTACCCCTATATAAGCTCACCTACAAAGTTAGGGGAACACCAACAAAATTTGATAAAATTTGGGGCTTATGGAAAGACATTGACCCGACCCCTCTATAGCAAGTCTTAGCCAAGTCCATCTCCTATTATGAAATCCTTTATGGTTTGCTATCCTACATATCCTCGAGGGTCCCAACCTAGCCTTCAGATGTAAAGTCCACCTGAGTTTGATAGTGTACATCTCAATTGCTCAATAACTGTATTGTGTTCTGCTTGGTGATAGCCTGTGCCATATTTTCTTCCTGCCTAACTTGTACAGTTTAGTCTGCGAGTGTACTTATTTGTTGTATGTATGATTAATGTGTGTGTTTAAAAATAAGAAATAAAACTTACCTTCAAAAAAAAAAAAAAAAAGGCAGAGTTTTGTGACGAGTGTTTTGCAATAAAGGCTTTATCAAGGCGAATAGCAGTAGAACAGTAGTAAATTTTAGTGACCTATTGTAATAACTTGATTTAAGCAGGGTACTTTTCCTTTCTCTAAATTGTTACTTATATTTTCAAATTATATAAACATCTGTACTGGCACACATGACAAAAATGTCCATCTCAGTCAATTCTCAATTCCTTTTCTTGTGCATCCACTCCTGGAGCACTGAAAAGCACAATTGCAAATGAACAATATCAAATACCACATATCCACCCATTTGAAGTTCATCATTGTAGGCAATTTCACATGGACAATTCTAATAAAATAACGCAATAAAAAAATAAATAAAACAGTAGCTTGTTATTGATTTTAACGAAGATATGATTTATCCTTACTGGATCCAATTAGGTTTAATTAATGCTTACAGATTCTTTAGCAGACAAGTTATAGAGATCCAAATTACAAAAAGAACCTTTATCCGGAAAACTCCATACCTGTATATGGGAAATGGCCAGTATTTCTGAGCTTTCTGGCTATGGTGTTCCTGGATTATAGACCATGTATATGTAGTGACTGCATTGGATTAGCAACATACAAGAAATTAAACAAAGAACAAGTTATTTCTATAAGATTGCATATTCTCCACGAAACTAAAACCATCCAACATGAAACACAAAAGACACATCATGTTACTGACAACCCCCCCCCCCCCAACAATTTACATTAGAGCTGATAAAAGGTTCAGAAAGCTAATGCCCTGTGGCTGAATTAGTCCTTCAATTAGGATTCATTAAAATTCAGGGGGTTATTTATTAAGGTTTGAGTTGTGTTTTCCAGTAAAATGAGTGATTTTTTTTGGGGTCAAAAGTTACATTTTCAGGTTAAAATAAAAAAATCACGTTTTTGGAGATTTACTATACCCCGACCCAGGAAATGAATTGAATCCAAAATAAACCATCTCAAACCTGTCAAGGTCATGTGGCAGAGGTGCCTTGAACCATTTTAAGAAGTTAATAGCCTTCATGATGTTCGAGTTTTTTTTTTTTTAGAGGCTTTTGCCAAAACGTGAGTTTTCACGTTAACGTGAATTAGAAACCATTTGAGTTATGAATTCATTTGGGTTATATAAAACGCGAAAATTTGACCTTTGATAAATAACCCCCATAGTGTCAGATCTTACTAAGTGGGGGTATTTTATGTGTATGCCTTCAACAGACTAAGCTCCAAATTACAGAAAGACCCTTTATCTGGAAAAACAATGTCCCGATCATTCTAGATAACAGGTCCCATACCTTTATATTAAAATGAGTATTTACTACATAAATATTGCTAGACTCACAGCAGATATTTAGGTCCACATTTCTCTGTAACTCTTCTGGAAGTAGTTTTTGACCAAACATCTCCTATAATGAAGCTACAGGCACCCTTGCACATCAAATATTTTTTGCTCTTTAACTTAAAATTAATATAATAAGAAACAAGAGCAATACAAGACTTCTGTACCAGGGCAGCTAGCTATGTTTTCATTCAAGAATTTCCAAACCTTGATACAAAAAATGTCTTATGCAACAACTATCACTTATGCATCAATGTAACCTGACATTTGTGATCTAACAAAGGAATGCAGCTATTCTAAAGCCACTTAAAGGAATTGTTCAGTGTAAAAATAAAAACTAGGTAAATAGATAGGCTGTGCAAAATAAAAAATGTTTCTAATATAGTTAGTTAGCCAAAAATGTAATGTAAAAAGGCTGGAGTCATTTGATGTATAATATGTCAGTCAGACTTCCTGCTTTTCAGCTCTCTTGGTTTACACTGACTGTTACCCTGGCTACCAGGCAGTAACCAATCAGAAACTTGAGGGGGGGCCACATGGGTCATATCTGTTGCTTTTGAATCTGAGCTGAATGCGGAGGATCAATTGCAAACTCACTGAACAGAAATGTACCATGTGGCCCCCCTTCAAGTCGCTGACTAACTCAGAGTTATAGAGCTGAAAAGCAGGAAGTTGGATTCTGGCTGTTTTATTAGACATCTGTTCACTCCAGCCTTTATAGATTACATTTTTGGCTAACTAACTATATTAGAAACATTTTTTATTTTGCACAGCCTATATATTTACCCACTTTTTATTTTCACTCTGAACTGTTCCTTTAAGAATAAACAAACTACTTTCTTGTACCACCTATGACAACAATCTGCTTGCTCTCTGGTGTGCTTTTTATACTGCTTGTATTTCCCCACTACAATGCAGAGCTGTGGAGTGGGAGTCATAAGCAATTTTGGAGTCGCAGTTGCAAAAAATTTACCAACTCCGACTTTAATAACTTTAAATACAAGCACTGAAAATTAACAAATCAGATTTAAGAGCTTCTATGAAGGAGGATATGGCATAAGCAATTCTGTTTTGAAGAACAATGCTTTATATAATTTTTGATTGTATTTAACAGCTATTCTACAGCTATGTGTGAGGTTTAATTAATATATAGTTGTTTTAGGTTTTCCAATTGTTTTTGGTTTATGTAGTTTAACTGATTTTGGTTTAGAATTACCAAAGGATATGGCTAACATTTTTGAGCTTTGGTAGATATAAAATGCCTTATATGTTAAGTACTTAAAGGGGAAGGAAACCTAGTCGGCGCAAACCCCCACCCCCCCTCCCGTTTGTTGCCCATCCTCCCTCCTCCCCCCTGGCCTACCCGTCCCGCTGGGCAAATGCCCCTAACTTGTTACTTACCCTTCTGCGCAGGTCCAGTCCAGGGAGTTCACAGATGACATCTTCTTCCACGCGATCTTCTTCCTGCTTTGACCGGCGCATGCGCAGTAGGAGCATTTCGCCGGTACGATCTACTGCGCATGCGCGTGACTTTTGGTGCATGCGCAGTAGATCCGTACCGGCGAAATGATCCTACTGCGCATGTGCCAAAACGCCGTTCAAAGCAGGAAGAAGATCGCGTGGAAGAAGATGTCGTCTGTGAACTCCCTGGACTGGACCTGCGCAGAAGGGTAAGTAACAATTTAGGGGCATTTGCCCAGCGGGACGGGTAGGCCAGGGGGGAGGAGGGAGGGTGGGCAACAAACGGGAGGGGGGGTACGGGGGTTTGCGCCGACTAGGTTTCCTTCCCCTTTAAAGGGCACCTGTCACCCACGCGTGAAAATATGTATAGTAAAAGTCCTTTTAAAATGAATCACTTAGGCATAGGAGGTGGGGCAGGCAATTCATTTCACTTTTCATTCTGCACTTCCTAGATGTCCCTGTATCACTTACATTCCCCCTCCATCTCCAACATTTCATTTTATAGCCAGTGCACAGGCATTGGCATCAGGTGCCCCATTTTGGTGTATAAACAAGATTTTGGCATGATTTGGCAAGATTTTTGCTTGCATTAATAACAGTGTACACAAAATGGCTGCTGCCTACTTGATGTGATCGTGATTTACAAAACTAAAAGAAAGAAGATTGAAATCATGCGCATAGTGTAAGTGAAGTTTATTTTGCTTGGCTAACATCATAAAATAGGATTTGGAATTATTTTTCTGTCCAATACAATGGTGTTTTATCTGTTATCTGCTATGTAACCTGTGTATATTTTAATTTCTTTGATACACTTTCAGTTTTTGGTGTTACTGTTCCTTTAAAAACAGAGGAGTCCGAGAAAGGATTTTTGCACCAACTCCACAGCCCTGCTACAATGTATTTCACAATTTACCCTTGAAGGATTGCTCCTTTTCCTTCATAAAAACTTCCATATAAACCAAAATTTCCTTTCTTAGATTATGTGACATTATGACAACTAGTCAATGTGAATTAACACCTACAATCGCCTACAAGCAAAGACTTAATCAAAATATAACGTGCATCTGACAGACTATTTTTGAAGACACCTGTGTACAAAAAAAAACTAATGACACAAATGGGGCCAACCTGCTCTCTTGCTTAGGCCCTCCACACTTTTTTGGAGCTGCCTTCTAACAATTTTAGTCTCCAAAATAGCCTTTTAAAACAAGGCTTTGCAATTCCCAAGTATCCACTGTCCCAAAATCATTCTAAAAATTCACTTCTAAGGGAAGAATTTCAGCAGTAGCTTAACAGTAGTTTAAACACAGATCTGTTATTTATTTTCTTAAGTTTCGCAACTTTCAGTTTTACTGTAAGCCTTTTGGGCCATTTCCTTCTGCATAGTTATTTAGTGCATTTACCTCCACCCATTAAATGCTACGGTATTCCTTTTTCTCTCACGAGGGCTGAATTGCAGTTAATCTGCCGTTGTGAGTGATTCCCATATTTCACAATAGTGGTGTTAATCTGTAAATGTTGTACTTCACATTCAGCAATCCACATTCAGCATGTGTTCTATTAAAGGACAGATGTGCAACTATACAGACCTGGATATATTAATAAACTACATTTTAAGGTACAAGCTGACACACAAACAAGACAGTAATAGAGCATGCCCTTTTTGTGTCTCTAGTCCTACTGGAGTGGCAGAAAATCTATGGTAAGAACAACCTATTATATTTTGTTGTGACCAGAGTTCACTCTGGAAGTCATCTTCATTATGAAAACTTTGGTTTGATATATTTTTTTGTATTGTTAGACAACATTTCACTTTATAACAGCAAGATCACAGTGACCCATACGTGAAGAACCCTTTCCCATGAGAATGTAAAAAAGATGCAACATTATACAACTCCTCTAGCAGAAACTACAATAATACTTCTTACATATTTTGCAATGTCTTTGCAGAAAAGTCTCCTGTTACTACTAGCAATAGCAGCCATTATACAAAAGGCAGAATGGTAACAAGAATGGGAATAAAACCCTATAGATGGCATTGAAATACACAGGACTTAAAAAACATGTACACATACATTATACATTTGTATGGTCTCTGCTGATCACTACTGTTGAGTACTTTTCTCTCAAGTCAACTGAGAATCAGTCACACAATATCTGCCTAGTGATACTATCTCTCTCTCTCAAACAAGGGAAAGTTGTGCTCACCACTATTTTTTATAAAACCATTAGGCGGGGGTGCAATGAGGCTGTGACCACAAAATACATATAGACAAATACAAGAGTCCTCTGCACTCAACCCATTATCAATATATTTAAGACAGAGACATTTTGTGCATACTGCTACTGAAAAATGCCTTACCCTTTAAACAAAACAGGGATTGTTTGTCCATATATTGCAACATATTTAAGCTGGCCAACTACATCAAAGTCATCCCATATCTGGCCAGTCCTATGCTCAATTTTATCTGATTCATTAAGAATTCTATTGCTTCATTATACTGTACATTTTACAAAGGGACGAAGTTTTACCTGCAACTTACTAGCTGCTTTCAAAGTAAAACTCCCAAACTTGGCTGCCCTTTTATTAGACACCAGTGGGATCACCTGACTATAGCTGGGAAGGGTGGGAGCTACAACATGGAGCGGGTCACTGCTCCTGTATAAACTATAACAAACAAGGGAAAGTTGTACTCACCACTATTTTTTATAAAACCATTAGGCGGGGGTGCAATGAGGCTGTGACCACAAAATACATATAGACAAATACAAGAGTCCTCTGCACTCAACCCATTATCAATATATTTAAGACAGACATTTTGTGCATACTGCTACTGAAAAATGCCTTACCCTTTAAACAAAACGGGGATTGTTTGTCCATATCTTGCAATATATTTAAGCTGGCCAACTACGTCAAAGTTGCTGCTCCTGTATAAACCACAAAATACATATAGACAAATACAGAGACCTCTGCACTCAACCCAAGTTTATCCAGGAGCAGTGACTAGCTCCATGTTGTAGCTCCCACCCTTCCCAGCTATAGTCAGGTGATCCCACTGGTGTCTAATAAAAGGGCAGCCAAGTATGGGAGTTTTACTTTGAAAGCAGCTATTAAGTTGCAGGTAAAACTTTGTAAAATGTATAATGAAGCAATAGAATTCTTAATATGTATTTTGTGGTTTATACAGGAGCAGTGACTTTGACGTAGTTGGCCAGCTTAAATATATTGCAATATATGTACAAACAATCCCTGTTTTGTTTAAAGGGTAAGGCATTTTTCAGTAGCAGTATGCACAAAATGAATCACTGAATATGCCTGTCCTCTGTTCCCAGGGGAAATTTTGCTGCCTGGATTCTGTCTCCAGTATCTGCTCCCTGAAATTAGATGAGAAAAAAAAAACAAAAAAAACTTTAAAACACATTAGATTTCATCATGTCTTGGGAGCCCAGAAATAACCTCTTTCACAAAGCTGTCTCACGGACACAGGATGCCACAAAAGTTGGGCAGATATCGAGCCACTAACTCCTTCAAGGCAGAATAGGCTACCGCAAACCTTAAATGGAAAATGTTTTATTATTGACCCAAATATACTGGATTCCAATTGATCAAGAGATACAACCTTTAAATTAAAAGTTATGGGATCTATAATCTGAAAAGCACTAAAAAAGGAGATATTTTCCATAAGCTTTTAAATTACTCCAATTTGTCTTTGTAATAATAAAGTAGTATGAATGACTTGATGTAAACTAAATCCGTGTTGGTGGCAAAATAATTCTATTGCCTTTTTTTTAACAATTGAATCATTTTAGCAGCTTTTAAGAATGGTGCCCTAAATTACAGTATGACCCTTTGCCCTGAAAAATCCAGGTCTCAAGCATTCTAGTCTCATACCTGTATTACACAATTTATATTATGAATTAAGAGCAGCTACATTAACGCTCTCTGCTTTCCAAAGCTGTGAAATAATGGCATACAGATGTCACTTGCTCAGTCATATTTGCAAACTTCAAACTTTCATTTCAGTCTAAAGCTTGCTTTCAAATTATTAAAAGCAATTGCTCTTGGAGGGTTCATGGTTCATTTCCTTAAAGGGATCCTGTCATCGGAAAACATGTTTTTTTTCAAAACGCATCAGTTAATAGTGCTACTCCAGCAGAATTCTGCACTGAAATCCAATTCTCAAAAGAGCAAAAAGATTTTTTTATATTCAATTTTGAAATCTGACATGGGGCTAGACATTTTGTCAATTTCCCAGCTGCCCCTGGTCATGTGACTTGAGCCTGCACTTTAGGAGAGAAATGCTTTCTGGCAGGCTGCTGTTTTTCCATCTCAATGTAACTGAATGTGTCTCAGTGGGACATGGGTTTTTACTATTGAGTGTTGTTCTTAGATCTACCAGGCAGCTGTTATCTTGTGTTAGGGAGCTGTTATCTGGTTACCTTCCCATTGTTCTTTTGTTTGGCTGCTGGGGGGGAAGGGAGGGGGTGATATCACTCCAACTTGCAGTACAGCAGTAAAGAGTGATTGAAGTTTATCAGAGCACAAGTCACATGACTTGGGGCAGCTGGGAAATTGACAATATGTCTAGCCCCATGTCGGATTTCAAAACTGAATATAAAAAAATCTGTTTGCTCTTTTGAGAAATGGATTTCAGTGCAGAATTCTGCTGGAGCAGCACTATTAACTGATTCATTTTGAAAAAAAATTTTTTTTTTTCCCATGACAGTATCCCTTTAATTTGCTTGCAAATAAAATGTCTAAATAGACAAATCAGAACACACATCCTAACAGCATACTGCTAAAATTGACCACAAATAAAATGTGATAAGTGTAGTTACGAAACCACTTTACTTAAAAATCCCCCACAATCATTGCAGATCTCTAGTAAAATATATTGAATAAAACAGTTCATATGTGAAACACTGCTTCATCTAAATAAACCATTTTCATAAAAACTTACTTATAGTAGTATGGATAATCCTAAATATAAAAACAGCCATTTTATTTCTCTGTGCTCATATACAAACCAAGGGCACACATACATTTTAAACTAGATCAGCCAATGAATGAACAGAACTCTGTCTTTTACCCCACACTGGTACAGTTGGAGGTTCCTGTAAAGTGATCTCTAAGGGAGCAGGCAGACCATATAAAAAAACAATATTAACTAAATATATATGGCAATTTTGTACAATTTCTTTTAGCAAGTCACTTATGATGTAAAATATCTGTTGGTTTTAAGTATTCACTTAGAAGGCACAGTTTTCCTTTAATCTTTCAGGATTCTTTGATGTCTGGCATGGTGCCGAGAGACTGGCGAATTGCTAATGTGGTACCATTATTCAAAAAGATAACTCACTCAGCCCAAAAACAATAGGCAGAAGTCTAGACATTGCAATGGATGTAAACTACTATTTTGTTAAAGCATTTGGTACAGTACCACACAAAAGGTTACTGATTAAATTAAGGAATATTGGCATGGAATGTAATATTTGTACTTGTAACTGGAGTGGTAGTAAATTGGAAATCTTCTAATTGGACTGTTGTTGGTAGTGGAGTACCTAAGGGGTCTTGTGCAAAACTAATTTCCTTGCAGGATGTGGCCACTTTACATTGCTTAAAGTTACAATTGAAGCAATGCTAAGGCTAGTGAAAAACTAGGCCTTTTCTCATGCAGATCCACGGATTTCCGCTCAATGTTCTGTAAGCAGATGTAGGTTTGCCTGTCCGCACACATGCAGGGTGACATTCACCTACTCTGCCACTTGCCAAATGGTTATTCAAATTAAGGGGAAGGTGCTTGTGTAATGAGCTGCCACGGTTAATGTTATGATGGCAGGCTCCATTAATACCTGTAGTTGTGACTTCTCATACAAGAACACAATTCAGGCCTATAGTACGTTTTATATATGTATAGAAATAAAAGATTTTACAGGAGTCTGTATCAAGCAAATTAGTTCATGGTGAATGCCCCAAAATGATTCCTAACATCTTTACTACATAAGATTCAAAAACTGGACAGTACACAATATCTTCAAAAAATATATTATGTACAAATTAAGACCATTAGGGTGAAGGGAATTTAAACTCTTCACCCACACCACTCTTTGTTTAAGCCTAAATTCCTAGTCACCTCCTCTTTTAAGTGGACGAACCATCACCAACACAATATTTAAGTTGTTCTACAGTGTGCCCCGAAGTTCAAAATGTTTTGTGGACTTATGTTTTCATATGCAGGATTTTTTCTATTGTTTCCCCCCACACAAACTATGGCATAAACTACATATTGAGACAGACATGTAAAATGTGCCCTTAGTTAATTAATGTGTTAGGTGCTGGAAAACTTTCCCTTTCATAACATGTTAACAAATTTTAGAGCTCAAACAAGGTTACATGCCACATTGTGTTTAGCCAAAAAGTTTTGTACCCCCTCTGCAGACAGACAAGAACACCAACTTAGAATCAATTGTTTTACCCCGTATGTATAAAACCTATGGGACAATGCAAATTCCTCAAACTAAGGAGATGTCCTATGCAAAATGTGCCAATGTTTATGCAACACTGTGATTGGTTTTCTACACTAAAGCTATCCTGGGGGATTCTTCTTCTGTTCTATGTGTTGGAGACACCATACACTCTGCCTTAAGGTGGCCATACACGGGCAGATTAAAGCTGCCGATACTGGTCCTTTAGACCGATTCGGCAGCTTATCTGCCCATGTGTGGTGGCTCCAGATGGGTCCCCCGATCGATATCAGGCCAAAAATTGGCCAGATATCGATCAGTCAAGTTTGATTTTTTTGTACGATCCATGACCGCATCGGCTAGTTGATGCGGTCCTGTGATCCGTCTGAGTCTATTCGTAGTATTGTAATCTAATCGTTCGGCCCCAGGGCTGAACGTTTGGATTCATCCAATATTGCCCAGCTGTTAGTGGACATGTCGGGTTAAGATCCGCTCGTTTGGCGACCTTCCCAAACGATTGGATCTTATAGTGTATGTCCTGAACCTTTATCCAGAACTTGGGTCAGATAACCTCTCTTATATAATTTATTTTATTTGCTTAACCTGACCTTTCCTAACTTCAGGATCACTCGCCAATCTATGTACCAGTCTTAACTGACTTATTGGTACTGAGTTTGTTTGTAGTGGATGGTAACTGGTATAGTGCAATATCTGATCTGTGGGTTTGAACAGAGTTTATGTTGTACCTGCCACTGCCTATTTACCACCACGTTTAAAAACTGTACACTTCTCAAATCCTTTGAATAGGAACATTTTATTTAAGGGTGGAATCTATCCAGTCATATGTGGAAATGCGATATATTTGTTTGTATATGTACATATGCACAAGGGATGATTTGAAAGGGTCAAACTTGGTTGATTATCTATTTTTCAATCCAAATGAACTATGTAACAATAGTTATAGGCTCAGGTATAGGCTGGCAGCACTCATCATGCCCTATATGGCCAAAGTATCTGGACATCTGCATGTCTGAAATTCGCAAAGTGACAGTATAAAGAAGAATTAGGTTCCCCCTGTAGCTGCTAGAACAGAATCTATAGTTCTAGGAAGGCTATCCACTAGATTTTGTAACATTGTTGGTGGGATTTGCTTCCACTCAGCCACAAGAGCATTAGTGAGGTTGGGCAGTAATGGTAGGGAACAGGCCTGGCTAACAGCCAACATTCCAGTTAATTCCAGATTCATTCATTTGGATCGAGGTCAGGGCTCTGAAGTCGTCTAGGTAGTTATTGTATGCTGAAGCCCTAATATTTCCTTTCAATGAAAACAGAGGCCCTAGCTCAAACCATGAAAAACACAACCAGGCCATTGTTCTTACACCCACAAATGTTACCTTTGGTATTGTCCTTTTCAGGAAGGTAGTGTTCTCTTGGCACCTGCCAAACCTTGGCATTTGGTCCAACACATTGATGTTGAGTGTGCCCTTCATGCAGTTGCTAGAAATTAATAGGTTTTATCTGTACATCTTAGAGACAGAAGTGTATTTCTCTCATTAAGAAAACAAGTATAGAAACCCTTACACAGACACATAATACCACAGAACACATAGGATTAGACACTTGCTATTTTTTTAAAAAAAAGACCATGAAAGTATTGACCGGACTATTATCTGCTAAATCCAAGATGCAAAGCATGTATTTGTGAATTTTGTATTACAGGGTATCAAGAAAATTTCTGGCATCACAAAGCAATGTGCATTTGCAGTTCCAAATATGTCACTATGTTATGGTAATAGAATGCCACTTGAACAAGCAGAGCAGGCTGCTAAGGAGTGGAGGGCGAAGAGAGTTACTTAAAGCACATATACAGTATGTTACACAAATGTGCACAGACTAATCTTTATTACTACAGGAATAAGTTGTTTTCTGTGGCATAGAGCTATTCAAGATTTACTTATTTGCTTGTACTTAGGATAGCAGGAAATTAATTGCATTTATAAATTAACAAATTAATGGATTTGTATCTTGAAAGGTGACATGATGTCTAAATAAGTGAGATGTCTCCTTTTTTGTGCACCCAGTGAAAATAACTATAGACAAAGTGACTACTCTGCATTATACTGTAGTGTGCTGGGGATCTATGGCGATGGAACCGTTATTCAAAATAAAATAATTTGTTTTTCAGTAACAACATTACGTGAATACAAGATAACCAAGAAACAACCCAAGAAAGTTTTACATAACCATATGTCTGCACAGGGTCGGACTGGGGGGACCGGGGCCCACCGGGACTGCTGGTCCAGGGCCCCCGCCCCCCTACTGCGCGCATGCGCGAGCGCACTTCTCGGCGCGCAAGCGCCGATACGCATGCGCAAGCGCCGATGCGCATGCGCAAGCGGTGATGCGATGCACATCGCCGAAAACTTTTTAAATTTTTTTTATACTATTAGAGGGGGTCTGGCCCGGCGGGGGCCCACGAGGGTCGGGGCCCACCGGGTTTTTTCCCGGTGTCCCGCCGGGCCAGTCCGACACTGTGTCTGCAACATAGTTCAAATCATACAAGCAAAAATTAACATTATTAAAAAGTTAATCCAAAAGGCAAGCAAAATATTCTGTACAGTTTACTTACATGTGAATGCATGAAATATAACTTGAGGGCATGTTTACTAACATTGGAGATAAATATCTGGAGAGATTTCTGGAGATGTTGCCCATGGCAACTAATCAGCAATTCAATTTAAACAGCCACCTATAAGTTAGAAAACAAAAGCAAAGGTCTGATTGGTTGCTATGGGCAACATCTCCAGAAATCTCGCCAGATATTTATCTCCAATGTTAGTAAACACGCCCTATGTATTCAAATAAAAGCGACGGATAGGTTATGTGTTGACAGAATTGTAAGAACAAAAATGCATCAAATAGTGTTGTGCAGTCTAAGCTAAAAGATACTCGGGCACAAAAAAAGCTAGATTTGTTTCTAACTATCTGACAGACTTTCTTTTCTTATCACACCAACAGTGTGTCTTCAAACCAAAATGCTAAGTGGAAGGGAAACAAATGTGTATCACAAGAGCTGCCAATACTGACAAGAAAGATATCAGAAAATATCAGGCATTGTGTACATCACTATGGTTTGTGCTCCAATGCCAAAATTATTTCATGCATTCTTCGGAAAATGTCTCATGGTTTGTATACATCAATTTACTTTTTTGTTTTTAAATTTCTAAATATTTTCAATTCTTTACTTTTATTTTATTCTATGTGAAATTGTTGTTGCGACTAAATTTTGCAAGCATTAAGCAAACATTACATCAAAATCGCAATATTTGCAGCAAGAGGGAAGCAGTGAACCCTCAGTGCTGCTTCTCCCTAGATAAAGTTTGATAAAGGGCCTGATTAATACATTTTTTGGTGCACTTTTGTACTTCAATACAGTGTGCTGCTGGTTTCCTCTCTGCTTCCCCCTAGAGACCCCCTGGAGTAGAGGAGGGTGAGGAGCCACATGTGCTTGTGAGCACCAGGGAACAAGAGAGTGATTCCCCTGAGTTGGAGAGAACAAGATAAACCGCTCCCAGGAGGTGCCCAGAGAGTATTCTGGGATTTGTGGTCCGATGAAAAGTCAGTGAGGGCTAAATTCAAGCGTAAGTAAAGTGAACACCAGTGAGGGTGTTAGAATTGGGACTGTGAATGCTATGTTGGGAAGCTTATGTGATTCCCCATGTGAAGCCATGGGGCTGAAGATTTTGTGTTTTGTGCAAATAAAAGCAAGCAAAGTGGCAATTTAAACTCTTCAGGCACAGATTTCGGCGCAGAAATGGAGACTGACCTCCTTGAAGAGTATATATATATATTTTTTTTTTACGTTTACAGTCAACTTTTATACCATTCACATGGTAACTCAAAGGCACAGTAAGGCACTGACTAAACTGAACATCTATGTGTGTGCATTGTGTGGTTTTATTTAAGCTAGACAATTTTATCCAGCATCCCAACATCAGTTCATTAAAAAAAAAAAAAAAGAGCTAGTTTTGTAGTCATTTAATGCATTACATTAAAAAAGACCAAGTTCTTACTGCTGAGCACAGCTTCCCAAACTTTCCGTTAGCTCCGCCCCAGACACTGTACAGATTCAGAAACTGAGCAGCAGACTGACCAGATGCCAACTGTTCACTGAGGAAGGAAGATTGCTGCAGCTTCACAACGTACACAGAGAAGGACTGAACACCCTATTCAGAAAAGCACGGACTTTCACTTAATAATTATCATTATTGTGGCATCATGTTGCTCCCTGCTGTGGCTGTATTACTGATTGTACTCATAAGCTTGGATATTGGACATGCAACAATTCGGAAAGCTGTGGACAGTTCAGGGAAGAAACAGTACCAGGTCCAGCATGGAGCTTGCAGCTACACATTTTTAATGCCAGAGGTTGAAAGTTGCCGCTCAGCCTCTACCAACTCCTATGTATCCAATTCAGTGCAGAGGGATGCTCCACTTGACTATGATGACTCAGTGCAGAGACTACAGGTTTTAGAAAATATCATGGAAAACAACACACAGTGGTTGATCAAGGTAAGAGAAAAGCTGGTTCTGGGGACAAGAAAGTTCATTCATTCATTTACGATTTAAAGGGTATACTGTAATGGAAATAAATATATATATATATATATATATATATATATATATATATATATATATATATATATATATATATATATATATATATATGTCCAGAAGTGCCCGCACTCATACTTTGAGTTGCCAGAGGTGCTCAAGGATTTATAATATAAACAAACGAAGGATCAGCACTCTCTGTAATTTGTGAAATTATGCTCTTATTGATACAGCATCTCATACAACGTTTCGGTCCCGCCTCAAGGATCCTTTTGCTGTAATGTTTGTTTTACAATTTTCTTTGGCAGAACGCAACACATGCCATTCCTAGAGGGCTGAATGACAAATCCAGCACACTCTTTTCTATCAGGGTTGCAAAATTGAGTTTAATATCAAAATTACATTAAGGCCATATTGGCCTGTAGGATTAGATCAATTCTCAAAAGAAAGGAAGGTGCTAAGGTTAATGTATTTTTTTTTTTTTTTAAATGGCCACATTGCAAAAACTAATCAAGTTGTTTGGAGTCTGTGGGATTGTTTTTTTATACTCAACATGCAAAGAAATTAAAATACAGCATGTACAGAACTTTAAAGCCATGGCAATAAATCAGATTTATGACTGCCACATTAGGGTTGTGTAAATGACTGTATGAACAGGGTTCACTGAAGGTCCACTGATGAAATTTTCTCATGGTGAGAAACTGGATAATATTCTCTTGCCAGCTCATAGCTGCACAATTTGGCTTAACACTGCAACAAGATAAAAAATCCCATAGTCATTTACCAGCAATGAATTTGCAAATTAATGAAGCATTATTTTAATAAATTATTCTTCACAGTTGTGCTAGTTAATTTTATTTAGTTACATTTTATATCTAACATGTCAGAAAGATTCTCCGTTACTATTCCATATAAATACATCTGAAATGTATAATTAAACATATTATTACACCCTTTATTCTAATGGCCAGTAACGGGGACATGTGTTTCCATTTTCTCACACAATTTGCTTTAAGCCAGCATTTTATGCAGCCCATTATATTTATTATAGCCCATGGCAGCTTAAAATCTCCTCGTGTTACTCTTGTAACTATGGGTCAAGTGTAATTAAGATGTAAGACAAGTTAGAAAAGTAAGAATAATGTTCTTTACATATACAGTATAAATTAGGAGAATTTTCAGTAGCTGCTCTTAGTGAGACTTTATGCATGTCACTTTTTATCTGTTTTCCAAACACCTACAAAGAAGGCTTCATTTATCAAGTTGGACTGCAGCATGTTGCCAATCCATTACCATTTCTGGAATGTAAACTGGACAGGAGATAAACTATGTACAAAGCAGGGGGAATGTGAAGCTTGGAGGGTACTCCATTTCTCCATAATGGAGATAAAAATAGAGCTTTATAAAATTCACAATTCACTGTATTATCACATTGCTTTGTACATTTCTTATTTACTTGGGCTTATATCTGGGCCTCAGAAACTTTATTGATGAGGCTGGTAACCCTAAAATCCCAGTTACCATATCTAAATCATTTGGGAATATTATAATATAATGTTAAAGCTACATACATTTTCTGATTGAAAAATACCAATATTTTCCTTCCTGCTCCTGCGTAAAAGAGATGGAGCCTTCAGTTATACTCTCAGATGGAGTTTTTTTGCTATGCCTGTAGATTGCTGTGCATTTCTGTATGCATTACCAATGCACTTCCTGACAAGTAAAAGTAGTATTTATCATGATGTTCGCTACCTGGATTTTCAGCAAATAAGTACAACTTGTTTTATCAATATTGCCACCCATGAATCCAGATCTAAAATAAAATAACTTTTTCCAAATGTTTCATTGTTATACAAACATTACGTCTTTCTGCACAGTGATTGAAAACTTGACCATCTTGAAATGGTAAGACCATAGAGCATCTCTACTCAAATCATTAATGTCTAATTGTACTTAAACTGGTGGGTCACAAAGGGCATTGAAGGAGTGTGGGATTTCTGAATTGGTCAGTGACCTTACTCATATGGAGATATAATGCAGTTATAGACTGCATTTTCTGTACCACCTAAAATCTGATGGGATCAAACAGCTGTTTGTTGTCACCAAATGGGTCCCCACAGTAAGCAATTAACAGGAAATCTGATCTGGTTGCCAGACCAACTAGATTACACTGTGTGTGTGGCCAACTTTACAAAAAAGTGCTTTAGCATCTAATACATTTTCCTACGAGATCTCGGGGCAACACTAAGAACTTGCACTATTTTTACTTTTATTTTAAAGAGTGGTGAAGGCACATAGGCGTGCTCCCCTCCCTACCTTGTGCCTCAAGGTTTTAAATCAGAACATTCCACAAAAATTTTGCCCATCCAACAATTACCTTGAACCTTGAAAGAACAGTAGCAACTAAGCACGGCACTGGCACAGCTGATGCAGACCATCCATAATACCATGTTGGTATCATGTTCCTGTCAATAGTGACTCACTTCTTGCAATATGGTACGTCACTATTCATGATGTAGCTCATTGTAAGAACTGTGTCATAGTTAATTCACTGAGAACATAGACGTGACTTAACCTTTCACAAGGAATAAAAGCAATGTGGTTAATAGTGACATGTCACTACTGAAACCTGGTAAATTAAATTCTGCATCTCACAAAGCAATTTATGTTAAGCACTACGGCTTCTTTAAGTAAAGTGAAAACAGAACGGAAGAAGGGGTGGGCATTTTTTCAGAAATAGTCCCCATATAATCCGCATTACATTCTTATGCTGCATGTTTTCACAGACAGGGTCAGAGTTAGTCTCAGAGATGGGAAATAGCAGTCATTCTAAAATGTTACAAACAGAGAGGTGAGGTCATACAATCATTGGATGGATGTCACCCGGAACACAATTGGAACTATTTATATCTTTACTGTATGAGCTACACATGTGATCGTAGAATGGACTGATTTTAGGGACAAAAGAAAATAAGAAACTTTCAAATAATTACACGGCAAGTTTAAAGGTATTATTAGTGTGCATCTGTGCATGCTTCTTTCCTTTTAGTGCATAATACCTCATGGTTAGATTACTAGAGTGCCGCACTTTATAGCACAGAACTTGACAGACTAAATAAACAATAAAATGGAGAAACCAAAACGTGTATAAAGGCACTGTGAGGAAGCCTAAAATATGTGAGGAGGTTTAACTACCTTCTCAGCTGGGTCTGGTAGATCATTGACATAATTTCCATGTTTCAAATTGGATAGAGTAGCAGGTCATATTGGAGGTTGTTGTGAGCTGGGCTGAGGGTTTGAGCAGGTAGAAATGCAGGTTGTGGGTCTAGGTGCAGGTAGTACCCAGGGCTAGATTTATATATGGAACACAAGGGCATGTGCCTAGGCTCCTTGGGTGCATATATAAATTTTTTTATTTTCTTAAAGTAAAAATAAAAAAATCTCCCAACTGCCACTGGAGACCTTGCTATCTAAATCCAGCAGCAGAGATTTGGGGGGCGAGGGGTACCTAGGTCTGGGGGCTTGTAGGTCTTGCGCCTAGGGTGGTATCAGACCTAAATACAGCACTGGTAGTGCACAATGAATTAGACCCTTGAAGGTTTCTAATATCCTGTACTAAAATATTTAAGCATTTTCTACATACACACAGATACAAGTAATTGGCCACCCATAATGACATATGGCTTAATTTATCTATATTTATCTATATCTTCTCAGCAATTTCTCTCTCTCGATGTGCAGCCTATGTTGGTGTTAAGGAAAGATAGCTCTTATACATTTTCTTGGGAATGGGATCACAGATGTATTTGACCTATCAATCAGAATTCCAATTCCAGAATATAGAGAGACAAGATGCTGAAAGGGGGATACTGAAAAGAAATTCTATTTCAGAAATGGTTCAGAAATTTTAACTTAAACTTTTAAATTTCTTATTTCCATGAGATGAAGCGTATATTAAAGTTAAATTCCCAATTAAGCTTGAATTAAGTCTATGTCACAGTAGCCATGTTAAACTTAAGTGTTTGCCTTGCCCCTTTTCTCCAAATTTATAAAAACTGGTCTGATGCAAAGGCCAAAATACCAGCATTGCACTTGGAAACGTATGGAATTGTTTAATAATGGTTCTGTCAGTTTATACTGTATATACACAAATATTTCTTGTAAAATCCTGCATGACAAGCCAAATTGCTCTTTACAGCTCCATGTAAATTATCAAGTTTACTCTAATGTAGGACATTTCACTGCATTTGCATTAGTCAGTTTCACCATTAAAATATTGAAATCTTCTAGTCTCTTTCCCCCTTCATCTTTTGTAATTATTAACTGCAGAATTCAGAAGAATTTGTTTAGGAAAATGACCTGTTTTTAATGGGCTGGCATGGATAATGCAGTGCCTGAAATGCTTTGTACTAGCCTCTAGTAAACATCATGCCCTTATGAGCAAACAGTCAAAAGAAGGGAGGTACCCTTAAGCCATTTGATCTTTGACTTTCCATTCCTTATAGCTTTTTGTGAAGGGAGGTCAAAGCCTATTTAAATCATTGAATAAAGCAGTTTTTATCAGTTGTATCTTTCAGCCCTTACTTCTTATTATTGTTAACATACTTTTGTCAAGCCATGAAGGCCAGTAAGCTCTTTAGAAAAGCTGGATGTGTGCCCCCCCCCCCCCTTCACACCAAACACACACATAAACATTCTTTGGTGGTTATTTATTACATGGAAACCTGACCTTGTTCCCAGAACAAGACTTATATTTACCCAAGATGAATTTATCAAAATCCAAACTATAACCCATTTATACTCATCAACAATTATATATATACATACAGTAAATACCACAAAGGAGGGCAACAACACAAACAATTATTACTTTTTTAAGGGGATACTTACTATATTGGGAGAGTAGGCATATACATAATAAGATGTGGTATTGGTTCTCTTGTATATTCAAGTTACAAGAGACTTGATGTTATAAAAAAAAAAATAGAATTTCCTTACTATTAGATACTTAAAATTAAGCATTTTCAGTCACTCATCACTTGGATTGCATGGATAGAGATGTGCAAAATAGTGAAAAGCGGATACCTTCAATTTTAAAGCATTTTCTATAGCTACCAATCACAATTTTCTGTTAAAACCATTGTGCATTTGAAATTTACACTCTATTTTTACACAAGTTCGTGCATTAGCCAAAGTCACAGAAACACTTGCTTCTAAATACAATGAGAAACCACTTATAGCCACTTCAGGAGGAAAACACTTACTACATGACAACCAACAAACACCAGGTTATACATAGTTTCAAAATAAACCGAATAACCAGGCTGTTCAAACTTTTTAAATACACAGTACAATTTTTTCTTCAGAATCAGCTTAAGCTGTAGTTTTTATTTTCCTTGTAAGGATGTTTATATAGGATAATATTGGTTAAGCACAGTCTATCATACCAATGGTGGGCTTTGACTTGACACAATTGTCCCATATTTCAGTTGTCAGTCTCCCACTTCTCTCTTATGCTGTCCCAGGGATGGAAGTGTCAAAATAAACTTGGGGGGGTGTGCACACAAATGAAACATAGATCAAGTAGGGACTAAATATTTTTACTAAGAGAGCCAAAAATATGCAAAGGTGTCTAATTGCTGTTCACAGTAATTCCATGGGGTGTTCAATAAATACCACACCAATATATAAGAATTGTCTTTTTGGTGTCAGACATACATGTCCCTTAGTGACACTAGTCACTAAAATTTCACAATAAATTTCACAAAATATGTAATATTATGTCAGTCAAGGTTTAAAGGGGTATTTCACATTGACTACATTAAGCATGTTCTAGATTCCCCACTCCCAAGCAATGTGTCACGTTTTTTTCATTTTGTATGGGTTTTTTTTTAATGTATTAGTCTTCCTAGTTTGCTTGTATCCAGCCTGCACTGGAAAATGCTATCTGTTTGGGTCACTGTAAACTGCAACTCCCAAAAAAGATTGAGGATTTAATTTTGTTATTCTAGTTTTTTTAAAAAAAATTCTATTTACCTGATTTTTTTAATGCAACATGTGCACATTTAAAGTCTCCATGGTATAATGGCCCATGACTGAATGACTGAAGAGATCGTAGTTAGTAACCTCTGGGTCACCTACTTGCAAAGATCAAGGTATTGGTCAGAAAAAGCCATTACTCACGCCTACATTTAGGAATAAGTATAGGAAAGGGGCCATTAGGTAAATTCACAAAAATAGTGCTTAAAATAAATATTCATGTTTATATTATGTACCCTATGATATCGAGCCACCAATTTTAAAATGCTGTAAATTATAAGATGTAACCAATTTGTACTACAAACCAATAACATTTAAAATACAGAGTTCCTAAGCATCATATAACCCTTAACATAAATCCTTCTGAGAAAATATTGTATATTGTCTGAAGCCTGGAACTCATCAAATTTAGTTTTGTTAAACCTTCTTCACAACTCAAACCACCACCAGCTGCATCTCATACACACCATATGTGTGAGTATACCAAACCAAATTGGAAAAGCTTTAATTATCGTTAATATCTTATCATGGTTTACTATAGGGTAAGGATGGTCACCAAATTAAAAACACATGGTTAAAGAGAAAATAAGCTCTTTAACAATATTGCGTAGGTCTTTAAAAAACCCCATGCATAGAAACTTTATGCAGCATGCCTCTCAAGAATAGACCAGCATTGTTACAGAAACTCTAGGAAACCCTTATTAAATCAACTTTTTACAGATTATTTCTGAAGGAAGTGGATTGTGGATATAAACTGTAGTATTGCATGCTTATGATTTTTATATTAGCTGCTATTAAAATATAGACGCCGGTCCCTTTGGCTGAGCAAAGTTTGCCATGGTCCACCAATTCTAAACAACCAATCTGATATTTCCTTTCATTATCTTAACTACAATTTATTTTGATTATTTATAATTTATTTTTACAATTATAATTTGTTTTTACGCAATGTTTTACTTTCTATCCCAATGGACCTTACAGTCTATGTCCCCTATAACATTCACACATACTAGATCATAGCAGAAGTCAACTCAACCCATCTGTATGTTTGTTAGGAAACCCACACAGAATACCAACTCCATGCATAAAGTACTTGGGTAGGAACTGAACTCAGGGCTGTTGAATAAAGTGCTAAGGAGTAGACCATCAAAGATTACTGCTGACTGGTTCCTTTTCTGCCTTAAATTGCCTCTCTCAAAAAATAAGGAATACTGTTGCCAACACTTAGTTGACAGAAATTCATAATATAGTCTAAATGCTTCACTGTGTCTGAAAATGTCTCCAACAGGTCTGTATATAATAAATGTTAAATGTTATCATGGAACTATGTAGAAAAGCAGACCATAGATGTGGTTGAACATAAACAGATCTGGGAATAATGCAGATAAATCTTGGTATACAAAAAGTACAGGGGTGCTTGTATGAAATTGTCACATTAATTTACAAGTCAACACAACTTCTAATGTTTACATTTTGTACCATTTTTGGTTTCAGGTATTTAATGTATATTTTTGTTCTCTTTTATAGCTTGAAAGCTATATCCAAGATAACATAAAGAAAGAAATGGTGCAGATACAGCAGCATGCCGTACAGAATCACACTGCTGCAATGATTGAGATAGGCACCAGTCTTTTAAATCAGACAGTGGAGCAGTCAAAAAAGCTAACCCACGTCGAGACGCAGGTAAAACATTCATAATACACACAAAAAATATTTGGAAACATTTTGCAAATATTTTGGTATTAAAAAGATTGTTGATCTCTGCCCAAGAAAATTAATGATGCGACTTGTCTTATCAGCTCTGTTTAAAGATTAAGAGAGCCAGAAACCATCAATTAATCGTGCATTATGTACAGTATGTTTATGTTGAATGATGTTTGAAAAAGGTCCATTTCCAATGTCTATTTTAAGAGACTTGCAACACCATATTTTATTTTCATTTTAACAATATTGACAAATAAAAGTGATATAACAAATATCATACAGCATTTACATTTTGTAGTCTATTGCAAGACAAAAGTTTGTCCATGCACACCTAGCAAATACGAAGACAATGTGTTCTGGATAGATTATGCAGTAACAGAAAACAGCATGGTTTAGGGCTGCTTTGCTGGCCTAGGCAGTTTACCATTATAAAAACCAAGTTAAATCCTTCAATGTTCAAGAGTTCAAGGTTCTTGAGGATAATGTGAACCCATAAGCCAGACTGAGGCTCAATGGCTGACAAAAAACTTGGATTGAGGAATCGCCAGGGGGTTAAAGAAATCCCGTAAACATTACCCGGCTGAAAAAAAATCTACCAGACTGGTAGACAGTTATAAGAAACCTGAGGTTGTTTCTGCCATAGGGCATAATACCAGGTATTAATTTTTATTGTTTATTTGTTGAATAAATGATTGCAAATTTAAATTTACTTTTTTGTTGTTAAATCATTGTTAAATGGTTTGAATGAAGATTGTTATGTCCACATATTTTAATTAAAAAAAATTACAACGGGTGTATAAAATCCAAGTTCTGAGACTTTACATTTCTGTTGTTACACGGTTAAGAAGCATATAGTTTAACCATGCATGGACAGCAGGATGGGGAAACAAATTCACTTGCATGGCACATGACCGTGGAAGAGATTTTAGTAGAATGTGGGCACACACAAACAGACAAATTGTATAAACTTCCAGCCCCCACTTTCCCAGATAAGTGTGTTGATTGATTGGATCACTGAGCAAAAGTGCAGAAAAAATGGGTCTGTGCCATTACAGACTGACTTGTGACCTCACGCACGCAGCTATTTGGAATCATCAACTCATCTGGTTTTCTGATTCAGTCATACCATGAGTTAATGGGTTTAAGGGGCCACACACACACAATTATAAACTTTTCTAGAAAACCTCTATGCTTTTAATACGTTGTGGAAAAACAATTATATTAGTACAGTTAACCAATTACATATTAATCAGTGGTACATTTATTGCACTGCATTTAGCATCAGCCATCAGTGGCATATCGTTCCCTTTAACATTTTTAGAGAACGATTTAGTGTGCACCAAGGTGAATTCCTGGGCAAATGTTTAAAGACTCAAATATGGCAGTAGACAGCCATAAACTTTACTCTGACAGAACATCTGAAAAAATTAAAACTCAGACTTAAAAAAAGCAAACTTTGCTTGGCAGAACACAAGGCAAGTCAATGTTATTCCTTAAATAGAACGGCTGCAACCATTCTGATCATGCACTCCTGCATCATTTGCCAACAAGGAATCTTCCAGCTACACTAAATACACAATAGAGCTCCAAATTCTTTTAAGTGCATTTTAAGGCATTTGGTTTTTTTTTTTTTGGTGTTTTTTTTTTTTTTTTTTTTTTGCAGCAAAATGAACAATGATTCTGTATACTCATTAACAAAACAGAGAGTATGGGTATACATTTTAATATCAATCAGCAAATTATATTTTCAGAGGAAAGGAATACTGCAAAGCCATAATGTAATGATAATAATACAGGAATCCAAAAATAGCCATCTAAGACAAAATACAAAAAGTATAATTATGTTCTTAGTACTATATGTGTTAAAGAACAGCCCTAAAAGACAACTTCTTTATCAAGGAGAGTTACCAGTGAAATCACATCCTCGAGCAAAAAAATGGCATGACGGATGTGAGTAATGAGGTTTTCCTGTCAACAGGAGCTAGTCCAGATGAAAGAAGTATATGTAAGCGTTATAGGGAGAGAAAAACATAGCTGTATTGTGCATGCTGCATGACGAGGCAAAAGGCTATGTCTAAACTTCTGAAAGATTTTGCTTCCTCAATTAAATAAAACTCCTGAGCATAATCTCAAGAGAAAAGAACAGGCAGCGGAAATGACTGAATGTTAGATATGTAATCATCCAATATGTGTATCCCTTGAAATATCAACACAGATGCTTTAAGGCTCCACATCAGACAACAACTTGAGACTTCATACAGCCTGTACTTTTTATATTAGAACCTGAAATGTTTGGTATAGCTAAGCAGCATTTCTACCTAGTGAATTTGAAAGCAATAAAGCAGATTCTTTTTGTTTGCTTAATGTCACGTGCATATTGTGTTAAAGGGGTGGTTCACCTTTAAATTAACTTTTAGTATGGATAGAATGGCCAATTCTAAGCAACTTTTCAATCGGTCTTCATTATTATTATTTTTTAATTTAGTTTTTCAATTATTTGCCTTCTTCTGATTCTTTCCAGCTTTCAAATACGGGTCACTGACCAATCTAAAAAAAAAAAAATGCTCTGTAAGGCTACACTTTTGCTGTTACTGCTACTTTTTATTGCTAATTTTTCTATTCAGGCCATCTCCTATTCATATTCCAGTCTCTTATTCAAATTCATACATGGTTGCTTGGGCAATTTGGACCTTAGCAACCAGATTGCTGGAATTGCAAACTGGAGAGTTTCTGAATAAAACCAAATAACTAAAAAACCATAGATATATAAAAAATAAATAAAACCAATTGCAGTTAATTTAAAAGTGAACAACACCTTTAAAGACACACGGGGAGGTACATTATCAAAAGTTTTTTTAACTCACATGAATTCAATTTGACTCGAAATGTGAATATTCGACTAGTTATTATTAAAATCGAATAGAATTTGACCAAACTCAATTTGAGTTTTTTCCCTGAAAAAAACTCGAATGTCATGAAGGCTACAAACAAATCCAAATTGATCCCTGGACCTCTCCCATTGACTTATAGAGCAATTCGGCAGGTTTTAGGTGGCGTATAGTCAAATTCGAATTCTTATTCGATAATGATATGATAAATCAGAAAATAGAATTTATATTTTTTTTAAAAACTTGAATCGAGTTTGGATAATTCCCTAGTCGAATTTGACAGTTTTGACCATAAAAAAAAATTAGGAAATTCGAATTTTCAATTAGACCCTTAATAAATCTGGCCCTAAAACTTTGGAAGCTGCTGCCTTATTACTGGCATAAATAGCAAAATTTATTTATTTTTAGTATGACAGAATTACTGGCTCAGCAATTTTTTGGATGTGTATGCTTGCCAATTATACTAACTAATATCTATGTACCATGGATATCAATGATCAATAGTAAATTGACCATACTGTGAAAAACCTATTTCAGGTGTTACTATCTTAATGTCTAAAAAAAAATGTTAAATAGTGTATTTACTATATTTTACACACACACACATATACATATATATATATATATATATATATATATATATATATATATATATATATATATATATATATATATATATATATATAAATAAATATATATGAAAAAGTACATTACCTTATTATTATTAACATGTATTTATAGAGTGCCAACATATTGTGCAGTACTTATAACTCCTCATAATATGAATCTAACGATTATAATTCCCCCCCCCAAATCATTAAATATATTATAATTGAGGGCTGCATTGCACATTTTTTTATGATGGAAATGCATATCAGATTAAACATAACCAAACTAATATACAGCATATAATAATATATTTGGAAAATATATCTTTAAACAGGTGTTTAACCAAACCACACGACTTGAGCTCCAGCTTCTAGAAAATTCCCTCTCAACAAACAAATTAGAGAGACAAATTTCAGACCAGACTAGCGAAATAACAAAGCTGCAAGACAAGAACAGGTAAGTAACTTCGAACTATAAGTACGAAGGGCTATACATCATTATGTGCTAAAATTTGTTCTTCACTAGCCAACCCTTCCTTCCAATTCTGTTAGATCCACATGAAAGTGGCATATTGTCATTTTTCAGAAAAAAGACATTTCTCTAGAGTGTTTTCACACAGGGCTATGGAGTCTGTACATAAATCCTTGGAGGCAGACTCCTCTGCTTTTAAATGAACAGTAACACCAAAAACCAACAGTGTATCAAAGTAATTAAAATATAATGTACTGTTCCTCTACACTGGTAAAAAATTGTGTGTTTGCTTCAGAAGACTACTATAGTTTATACAAACAAGCTGCTGTGTAGACATGGGGGCAGTCATTCAAGCTACTGGAAAAAGGAGAAAAGACACAGTAACATAACAGAGACAACACCACTGTATTGGAAAGGGCTTATCTGGGCAGTGTAACCTGTGCCTTTTTTCCAGTTTGAATCACTGCCCCCATTACTACACTGCAGCTTGTTTATATAAACAATACCAGTCTTTCTGAAGCAAACACACAGCCGAGATACGCTGGCAGTAAAAACACCGGGTGGACCATAGTAGTGGATCCTTCAGTTAGCAGTACAATTAAAAAAAAAAATTCCTGGTTATGCACCAAAATGTAAAAGAAGTTTTATGGCAATTGGTAAAAGGGCAATAATACGGCATTTATTATTATAATTTCAGAGAGACAATTGAGAAAATAAAGTTGTAAAGACTAGCTAGGGATCCATATGTTGAACACTGAACACGAGCCACAATGCTGTCAGCTTTGCTTTACAAAATAAGGACACATTTGTTTTTTTACAGCATAGCTTTAGGCTACATATTTCCTCTTCATGCAACATTACTAATCTGCAAACAACCATACAAAATGTTTTTCACCGCAACGCGATTATTTTGCCAATAATACTCATGTCCCCAGTGATCAATAGAGGAAATACCATCTGCTTTCATATAACAGCAATTGTGCCAAAGTTCATAGGTTCTTCCTCAGAACGGAGATAAAAAGCATGACACAATGACATAATATTCCCTTACTAATACATTTGTTCCTATGTATAAAATATTTATAAAGTCTGAAATAGAGAATTAATACAAAGTATTGGAAATGATCTAGGTTTTTCTAATTTGAGTTGAACATATCTTACTATAATAAATGAAACAGCAAGAGTTACACACAAGCAAAAATACTAGTCAAAGATACACAAAGATATTATGGTCTTTATGAGCTATTCTCTCTCAAGCATTTTGTCTCCTTATTAATTATTGATTTATGAAATATCAAAAAAAAATAAGTAGTTTGAGGTAGTTCCATTAAGAAGCAGTGATAGGTAATCTCAAACAGTATGAAGACCACAAAAATTCTCACAATGCACCTCAGAACCACCATAAAGTTAAACAAGCCGTTTTGTTGCTATTAAAACAGGGTTAGTTTAAACAGACAAGTAATCAAAATCAAGTTCTTATTTTCAAGATGGTATTAAATATACATTGGAAAACATCAAAACGGTTTCTGCTTTACAAATAAATATTACCCTTGTGTGTGAAAATATAACTTGCTTAACTTATTTTTACATTACATTGTCAAATTGAATGTGTAAAACTCGAAACTTGAATTGAAATGTTTCATCCAGCTAATGCATACCTTACTAAAAAGTATGTTAACTTCTGGTTCCCTGAGATATAGCATACACTACAATAGTTTGTGCAACACATTCTATTAAAAAGGCTAGATTGTTCAACCAAGTAACCATACTTTGTATAGTTCTAATACAGGAGTGCCCATACTTTACTAATAATGCAAGGTCTACTTTTAGTGATGTCCTATTAGGATCTACATCCATAAAAACATTTTTCCAATTCTGTTCCGTAGAAAATATTACTTAAATATTAATGTGAAAATGTATATTTTTACTGTAACTTTAACTTAAATATCTTAATAAAAAGCATGAAACAGGAGGGTGATTGAAAAAAACTTTGTTGACGGCGTCTTGAGATCTACTGATCACCAGCTAAAGGTCTACTGGTAGATCCCGATCTACCTTTTTGTGCACCCCTGTTCTAATATATAACTTTTTTCAGCTATTTAGAAACCAAAGTCCTAAGCATGGAGGACAAGCACACAGCACAACTGCAGACAATAAAAGAAGAAAAGGATAAACTTCAAACTTTGGTGCTGAAGCAAAATACTATCATTGAGGATCTAGAAAAGCAACTCGTAACAGCATCTGCAAATAACTCCCTTCTGCAAAAACAGCAGCATGACTTGATGGAAACTGTGCACAGCCTTCTGACTAGGATGGCACCTCAAAATCGTAAGTATGAACACTAGAGAGTACATCATTGGAAAGGAGCAGTCTAGAACTGTAAAATTGTAATGGCTTTATCCAGCTACTTGCAGAGAAACAAAAGCATGAAACTAATTTGTGAAGTTACACATAAGTATTCCTAAGCAAAGCAGTCTGGTTTTACAAATCTATAAATAAAATAAGATCAATTAATAATTTTTGCTTCATATTTAATATATATCTATGGTATCTGTTGATAAAAATATGGATTTTAAGCAGAACATATTTTACAATACAAGACTTATAAGGTAGTCAAATAGGCAACTTTCGTGCCTTAACAAAATAGTTGCACACTGAAACCTCAAACTGTGACTAGCTATTCAGTATGGGACAAGGTATAACACCGAATGTAACTGGTAACACTCAACAATCCTACTAGAGCATTACAAACGCTTATCGCCCTCCAAGCACATAATGCAACTTTGGCACCAGCTTACTCACTCTATGGCAGCCAATTACAGGTTTGCTCAGAATGACAGTATTCACTTACCCCGAGGGTTTACTTTCCAATATTTCCACACCTGCCTCTTGGCTACCAGCATGAGCCCTTCCTGTAGATAACCAAAACAAAAGCTCTCCTCCACAGCAATGTTGAGACTGTAGAAGTTTCAGTTATGACAATGTGGGGACATAAGTTTAGCCTTGAGCTAGAATAAACTGAACAATGGAAGAATGTTATATAGGTCAGTATTTGCACCTCTCTCATTGAAGATCTACTTTGAGAGCCAAATACATAATTTTATTTCTTTATATATTACCAGTTTACCAACAGAGTCTATTTATCAGTGTGTAGATAATTGTATCACTATATTTAGTTAGGCAAACATAGGAAAAGTACAGATATCAATCAAGTTAACATATGACACATAGAAAAATAATTTTAGTAACTTAAGGAAAAAGTTGCTAGAAGCAAATGCCCTTTGTAGGTACAGGGGTTTACTTGTTATGCTTCTTTGTAGGAGGCATTCAATAAACTGTCTTGCTAAAACAATATTTTGGACAGAGCAGTGGTATTTTTCTGGATTGATCCCAGGCATGATTAGTTAAGCACAATAACAAAATTGTTATTACAAGTGTTTTTAAATTTTCTTTGAAAAACATATTACAGAACAAAATGCCTTCTAAAAAATAAGGGAAATTCAATTTAGCCATTGACTTTCTGTTCTAGAAGTCACTAATATTTACTTAAAGCTGAATACAAAAATAAGGCAGTTTCAAAATATAAGTGGAAGCCAGTGACGTAACTAGAGGGGGGCGGGCACTGGCGTGGGACGCGCTGCCGGGCCCCCCGCCCCCCTCTGTACACCTGGAACCGCCGGAAATCGTGGCGCGTGAGCTGCTGGGGGGGCCCTGGGGGGGTGCGTGCCCTGGCCCAATCGCACCCCCTGCTCCCCCGGTAGTTACGCCACTGGTGGAAGCATAAACTCTATCACAATGAACATGTAAGCAAAGAATACAATGCTCTTTTCACTTTCATCTTCACTTTTAATCATCTCCAAAACACCAATCCTCCATTTTTAAATTTTAATTCATCACATTACGTTAATGTAAGGGAAACTGAAACCAATTAAAATAGCATACTTTTTTAAATACTTTGCATCTTCCAACTCACACGATTACCTTATTTTGCTTCTAGATATCCTTGATTCTTGCTCATTTTCTTCTGGTGTCCTGTCTTATTGTATTAGCCAATTTTAGTATTAATAAACTGGATCTCTCTCTGCTTACCTCTCAATAACTCACTTTACTGCAAAATGCCTATTAGTGTCAAATTCAAATTTAGTACCATGTTTGGATTAACTTTTTGTAACACTTGACACACAGGTGATCTGGATCTGCCAGTACCATAGAAGCTTTTATTTACCTCCAAAAAGTAATAGAATTTCAAATGGCAGACCGACTATTGGGAGATTAGGTTCACAGCTTAATTTCATTTATTATATATTGGTTACAATGTGTACATTAAGATCCTAAAGTTGGACAGATAGATCTTTTTGATTTTACATGCACAGCAGCAGCCAAAATAGGACTTTTGGCCTTCTTTTGAAATCAAAATCTGTATCTAATTGATATAAATAAATAAATGAATATATATATTATATATTATATATATATATATATATATATATATATATATATATATATATATTCCAAAGTGAACTACTGATAGTTACAAATTATTTTAATTTTGCTTTTGATTGTAGCCCCAAGAAGCACTTTTGTGGCCAAAGAAGAGCAGATCGCTTTTAAAGACTGCACTGAAGCATATAAATCAGGATTTACCGCAAGTGGAATTTACACATTAACAATTCCTAACACTACAGACCAAGCAAAGGTAAGCACTTTGAGAAGAAAATAAACCCTTTTTTCCCTTGGCGATAGCCATATTAGATTACAATCAATATCTCTCAGACAACATACCACAGAAGTAGTCTTCATCACAAGGAGAACATACAACACTTTACAATAGGTTATGGCCTGTAGTAGAAACCCCACAGTTCCTGAAATATGCAATCATGTTTAACTTGATCAGTCCCACCAGCATGTGGGAGCAACTAAATACAGTCAACTATAAAACTGTCAGATGCTGAAGTTTTACAAACATAGCATACATATTTTAGCTTGTGTGTGAATGACCAATGTTTGTTCTCTATAGCCAAACAATGAATATATTCAAATCTAACTAGAAGTTAAGGCTTGATTTAATCAGTGGACACAGGTTCAGCATGACCCCTCCAAAATAAGATATTTTAACATAAATTAGAAACAGTAGAAAAATAAGTATTATTGCTTTCTTTCTAGTTACTGGTTTAGGCAACCTTTTATATTTCAAATAAACAGTTTTTTGCTTTTATGATATTTTTTGCTTTTTGCTGCTGCTATTACATTTTCCCGGATTTTACACAATTTTTTCTGGTCCCTTAAAAACATAAAATTGGGGTTCTACTGTAAAATGATTTTCTGTTTATTCTTCTGCATCATTCCCCAGGCATGAATGACTTATAGCCTTATGTCCATCACTTAAATGCTCTTCACATATAGGAGAAAATTAGCAGAAACCTTAATACGGATCAAATGAAAAACTTTCCCTATTACCCTGCAGCAGCCATCAGCGTTCTTCATTCATTTACACTCTAGGGACAATCTAAGCTGGTGGGCATCTGTAACTCATTTAGTACCGATGCTGATTTAGGGTTTTCAGAAAATGACTGGCTATTTGTTTGAGCTCTCTCTCTCTTAGTGATATTAGCTGTGATTTTGTACAGATTTCATGGATTTTATCACTAAATTGGTGTGTAACCAGGTCACTGTGCCTGATCCTGCCCATTATTTAAATAACGTCTGTGTCTTTCAATACTTAGAAAGCTTATTAAGATTACTACATTGAAGAAGTCTGACCAAAGCTGTAAATCTGTTTAAAATGCAATATTTTTTGAAATTCAGTACAAAAATTAAGCAAAAAATCTTATACAAAGAGCCAATTTAAAAATGCCAATTAAATTCTAGAATATGGAATATGTACAAAAATTAAGTGATGCCTAACATCACAAACACTAAGCCATTACAGTACACAACATACAGTGCATTTATTTTACAGATGTATATATTGTATTATTTTCTCATTTGTTCCAGACTTACTGCGATATGAAAACAGATGGGGGAGGATGGACAATTATTCAGAAACGCTTTGATGGCAGTGTGGACTTTCACAGAACATGGAAAGAGTACAAAAAGGTAAATACAAAAGAATAAAATACAAAGAGAAATAATTGCAAGACTCTGTCTATAACTTCATGTAAATAGTGGAGGTATACAGTATTTTTTTGTAATAAACCCTATTCTCCACCGTAGCCCATTGCTAACTTATGCCTCACTGAATGGATTCTGTCAACAACAAAAGAAAACACATGGTCCTTATATAATAGCCCATTAAGCATGCCACGGTCAAAGCAAGTATTGTGGTGGTTTACTTTCCTATAAAATGGTATATTTTCCCTTATGTTTACGCTACCATTTTCCAGTTTAGCTTTACATTAAAAGTTGGTTTGATAGTCTGGCAGTTTTAAAAAGTTGATCATGCAAGCAACTGTATGAAGATTATCTTATTTGGCAGATTTAGCAGCCCATATCTGATGAATGCAAATGTGTAATGAAATGCTGCATACAAATCTAATCAAATCATCAACTTCATCTGTTATCATCTGTTATCTGGAAACCCGTTATCCAGAAAGCTCAGAATTATGTAAAGGTCGTCTCACATACACTTTATCCAAATAATCCAGATTTTTAAAATTATTTCCTTTTTCTGTAATATTAAAACCGTACCTTGTACTTGATTCCAACTAAGATATAATGAATCCTTATTGGAAGCAAAACCAGTCTATTGGGTTTATTTAAGTTTTACATCATTCTAGTAGCAGAGCTTTGGACTGTGCCCCTGTGAATTCTGGGGTGCAGCCCTTGACTGCCCTTAAAATAACGCTTAATTAAAAAGCCATGGTAGATGGAGGTAATGGGGTGCCTGTAAATACAAGCCGCTATTAAGTAAAGGCATTCGCTATAATGTTCAGCATACTAGCCCCCCACCCTTCTCAAGTCCGATTTCCCAAAGCACCAGTAAATTCTGCCTAGCTACTTTGGGACCAGATGGGAGATGTCCCCCACTGTCCACCTTTGCTGCCCTATGAATTTCGCCATACACAGTGGCTTCTTCAGGGGCATATAACCTATGCTCCTGAAGAAGCCACTGTGTGTGGCGAAACGTGCACTAAAGCGAATGCCTTTACTTAATAGTGGCTTGTATTTACAGGCACCCCATTACCTCCACCTACCATGGCTTTTTAATTAGTTTTACCGCAAACAGTAGCCAGTTACTTCAACTTTTTCACCTGAACGGGCTTGCATGCAAGCCGAGAGCTGCACTCCAGAATTCACAGGGGCACAGTCCAAATCTTGATTTCCTCTTTTGCAATTTGTTTCAAGTCTGCGGGTAATATAACCTATTGCTCAATCAGCAGCGTTGAAAATCATTCTAGTAGACATAAGTTATGAAGATCTAAGATACATAAAGATCCATTCTCCGGAAAACACTAGGTCCCGAGCACTCTGTATAACAAGTCCCATAACTGTATAGGAAAGTTGCTTTAAATTGCATCCTCTTTAAAGGGATATGGTCATGGGAAAAAACATTTTTTTCAAAATGAATCAGTTAATAGTGCTGCTCCAGCAGAATTCTGCACTGAAATCCATTTCTCAAAAGAGCAAACTGATTTTTTTTATATTTCATTTTGAAATCTGACATGGGGCTAGACATATTGTCAATTTCCCAGCTGCCCCAAGTCATGTGACTTGTGCTCTGATAAACTTCAGTCACTCTTTACTATTGTACTGCAAGTTGGAGTGATATCACCCCCCTTCCCTTTTTCCCCCAGCAGCCAAACAAAAGAACAATGGGAACGTAACCAGATAACAGCTCCTAACACACGATAATAGCTGCCTGGTAGATCTAAGAACAACACTCAATAGTAAAAACCATGTCCCACTGAGACACATTCAGTTACATTGAGAAGGAAAAACAGCAGGCTGCCACAAAGCATTTCTCTCCTAAAGTGCAGGCACAAGTCACATGACCAGGGGCAGCTGGGAAACTAACAAAATGTCTAGCCCCATGTCAGATTTCAAAATTGAATTTAAAAAAATCAGTTTGCTCTTTTGAGAAATGGATTTCAATGCAGAATTCTGTTGGAGTAGCACTATTAAATGATGCGTTTTGAAAAAAACATTTTCTGATGACAGGATCCCTTTAATAAAAAGCAGAGTGCAACACTATAGGAACAAAGGGTATCTACAGTGTCTCAGTGTTCTAACTGATGCAGTAACAAATAGAGATAAGAGAAACATCTTGCATATCTTTATACAGCAGAACTGCAGAAAAATTATGCTCCCAGAACAACTGACAAACAACCACACAAAGCACCAGCACACATTTTTAGAGAGAGGCACCAAAATCCCATATTCAGTTTAAGCAAAAAAGGTTATTGCTATGTGTAAACTTGTGTTACCATAATGTGATATTTAGTCCCTGGTCTCATACTGATAAAAAAACAGTTTTCATTTATTCTGAAATCAATCAGCCAGAAAGAGCCTGATTAGTTCTGTTTCGCAAAACAATCTTCTGGACCACCCCCTGCCTGCTTTAACCAAGAAACCAGAGGATGCGAGCTCGCTGCTCACCAGAGCAAGTTGCCTTTATACAGAGTAGTTACTTAAAGGCATACTGTCATGGGAAAACATGTTTTTTTCAAAACACATCAGTTAATATTGCTGCTCCAGCAGAATTCTGCACTGACATCCATTTTTCAAAAGAGCAAACAGATTTTGTTATATTCAATTTTGAAATCTGACATGGGGCTAGATATATTGTCAGTTTCCAAGCTGTTCCCAGTCATGTGACTTGAGTCTGATAAACTTCACTACTGTACTGCAAGTTGGAGTGATATCACCCCTCCCTTTTTCCCCCCAGCAGCCTAACAACAGAACAATGGGAAGGTAATGAGATAGCAGCTCCCTAACACAAAATAACAGCTTATTAGAATCATTGAGTTTAGAAAATTATTATTGAGTTTAGAAATTATTGAGTTTACAAAATAACAGCTCCCTGGAAGATCTAAGAACAACACTCAATAGTAAAAGCCAAGTCCCACTGAGACTGATTCAGTTACATTAAGTAGGAGAAATAACAGCCTGCCAGAAAGCAGATCCATCCTAAAGTGCAGTCACAAGTCACATAACTGGGGGCAGCTGGGAAACTGACAATATGTCTAGCCCCATGTCAGATTTCAAAATTGAATATAAAAAAATCTGTTTGCTCTTTTGAGAATTGGATTTCAGAGAAATTCTGCTGGAGCAACACTATTAACTGATGCATTTGGGGAAAAAACATGTTTTCCCATGACAGTATCCATTTAAATGTTTATTTTATATGAAAACTTAAGTACAGTTTCAGTCTTCTAAAATAAAAAAAGGATTTGAAATCACTTGATAAATAACATACTATTGGAAAAGTGCAGCTGCTTAAATGGAAACTATACATAATAACCTAAAACATATGAACATATGTAAAGCATTGCGTTATTAAAATAAAACCTTTCCCATCAGGTAATCTCTGAGGGAACATACAGAATATCACAATAGGATAGCTCAACAAAGAAATGTGAAAGGGCCATATTTACTCATATGTATATGGCAGTTTCATCAGATTCTTTAATAGGATACATAATATAAATTATTTGCTTGTTAAGTATTTATTCTGAAGGTACTGTTGATGCAAAAACAACTAAATTCTAAAACTAGATTGCAGCCTTCTATGGCCATGGATTGTAAAGTATGTAGTTTTACAATCCCAATAGAATCGCTGAAGAGCAAAAGTTTACTTTTATTAAAATGAGATGTTTTCTTTTATTACATAGGGATTTGGTGACCCAACTGGAGAATACTGGTTAGGAAATGAGCTAGTTTCTCAGCTAACAAATCTACAGAAATATATCCTTAAAATCCAGCTAAGAGATTGGGAAGGAAATCAGGCCTTTTCATTATATGAACACTTCTATTTGGGAAATGAAGCGCAGAAATACAGGTAAGGTGAATTTAACAAAATGGTATATGCTGCTAATAATTATTTGAATAAAGCTGTGAATTTGTTAAAGTAAAGTTGAACAAAAATGTTGAATTACAATGCATTGAATTACAGATCAGGTTGTGTTCTCTGACTGCTCTAGACCGAGTTCCATCTCTAAAAGGAGAAGTAATCCCTAAAAATCAATATGGCTAAAAATGCCATTTTATATACTGCAGTTATTGAACCAGACTAAAGTTTCAGCTTCTCAACAGCAGCAATGATCCAGGACTTCAAACTTGTCATAGGGAAATACCATCTTGGAAAGTGTCTGCAACACTCACATTTTCCATGTGCTTTGAGCAGCTGTTGTTAAGTTAAGCTTGGGTGTTGTTGCAAATATTCAAGCAGATAATGAAGTTGTCCTGTAATATAAGATGGCGCTACAAGGCTGAGTATTAGATTATAATGCTAGTTGCACTAGTTTCTATGCTGCCATGTAGTAATTATCTGTATTAGTTACTAATCAGCCTTATAGTGTGACATTTATATTCTATGTGTACTGTATATTTTAATGGTGTCCCTAAATTCAGTAACTGACAGCAGCACAGAGCATGTGCAGTGAATCAGCAGAAAAGAATATGGGGAGCTACTGGGGCATGTTCAGATGCACAGATATTCCATGCTAAAGGGCGCAGGATGCCTTGGGATGGTATAGAAGTCTAAAGCATAATGTACAACATTTCTAGTTAGGCTTTAGTTCTCCATAAGGTAATCAGTTGCACTAGGGAACATACTACTTTGCACTCCAACCTCTAGACCTTCGGTTACAGAGGAATTTCTTTTGACTCCAAAATTCAGTCATGCTCAGCACTGAGTAAACATCAAAATCAGCAATCACGTCCACAAGGCTCAGGCTCTGACATGCAGATATTACAGCTGTCAAATGCAGTTATAAGCTAAAACTTCATTTGAATTCATAAAAGCACTCTGGATCAATTATCATAGGCAAGACCTCAGTTCACCTTTCTCTGTCAACATATTTCCCTTCTCTGCTAGTAGATATTTAGTAGACATTTTGGAAAACTGTTCACATATGTAAAACACTGGCCCTATAGCTATTCAAAATGGTATCAAAAAGATATATTAAAATGATGTGTTTATAGGTTTAATATATTTAACAATAACTAAAGTGGAATTCACAAATTTTTTTTTGGCCCATACTGCCTTTCCAACATTAATTTCTGAAACCTGAATTGACCCTCCCTTTGCTCATGTAACAGCCTTAGCATTAGTAGGTTGAGAAGTTTGAGAACAGGTGTTAGGCAATTAGGAGTCTCATAGGCAGGCTTCACTTGTCATATTGTGTATATCTCCTGCTGCCTATCTTCCTGATACTCTTCCGCCAGGTCAAGGT
Organism: Xenopus laevis; assembly: GCF_017654675.1. Taxonomy (NCBI): domain Eukaryota; kingdom Metazoa; phylum Chordata; class Amphibia; order Anura; family Pipidae; genus Xenopus; species Xenopus laevis. Next base: position 101,666,957 of record NC_054379.1, read on the forward strand.
GACTGTACAACTCCCAGAATTCCAGGCATGGCAGGGTATGGCTTGCATCTAGAGGTGCACTCTATCCAGCAAGAGGACCTTTCTGCCTATAAATTTTATACACTGGGTGTCTTACTGTCCAGGCAAAGACAAGGTGCTGACCTCTTCATTCCTCCTCATTGGTGCCTCAGCTTCTCAACTTGCTGGCCTAGCCTTTTATCTTAACACCTACAGTGGGTTATACAGATCTGGCCTTTCACTAGCTAACCTAATAATATGGCTCATCTTGGCAAAATTCTGAGGTAGTAACCTCAGGTTCTCTAGTATAATTTAGTCCTATCGTCTTTACATCGACGCACTGCTCTCTCCATATATAGTTTAACCAGGGATATCCCCTTATAAGTGAAACCAAGGATGACCTGCTCTAGAACCTTTTAAATGGATTTCCTGTCCAGCAATGCCATCTACTGACTGGAAGTAATTATAACTAACATCAACTTCTATATTAGCCCTTACACTTCCTACTCCTTTAAGATATCAAATTCCTTGTTGCTGGTCATAATCATACAGTCACTCATGCCTGTACAATTAACCCTACCCTACAAAGCTACTCAAGGTATGACCATTCTATACAGATATACAACTGCACAATTAAAAGTACTTTTCAATTGAATAAAAAACATGCTTCATTTTCTCTCTTTTTAATAACAGGATCAACCTCAAAGGATATACTGGGACTGCAGGAAAAATAAACAGCATAAGCCAACCAGGAAATGATTTTAGTACAAAGGATGCAGACAATGACAAATGTATTTGCAAGTGCTCACAAATGGCAACAGGAGGTAGGAACAGTTTTCTTTTTTACACCTTCCTATTTTTACTGGCATAAACAGGCAATTCTTTTATGAAATTTTCAAAAGCTTGCCAATAGAGTGCTTTCCATGGAGTGTTGCAGGGTGATATTTCATTAAAAGTAGATGTACTATTGAGAAATGTACAGACTTGTTTACATGTGAGGTAATACCTCATTGTACAATGAAAAAATTCAAAGGGGTTTGAAGTAATACAATTTTCATTTAATTTCTATTTTCTGGGCAAATTATTTGTGCTTATATCTTGACAGCAATCTGCATTTTTAGGCAATGGTTACTGACAGGTTCAATAAACCTAGCTATCCCTGTTAAGAAAAATGTGAAGCAATTTGAGTATTCAAAGCCTAAAGAAAAAAATCAGCACCATTTCACTCAAATTTTGAAAGTTAGAGTTCTACTTAACTTTGTTTATACTATTTTCAAGCACAAATACAATATGGTTGCATAGTGATAAATGAGCTCCAGAGGTTCCTGCTACACCTAACTCATTAGTGCATTACATTTAGAACATGTTATTTGCTCCTAATTTTAAAATTAAATCTTTAATTTAACTAAAGTGGTATTTTCTATTCCCATGGGTTGTACAATTCCTCCCTTAGGTCAATCTGGTAAGGCCAACTTCTGTGTCAAAACAAAACTTACAAAGGAAAATGTATAATACAAAGATTTCTAGTCACTTAACAGTATTGATAAAACAAAATGTATCAATTATATGTTTTTACAGGATGGTGGTTTGATGCCTGTGGACCCTCTAATTTGAATGGCATGTATTACTCATTGGGACAGAACACAAACAAGTTTAATGGGATCAAATGGTACTACTGGAAAGGGTCAGGGTACTCTCTAAAGGCAACCACAATGATGATCCGACCAGTTGACTTTTGAATATAATACAACTTTAGATGGTGTTTACATTATAAAAAGACAATGTGGAAAATGGCTAGTTGTATTCCTCACTATGGAACAAGTGCAACAAAGCTCAGAAGTGGAGCAGTTTAGCTGCATTATTCTATCACAAATGTTATTGATCTGGCAGTTCAAGAGATAAATAAAAACAAAGATGAAAAATGAACAGCAAGGCACCACTTGCAACAATGACCACTGCTGCTTAAGAGATTTGGATTGCATGTAAACTGGAATTGTGAACAGCAGAACTCATTCCTTGATTTGTTTTTGTTTTTTTATTTTTTGCAGAATTACAGTCAATCTGCGAACCAATTTGTATTATGTTATATATTATGTATTGTACATAGAGATGTAAATAACATGTAAATAGATTGCGTTAAAATGCTATACCCATAGCCGAGATGCAAGATTAAGTATTTTAAATATCTAAGTGTCTATGATGTTGTCACAAATCAATATCAACTAAAAGAGGAAGCAACCACTACTATTACCACTAGCTATTTCCTGTCACGTACTTTTCCTGGCCTTCAGCTGATATCCTATAATATTACATAGAATTCTAAATGGAAAAATTATAGTGGACAAAGCGTGTGACCTGTCTATGCTGGATTTTTTGTTTGTATATGCAATAACTTTAACCAGTTATTTGTCCTCACAATACTACATGAACTGCACTTTTTTATAAATAATTGTTGTATGTAAATATTTTTTAATGTAATTCATTAATTGGCACCTATACTAAACTCCAGATTTACAACATCTATTTTTCTATTAGCATAAATAAATGTGTTTTTGGAACACAAACCCGCTAAATATAAATTGCACGCTCTCTCCACAACACAACCTTATATTGTTATAATTTAACAAAATAAAATGCAAAGCAATATAGCTTTTTTATGCAGGTATCTGATTTTAAAGGCATGAATATTTCCAGGGTGTCAGGGGCAAAAAAAGCCCAAGTATTATTGCAATTGTCTCAATATCAGACTGACCTCTATAGTTTGTTTTTTTTCATGCTAAAATGCAATATAATGAAAGGTACTTAACTTATTAAAATTAAATGATGTTCACCGTTGCTTCTACTTTTTGTAAAGTGGATGGAGGAATTATAGGCTATTTAAGCAAATTGTCCATAAAAATTCCATAGAGATTAAAGACCTAAAGCCTTTAGCAGGATCTACATGACTGCCAAAACATCCCATCATTCAGGACTGGCTTTCTTTATATATTTACATAAATTACTGCATCCATCATCCTATCATCTGCCATCACATTTTTGACAACTTTCCTGTACATCTATGGGATGTCAAAGGAACAAAAGTCTCTGCCTGGCATGGCATTTAATCATATCATAGCTCACTAAAAAGTAAATTCATGTTGTACAACCACATTCCAGAAAGCCAACAACACTGTTTTACATGCATTTATTCTGGAGAGCCTCAAAAATAATCCAGAAACCAGAGAGCATTAATGCTATTGTACAGGGTTTTTTATTTGATGATTTGATATGTTTCAGGCATAAACCTGCAAATTCAGTTCAGTTTGATAGTTGGTACCACTTGCTAACCAAAGTGTGCCAAATGAAATGACTAGCAGATGTATATATTTGTGTACATGTAGGATAGAAAGATAAACAAGCAAACATTAATTCCTGTTTCTCACTTGCCTCATTGCTGTTAACAACGCATTTTTTTTTTTTTTTTTGATGGTTTCGCTATGTGACCCTATGTTGTCATTTATTATTGTAATGGAGATTCTGATGTGGCTTGTATCTACAGCACTGTATTTTCCTTTCCTTCCATGTCATACTCCCCCCTCTGTTTTACCCCCCTTTTTATGGTTTCTTTTTGTGTATAAAACTCTCAATAAACCGTTATTTCAAAAAAAAAAAACAAGCAAACATCAGAAGGTAGAGATTACTTTTTATAGCTGTACCTTACTTTAACAGATTAAAAATATGAAGAACTGCTGGTTGGTTTGTTGGATTGATTTGACAAGATTTGTCTTTTATAGGATTTTTATTATTTTATAGGATCTATTCCATTTCACACCCATTAATGTATTTTTATATATAACTTTCAATTGATTTATTAAAGAAGGTATGTGTTTGTGGCTAATTCTGCATGAATATAATCTATGCAATAATGCCATGGTTTGCTGGTATGAAACATTACAAGAGTAAATAAAAAAATATATATGTAAATGAAAAAAAATGTGTTATTGGGGTGTGGTTTTCATCATATACTGTAGCTTTTCAGAAGGCATTCCTAGAAACACCATTTTGTATAGTATGCTTAAAAAATGCTTGTTACATTTAGCAACCTACTGATAACTTTTGGATATTAAATAAGCAACAGGCCTATAAAAGCACATTACAAATATAACAAATTATTCCCAGTACTTATGGTTTAAACGCACCACATCACAAATAAATAAGCTTAACGATTATGTGTGTAAATTTTTAACCCTTTGCTTGCCAAGCACGAAGCTAGCAATCAAAGGCACTATCTGGCAAGATTGTAATACCTACTTTCTTGGGCAGCTAGAGGTTTGTCTCTGGACTCTGCAGAGACTCAGGAGCGAAGACAGCCGCCTGGAAAACAGCTATGCGCTGTCATTTCAGTCCTGTGACACAACTGTCGCAGGACTAAATGACAAGCAGCATTTGAAATTGGATTGTGCCTCTGCTGTTTCTTGAGTTTCTTTCTTATTCTGAGAGCCGCCAACTCACTTCCTGCAGTGGAGCACTCTGCAGAAACGGACATCCAGTGATAATGTCCCTGCTACAGGAACAGTAAGTGGCCTTTATTTACACACACACACCTTACATGCACTCGTATACATAATTACAAACGGTCACACAAAGCAAGGGGGTCTTACATTATGCAGTCAGGTTGTCTTTTTGTAGAAGTGGAATTCTCCAGCAAAATTCATCTGAACTATTTTCATTTGGGGTCTAGACATATCAAATACTTTGCATATGCATCTAATGCATATTAGGCATCAAACTGTAAAAAAGACCTCTGGAGTTCATATTTATGGTGATTTGGCTTTGTATGGCAAAAAAAATAAAATTTTGCACTATAAATAATATTTACGGTGTTTTAGGTTTGTACCTAATGATATGTGGGACATATGATGCAGCAAAGAGGATGCTTTAAAGTTATTTTTGGAAATGTCATAAAAACTGTCAAATTTAGGAAAGCTTTGTGGTTTGGTACTTTGGAGTAAAAAGATTGACCCATTTTGGATTTGGAGAAATGTTTACTTTCCAAAAATATATGGCTTTCTAGGGTGAACTTACTTTTTATGGCTTTATCCCTCATAAAACGCAGTAAATGTGTAGATTTTGCATTAACTGAAATTATAGATCATATGTGGGTATTTTCATTTTGGGGGCCCTACATGCCACATACTTAGGTAAACCTATGCACATTGGGCAATGACCTGTAGGAGATAAGATGTACAATGGAAGCTTTCATATCTACAGAACATATTTACAGAAGTGAAATTACAACATCATTGTAACATACGTTAAAAACTTAGGGCAGGAATCAGCTGTCTTTCTACACCAAAAAGACACGGGACACTCTTGGAAGATAATGTCCAAATCTTGGACTAAGAAGACCGCTGGTTTGAATGAGGTGTGAAAGAGGCGATTGATGTCAAGGTGAAGAAACTATCCCTGAACAGAGGCAGGGGCCTTATACACTACCTGTGCTACATACAACGCTGTTCTAACCTCTGTACCCCAGTGGTTAAATAACACTTGACACATCATTCATGCAACGCTCACAAGTAACAACTGTTTCACCTTGATAATCCTATCACAGTAACCCACAGAATAACAGCTCTGTGAGTTTCAGATGTCACTTCTCTAAAGAGTTATAATGTGCCATTATGATTGGATTAGTGGAACAGTTTATATGCAAAGGACTTCTCACACCAGTTACTTGAATTGAAGAAGTTGCTCGTATGAGTAGTGAAACGTCTTAAATGCTTACTCAGCAAGTCCAATTGTTTTAGAATTACTTATACTAGATATGCCCTGACCTGGATGAATGAAAATCTTCAGTCATGTTGAAAACTTAGGTTGCCCTGAAAAAAAGATATTCAGGTATGGGACCTGGTATCCAAAATGCTCAGGACCTAGGGTTTTCTCGATAACTGATCTTTCTGTAATCATGTAAACATCAAATAAACCCAATAGGCTGGTTTTGCCTCCAATAAAGATTACTTATTTCTTAGTTTGGGTCAAGTAAAACATACAGTTTTATTATTACAGAGAAAAAGATTTAAAAATTTGGATAAAATGGAGTCTATGGGAGAAGGCCTTTCCGTGATTTGGAACTTTCTGGATAACGGGTTTCCCAATAATGCCATACCTGCATTGTTTTTCTGAGTAAACTAAAAGTCCACCTCAGGAAAAGACCCTAAAGTGAAAGTGCAAAATGTTCAAACACTGTCTGGCAACAAAAGTACCGCAAGTAACCAAATCTGCTGTCAGTAAAAGATTTAAACATACTTTTCATGTTAAAGCTGCACTTTTACTAATGGTGACTACATGCTGCTCTTTTATAAAATAATATTGAGATCTGAAATTAGTATCATAAAATTATTAACATAACACAAACAAACAATGTGATTTTCACAATGAACTACTGATTTCCTGCTGGTGAACATATTTGAAATTCATCAGATATCCACTAGCTTCTTCAGTCCCTTTCATCATGTGGATTCTGTTTACTTAATGTACCATAAAGAAATCCATTTGATTGCAGAAATGTGTTAGTCAGTCATCACTGAACATAGAGAAAATATTTATTGAGAAAAGAAGAACAAATCCAGCCTTGCCAATAATGTTTTGAAAACAAACAAATCTGTAATTACATATACATGGATTTGAAGAGTTACCATGATGTTATGTATTCTTTAAGGGGATCAGTAACTCCCTGAAATAATTCCAAATCCTATTTTATCATGTTAGTCGAACAAAATAAATTTTATTTATCTAAACTATTAAAACCATGCTACCTTTATTCTTTTGGAATCCACAATTAGAGCCTACACTATGGCGGCATTTTGCTGGAAAAGTTATTAAGGCAAGCTTTGCATCATCCTGGAATCTAATGTATGCACCAGAAAGGGGGACCTGATGCACATTCCCAGGCTATGTCATTATAGACCGTAAGGCTGATATCCGATGAGATTAGTTGCCCACGATAAATCTCGGCTTCTGCAGGTAACTAATCTCCTTCAAACGCTTCCCCACTGACAATAATGTAAATTGCAGGTGAGGAAAACATACAGTCAGGTCCATAAATCTTTGGACAGAGACAACTTTTTTCTAATTTTGGTTCTGTACATTACCACAATGAATTTTCAATGAAAGAACAAATGATTGCACAATCACTTCATTTCAGGGTCTCAAAAGCAATTGGACAATTGACTCAAAGGCTATTTCAGGAGCAGGCGTGGGCAATTCCTTCAATATGTCATTATCAATAAAGCAGATAAAAGCCCTGGTGTGGATTTGAGGGGGCGTGCTTCTATGTGGAAGATTTTGCTGTGAACAGACAACATGCGGTCAAAGAAGCTCTCCATGCAGGTGAAACAAGCCATCCTTAAGCAAAAACCTTCAGAGAAATTGCTGATCTGAACCTAATTGAGCATGCATTTCACTTGTTTTAGACTAAACTTCGGACAGAAAGGCCCACAAACAAACAGCAACTGAAAGCCGCCAAAGATTTATGGACCTAACTGTTTGCGTTGCTTTGTTTTTCCGATGTTGCCTCGAGAGGAACAGGTAAGGATGTTTTAATTAAAAAATTTTAATTTCATGTTTAATTTTAAAATGGATTTTATGGTACAGCTATTATGTCTGGGTGACAGCCCCCCTTTAAATCGGTTATATGGGTATGGGAGCTATTATCCAGAATGCTCAGGTTTTCCAGATAATGGATATTTCCATAATTTGGATCTTCATAAGTATACCTGAAAATAATGTAAACATTAAATAAACCCAGTAGGCTGGTATTTCTTCCAGTATGGATTCATTTGGATAAAATTATGTCTATGGGAGACGCCTTTCCGTAATTTAGAGCTTTCTGGATAATGGGTTTCTGGTAATGATGTGTGGGTCAATAAATTCATAACCAAAGCAATGTACCTGCCGCCGAGTGTGTCCTTATCTGTGTCTAACCCATCCCCGCCTATGACATCATGAAGGAGGAGACCCAATGTCATTCTACTAACCGCAACCAACTTGCCACCGCGTGTGTCTTTATCTGTGTCCGACCCACCCCAACTATGACATTATGAAGGGGGAGACGAGCATCTATAAACAGACACCAACATACACGTAAGTGGGACACAGAGGTCGTGGGCAGACCTTTTTGTCCCAAACCCACTGGACTTGTGGGTCCTGTGGGCTTTGTGCCAGCCCGCACATTACTAGTTTCCAGATAAAGGATCCCATAACTGTACTCATTTTGGTTGAGTAGTGCAGTGCAGCCGGGTTTAATACCCCTTTATGGATTAAGCTAAATCATCAGCAACTTTGGCGCAATCAACACGTAACAGTATAAGAAATGATTTAAGAGACAATCCTCCAGATTCAAGGGAATACACTAGCAGATTATTGCAATATCATATGACAACTGAATTCCTGTAGGAAGTTGTACAGGTTTTTAGAATCACTATCTTTCCTGTAGTTTTTACCTTAGCGACCAATAGTTCTGGAATATTGTAATTTAGAACATAGACCTTAAGGGATCTATGGAACAAAGCCACTTTGATGTTAGGTACTCAAATTGTACTTATCTAAATGTAACAATCTGTATTTTATTTTTAAACAATAGCTTATGGATCTTCATGTAAAACACTTAAGCTGGGTGGATTTTATTAAAACGTTGTCATTTATACTTTAGGTGGATGAATCCGATTTCTAGAATGGGAACCATCAAAATTCTTTGGAGGGTTCCCTGATTTAAGTAAAAAGGGGAAAGTTATAGAAAAATCTTATAATCTACTACTACCACCTTAAATAATAAGTCTACTTACATAAACCCAGCAGTAATAGTCCTAAGGATTGGGTCTAACCACTATGAAATATACCGTAGTCATAACTTGACTTGCACAAAGCAACATTCCCATTCATAACATTGTTTGCATGCATTTATGACAGCTCTTGTGAACAGGGTCATATCCAAAAAAAAAAAAAAATGTATATGCTGTTCATAGTGAATTAGTAGAAAATGGAAACAGCAGGGGCACAGTGATCCTATTTTTAATCTATGACCCCTGCTTGTTAAATCATTGTTAGACACTTATAAACTGTAAAGCGATGTATATTGCTGGTGCTATATAAATAAATGATGATGAGCTAGACATACTCAGACATTCATTTATCTTTGCAATGCCTTCAAGTGCTGTCTGCTATACTAACAATCTGCAATCTGTTTACACTTAAGGCTCTCAGTGTCTCTAGCTGGATCAGCCTAAGTGGGGTTCTAAACCCTGGGACAGCAATTCTAAAATGTATCCAGTATTACCCAGGCTTCCCAAGTCACTTGCCACTTAGATTTCAATAGCCGAAACATTTGTTTTTGCACAGTCAGTAAATCCTTGCATTTAGAATTGGTTTCAAAATGCTTATAAATGGATTCATGAATATAAACCCACCACTGGTCTTTATTCCACTTTTTGTACAATTGATTTACAGCGTGTAAATTACTTAAAATCCTATTGTAAATAAGGTCATTTTTATTAAATATATTTTCAAATATATCGGTAGTTTAGCATAAATATAAACATGTTACTGTGCTTGGCAGTCGTTTATTAAAGGACAGATACTTTGGTTCCCAGTTCTTACGTCATGCTTAGCACTAAAAATGTTTTAGGATGCAAAGAACCTTAGAACATCCAGTGAGCCAAGGTTAAGAAACAATATATTTAAAATAACCAGTATATTTCATATAAAAAAAAGTAAGTCAAATGTTTAAAAATTATTTTAAGCTTTTTATGACTGATGTACACACAAAATGATTCATTTGCAAGAATGTATATTCTATAGACTAAAGGATTTAACAGCAGTATACTGTATAATGATACACTATTCACTTACAGGAGCACCTGGGAAATGATCTGAAAGTTCATAAGGTTCTTCAGAAATCCAGTGTCCACACTCCAAAGACCACAGCACCTAAAAAATGAAAACAAGTTTATAATGAATGGTTGGCTGAACAACGAACAATGCTCTCAGGTTTTGGTCAAAAACAAAACTAAACTATTCTGGCAGAGTAGAAGACAGGGAAAGTTTGAGATAAGCATGTTAGAAGAAGCTTAAGGTAAACAATGGTTTACAAAAAGTAAAACATAATTCCATACATAAAAAATATACGGATACACCGTAAGGACAAATGTTTGTACCACACCAGACAACAGCGGTATCTTAGTGCTCCATGATAGCCAAGCTTAGGAAGTTTAGGTTATGCAGCGGTTTCACAAGATTACCAAGATTACCCAGGATTGCTGCATGTAAAATGTTGTTTTTTTTTTTTTTTACATGTGGTGATTTTAACGGCTCAGAAGGAAAAGGCATTTGCAGGAATGTAATTTTCTGAGGGAGAGAAGATTTCCCACAGGTAAACTGCCCCATCTGTTTTTCCCCTAAGAGATACATAAGCACTATGAAAAATTTTTGACTTGAGGTCCATGTAGAAATTCCTTGAGAAAATACCTACAGTGTAAATTACAGTAACAAATCAGCTATAATTGAACTACCAAGCTCCCCTATACATTTCCTTCAGTTACCATTCAATTATCACATGGAATGGATTAGAAGTCGACTGCAGAGTAGAAAGCAATATTTCTTATATCATTAATGTTTCCCAAACAGTGGATGTGGCTTCACAGATTAGACAGCATTTAAATTATCAACAAATGGAAACTGAGAAATGTCTTCACTCAAAAATGTTTACTCATAGCCTGTACTGAGAGAACTATAGAACGCTGTATACTCTTAGTTGTGTTAGGTACAACTTGCTAATAAGTTATGTGAAATGTGTCCCTTTTAGTAGCGCACATTGCATAAATGTCCCTAAAACTTAAAGCTCCAAATTATGGAATGGCCATCTCCCACAGACTTCATTTTATACAAATAATGCAATTTTTAAAAAATTATTACAAAATAGTACTACTTTGTACTTGATCCAAACTAAGATATCAATCCTTATTGGAAGCAAAACCAGCCTACTGGGTTAATATAATGTTTACATGATTTTTCTAGTAGACTTTAGGAATGTGTATCTATTTGGATTTTGCCAAAGAGGTTGATACCGTGCCCCCCAAACGATTGCTTTCGAAACTAAGGTCTGTTGGGCTTAATGAAGTCGTTTGCACATGGATAGGAAACTGGCTACAGGATCGGGTACAGAGGGTGGTTATTAATGGTACATTCTCTACTTGGAGTAAGGTTCTTAGTGGGGTCCCTCAGGGCTCTGTATTGGGTCCACTTTTATTTAACTTGTTCATTAATGACTTAGGGGAGGGTGTTGTAATGTAAGTAATGTATCAGTGTTTGCAGATGACACAAAACTATCCAGCCCAATTAATTCCATCCAGGATGTGGCATCCTTTCAACACGAACTTGACAAACTGGCAATCTGGGCAGCTAAGTGGCAAATGAGATTCAGTTGATAAATGTAAAGTCATGCACCTGGGATGTAAAAATATCCAAGCCACTTATACCCTTAATGGGACTGTATTAGGCAAATCCATTATGGAAAAGGACGTTGGAGTCCTTGTAGATGATAAACTTGGCTGTAGCAAGCAACTAATCGGCTCTTCTGCAAATAAGGTATTGAGCTGGGGCATAGAGTCATGGGAGGAGGAGGTCATTCTTCCACTGTATAGAGCACTTGAATGGCCCCATCTAGAATATGCCGTACAGTTTTGGTCTCCATCACTCAAACAGGACATTATTTTATTAGAGAGGATACAGAGAAGAGCAACTAAGCTGGTAAAAGGTATGGAAAATCTTGGGTATGAGGAAAGACTGGCCAAATTGGAGATGTTCACGCTGGAGAAGAGGTGCTTCAGGGGAGGTATGATAACCATGTATAAATATATAAGGGGATCATATAATAATCTTTCTAATGCTTTACCAGTAGGTCTTTCCAGCTGACACAAGGTCACCCATTCCGATTAGAAAAAAATAGGTTCCGCCTAAATATTCGGAAGGGGTTTTTTTTTACAGTGAGAGCTGTGAAGATGTGGAATTCTCTCCCTGAATCAGTTGTACAGGCTGATACATTAGATAGCTTTAAGAAGGGGTTGTGTTGCTTTTTAGCAAGTGAGGGAATACAGGGTTATGGGAGATAGCTCATAGTACAAGTTGATCCAGGGATTAGTCCAATTGCCATTTTGGAGTCAGGAAGGAATTTTTTCCACCTCTGAGGCAAATTGGAGAGGCTTCAGATGTTTTTTTTTTTTTGCCTTCCACTGGTTCAACTAGCAGTAAGGCACATTAAAAATAAAAAAAACTAAAAGGTTGAACTTGATGGGCATGTGTCCTTACTTACTATGCTACTATGTATTGCAACAGTGATAATTTATATCAGGCACTTCCATCTATTACTGAATCTATTGTCTATTATTAAGTTAATATAAAGCTAAGCGTCTAAAAATTATTAAATATCCTGGTGACAGGTACATTTCTGCATACTACCAGCCTCTTTAGGGATTGCAAAATTTTTTGTATGAAAACAGCTACCGGTTTTGAATAGCTTTTCCAAGTTCTATAATAAGCAATATGTCATTCTGTGACACGAGTTTAGAGATTCCTTTTAAGCGTCAATGTCTGAGGCACATATCACATTGACACTGTTCTGTTGTTGTACTATATGGGGGGAAAAGCATGAGTTGATCAAAATTAGTGAAAGGGAAATTTTGACTAATATATAAACCTAACTTGGAAGCAGCAATCACGTAAAAACACATAATACCTTTTTTTTTTTTTTTTTTTAGACAGGGACAAACACAAGAAAGGGAAAAGGCAGCTTAAGAAAGTGAAATCCTGGGAAGACTAATGTAAGATCTTAGGGTTGGGGCAGACGAGCAGATTCGGGGAGATTTAGTCGACTGGCGACGATTCGGCTCTTCTGCATGGCGACAATCTCCCCAAACTGCCTTCCGTATGTTTGAATGAAGAATTGCCTGCGCCAATATGGTGCTTCAATTTCCTTAGTCGCCCGAAGTTGCCTCACGAGGAAATGAAGATATGAAGATCCAAACAATGTTAAGTCTACAGAGAATCATGTAAACCTGAAATAAATCCAATATAAATGCTTTGCTTCTAATAAGGATTAATTATATCTTAGCTGGGATCAAGTACAAGGTACTATTTTATTACTACTGAGAAAAAAAAAAACATTTGTGTGTACTGTCCTCAAAAGCTGTGTGTGTTTGCACAAGCATTTAGAGGGAGCATTGACAGCAGGGGTTAGCTTGCCTATGACTAGAGAGATTTTATGAGAATGGCAGATTTAGCAGAGTTGTACATGTCTTTAGTTTAAAAAAATATGAAATGCAAAGTAAGCAAATGCAAAGTCAAAACTTTTCAAGTAGCAGCTACACATATACAAAGAAAAGATGACACCAGAACAGTATGTGACATGCTTCTCAGGTTTTTTTTTTTTTATAAATTCACACAAAAATCTGCTTATTTTGCTTTATAAACATCTTTGCAGCTGCTGAGAGAGTTATTTAATCACTAATGAAAAAACAGTAGAAAAGCACCCTAGCACTTTATGTATAGAAAGCAGTTTCACTCCTGCTTCTCTCCTATACTACTCCTATTTGCACAATTAAATTGCACCATTTCGCTCGTCCATGTCCTCCTTTTGTGTAGTCTTTGCTGTCAGTACTTAACTTATCACCAACATTCTAAAGACCTATTTGTTAATTTGCCTGCAACTTTAGCCGATTGACAAGGTCTATAAATCTAGTATCAACGCCCTTAGGCCTGGTACTTGGCGAGGAGAAGGGGTGAGCTTTTACTGTTTCCACACTTTATGTACCGTTTCCTCCCTTTCACTAAATAGCTTTGAGGCCATACAAAACATGTGCAATATCTTTTCTACCTCTGTTTGACTAATATATCACCCTCCTGGATCTGTAACTCAGTTTCAGGATAACTTTGCAGCCACACTTTCTGTTCTGAAATCTGCAATCTCTTTAGTTAAAACTCTTTATTGTAGTTGCATTACAAAGTGATGTATTTTATAGGTCACCAGCCATATTCTAGATACATGAAAACATATAAACCAAAGCTTGCTGACAGAGAACTATACATCTAGGGGCAGATATGTTCAAGTTGTTTTTTTCCACAAAAATTAGAAAAAATTGATCGAAAGTTTTTTTTAAAAAACCTTGAATATTGGAGATTTATTATACTTCGACCCTTGAACTAGTTCGAATCCGAAAATACACCCCCTAAAACCTGTCAAGGTTCAATAGAAGTCAATGGCAGAGGTCCCTGGAACCATTTGAAGAGGTTAACAGCCTGCTTGATGTTGAGTTTTTTCTTTCTGTTGAGGGATTTTCACAAATCTTCAATTCGAGAACTCGATTTAAGCTTTTTTTCCGTCTTAAACTCAATCAATCCGAGTTTTCGGGTTGTGGGACTCAAAATCGCAGAATCAGGTTTTTGCCATTCATGTTTTTTCTTAAATAAGATACCATTCAAGTTTCAAGGTCATTCGAGTTCATTTGAGGTACAAAAAAACTCTCAGCCTTTGATAAATAACCCCCTTAATGTCACATGAACATCATAATCCAAGCTTTAAATTCACCATGTAGACATTCATCTAAAGCTATATTTGATCATCAAACTGGCTCTCTGGAACCTTGCTACACAAGTCCTTGGGGTATTGTAAGTGTACTGTGCTCTTCCACAATAAAAAGTTCAAATTCCCTACTTTAATATCGCTCGACAGTCAATAATTCAGCAGCATATTACCTGACACAGTATCTTTAAAGGTTTTCTAGAACTGCAACATGTCACTGGTAAAAATCACACACAAAACCAGACTCCCTACACTATAAAGTTATGTTTTCAAGTTACAATACTGCCCTCTGTCTTGCCAAGCAAATATATGTTACAACATGAGCATCTTCAGAATCATCTGATCCAAAACACTTGTCACAAACTTTAAATTCCTTCCTCTGCCCACCCCTGTATGATGCACCTTCCTCTCTTACAGCCCAATATCTTGCCATATATTGTCAATAGAAAATACATGCCATTAGTAATAAGATTCCAGCACATAACACCACTGTGACTCAAACCACTCCAGTCACACACAGGCCAGCACCAACAGGATTCCTTCTACTCCACTAGCCCACTCGGCACCCTCTCTTGGGAATTCCCTTTGACTGTTGGCTACAAAGCATACTCAGTTCTCAGCTCAGATAAATACGTCCTCCAATCTAGACCTATAAACAGATGGCATTGCTGGTTTCCATAGAAATTCTGCTCTAGCTGCTACTATTTTTTCCGAACTTCCTTCCCTGAGCTCAGCTTAACCATTACAGTGCACACTTCAACTTATATACATGGTAGGAAAATGTAGGGTTTACTCATACTTAAAAACAGCCCTGCTACACCTATCTCCAAATCCCTACCCTGACTACCTATATATTTGAAAAACTCTTAAGGGGCTGACATTTGCCTTCAAAACTACCCTGGACAATGATATTTTTGGTGACAAGGATTAAAATGTGATCTTTTATTTCAAGCCTCATTTCTTACATGACCTTAGACTTTCCTCTTCCATAGTTACCTACTCACAAGCACACCTACAGGATTACACAAAATTAGCTTGGACAATAACTTACTCTGCAAAGTTTTATTTGTTCCTTAAAACTCACTTTTTCCACAAAGTTTACACACCAACCTTTAACACCTCCTTTACACATGCCATCACTTCCCATAACACCTTTATACATTGTGTCTTATTTATCCCTATCCCTTTACATTATAAAGCCATTGGGCAGGGACCATATTACCCAGTTTATCTCTTTGTTTATTAATAGGTTCCCTTATATAAAGCACTGAGGAATATGTTTGGCTCTATATGTAAATTCCATTGCTCTTTGGCAGTATTAAGAATTTATGCTACAAATACTGCAGTTAAATTTTTTAATATTGTGTAAAAGTGCAACACATAGAAAATAACATTTAATGACCATCAGTTTTAATAAGTATGAATTACCAGTGATTTATATCAGGCTTTAAAATGCATGTGATATCCTGTACTGAATGGTTAGTATGTGGAACAACCAAAATAAACAAGTCCTATTCTGTCAGAAAAGAAAATAGTTTTACTTGGAAGATTAATGAGTCAATGTCCACTTGAGCAATTAGTCTTTAATGCTTTTGAACTGGCTTTAAAGGGGCATTGCATTAATATAGTGTCTCAATTTATGGAATCAACAGGCAGTAACACACTATGTACTTATTACACCATGGTGTCGGCTTTCTTCTCTAAATAATCTAAAGCCATATTCATAAAATATGCCTCGCATGACCACAATGATAAAAGCGTGTGAAGCTATGAGAGCTTAAGAAAACAACAGAATTAAGAAAATTGTCTATTTACTGTTTTTAAAATATCGTAATTGTTTATTTAACCTATTTTTAAGGTTAAAACCCATTACTGACGTCTCTTCTCAAGTGGCCTCAAGGATCTGTAGATTCTTACAAGAAATACAGGCAACAACAGAGCAACTACCCTATAATAATAATAATAATCAGAAGTTTGTCAAATAAGTTTTGGATAGTAAGTATATTTATAAAGGCCTATTAATACTCGGTTATGAACAAAGATAAAAGCATTTATTAAATAATCTATCAGGCAGTTGCTGTATTATTTTTTGAATCAACTTGAAATACATCAGATGTAAACAGGAAAAATAAGATCTATAAATATGCACTATGACAGTGTTTGAGGACAATGCCAGGCTAAAGGCTGATTGCGCCCAAAGCAGGACCCACTGCTCCTCACCAACCCCTCCCTAATAAATTACCCCGCTGCCCTGAAAGCCGCATTAAACAAGGAGCCTTGGGTGGGAGCGTAATGGTCCAGGAAGGACATCCACTTCCTTAATTAACGAGGCCACCATCAAAAGCAGTACAGGTAGGATTGCAGTCATAGTAGGGGGCTTGGAAATATGTGGTGTTTAATAGCAGACTGCTAAGTGACAGGGCAAAGCCAACAATGAGTTGTGTTTGGGCATGCTGAGGGGCTGTTTGTGCAGAACTGATATGTTCGGTGTAGACTGCACAGTGGCCAGACGTACTCCAACAAGATATGAATCATAGCATTTTCTAGATGCCACTGTAAAGCAATTCACAAATCAGATAAAATCAATTAATTTGATAAGATTTCACTTACCCAGTCATAGGAAATTATCCAGCAACCTCTAGCTATTCCTAGGATTATATTTAAAGTTCGTCTTGGACTCCCTGCTATTACATGAGTGGTAGTTTCACACACATGGTCTGAAAACACAAAGCCTCCAAACTTTTTGACAACCTGTATTACAGTATTCTGCTTCCTAGATAAAGTGAAAAAAGGCACACCGCTTTATTATTCTGTACACCTGAAATTAAAACTTACATTTAATTAAAATACTTGAAGAAAATTGCAAATAGTAGATCAACCTTATTAAAATTATATTTCACATAATTCTAGGCCTTTTGGCGTAAAGCTGCATATGCACATATAAAACACATGCTAAACAATAAAACGGATTGAAAATATGTTGAATTAAATAAAAAAAATGTTCTCTAAATTGTGTTTATGACCAAAGTAGTTCCCCTCAGAAGACACTAATATAAAATATTAAAGTGATTCTGTGTTTTACAAAATATATCAGTTAATTGTCCTCCTTTAGCAGAATGTTATAACAAAAGCGGTTTTTGTAAAGAGTAAATAGATTTGTTCATAAATTATTATTAATAATATTATTATTACACTGCCTAGCTTACTGCAATACCCTACTTGCACCTTGGAACAGTTATCACTGAGTGAAACTAGTGAAACACTTCTGCAGCCCTGCAAAATCTCTAATATAGTTCCTTTACATATCTGAACCCACAATTTAGTCCTTGCCTCAATGCCACCCTAAAAATCTGGGACAGAGTAAAATATTCTTAAGGCCTCATGACCGCCTGGTCCCCGGTTTCCCCCATATTTCAAAATCTCTAATTCAGAATTCAAAGGTGTTCCAGTGGTGGTGGGACAACAAACTGGACAAAGAAGGGTGAATCAAATTCTACACTATGCAGCCACTTTTAAAACCCACTGGTCAAATACTTCCAGGAACAAGCCCTTTTTTGAGAGATGGTGTATTCAGGTTTTTCATCCTCCCTACATGATATCCTTGCTGTACACCACCTTTCGTAAAATAACCAATCCCCAGGATAATCCCTATGGGTTGTCTTGGGAAAAAGAACTTGGTGGATCTATTGACCCCAGGGGACTGCTCTGCCATTTGACTGCTAACTAAAACAAGTTCTATTAACATGATACTACTAGAAGCCTTCTATTAAGTTCTGTTAAAATGTATCTGACTCGCCTAAGCATTTCACATTACGCAGTAAATGTTAACCCTGTTTTAGGGGAAGCCCCTTAAAGTCCTGAAGGTTCGGAGTCCCAGGATGCTTTAGAGAGACACCCGGATTCAACATCTGCTTTACGGCTTTCCAAATGTACATGATTACCTGAGACTCTTGTCACTACTCAAACTTATGAGGTCGATGGGATAAACTTTTGGACTGATACTGTGACGGAACTTGTTAATTGCCAGTGTTCAATTAGCTTTCATAACAATTGTAAAATAAACGTGTATTTTTCTCCTTATAGCTCCTTTTTTCCTTCTTTATTTTAATGTTTTGTTACCTTGAGTATATAATTTTGTCTTACTTTGCAGTGGCCCTGTGGCCCATACTGCACAGTATGTGGTATTCTTGTAAAACCCAATTTAAAAAAAAAACATATCTCTGACCAAATGCGATTTGCCCAAAACAATATAAAACAACCATAATTGAGTGGAGAAAAAGACATTGACATGATATCCTTATTATCCTCAGAGATATGAATGCAAAAGTCAGGATGTTTTACACCTACTTTGATCAGTGGAAAACATATACGTGGTAGAAAAAATACGAACAGAAAAAGATACCTCTCGCTTATCAAGACTTGTCAATTTGTTTTTGGGCATCAGGATAATTTAAGGAAGCAGATACTGCAATACACTAGAGGTACTGAATGTATGTGGGATTGAAAAAGTGGATAAAGATCATGGACTGGACCTAAGCCTTATTATACCAGAAGCATTATATTTTACAGTTAAGCCTTGCCATTCAAAGATACTTTCACTTATTTTGGAAGTAACGTCTAAAGATAGCACTAGAAATAGCATGAAAAGCAATGTATGCAAAGAGAAAAATGAAGAACTATGAACTATGTGTACAGCTTATCAATATAAGCTCAACATTCATTTGTTGATTTCACTTGACTTGTTATTTCTAGCCTCTATGTTTAAAATCTTTCTTTAATGGAGAAGCCTGAGTTTAAATAGCAATATGTTAAAGGGATACTGTCATGGGAAAAAAATTTTTTTTCAAAATGAATCAATTAATAGTGCTGCTCCAGCAGAATTCTGCACTGAAATCCATTTCTCAAAAGAGCAAACAGATTTTTTTATATTCAATTTTGAAATCTGACATGGGGCTAGACATTTTGTCAATTTCCCAGCTGCCCCAGGTCATGTGACTTGTGCTCTGATAAACTTCAATCATTCTTTACTGCTGTACTGCAAGTTGGAGTGATATCACCCCCCTCCCTTCCCCCCCCAGCAGCCAAACAAAAGAACAATGGGAAGGTAACCAGATAGCAGCTCCCTAACACAAGATAACAGCTGCCTGGTAGATCTAAGAACAACACTCAATAGTAAAAACCCATGTCCCACTGAGACACATTCAGTTACATTGAGAAGGAAAAACAGCAGCCTGCCAGAAAGCATTTCTCTCCTGAAGTGCAGGCACAAGTCACATGACATGGGGCAGCTGGGAAATTGACAAAATGTCTAGCCCCATGTCAGATTTCAAAATTGAATATAAAAAAATCTGTTTGCTCTTTTGAGAAATGGATTTCAGTGCAGAATTCTGCTGGAGCAGCACTATGAACTGATTCATTTTGAAAAAAATTTTTTTTCCCATGACAGTATCCCTTTAATAGCGCTGCAGTTTTCAACCCTGAAAACTGCAGTTTGACAGCACTCGTGGCGATTCTGGTGCTGCTGCCGCCCCCCTCTCCTGCTCCATACTTAAAAATCAGCATCGGAGAGGGTCAAAAGGGAGTGGCATCGCTAGTGCATTGAGCGCAATAGCGTTCTCTGCACTAGCAGAGCGGAATTTCCGGGTTAAAAACCTTGTAAGTGGCCTCTCGCTGCCGCCTGAGGCAAGGCTCTCACCCTGCCTTATGGCAAAAGCGGCCCTGCCAGCAATGATATTAAATGATATTAAAACTTGGCATTGGTTATTTATCAAAGGTCGAGTTGTGGTTTCTCAACAAAATTCAAGTTATTCAAGTGTAGTTTCACAAAAAGAAAAACTTTTTTTCGGGGGGAAAAAATTATTACATCACAAATAAACAAAAATTCGAGCTGTGAGTTTATTCGAGGTAGAAAAAAAATAAATATAAAACTTCACAAACTTGACCTTTGATAAATAACCCCCTATATAAATTGGTATTATATATATATCTACACACACACAGAAAATTGCCATGTAGCCATTCAAGCACAGGATACACATCTAGGGTCGGATTCCATTGTATAATACAGAGCTTATCTGTTATCAGTTGTGTAACCTGTGCCTTTTCTCCATTTTCAGCTTTGAGTGGCTGCCCCCATGGCAACACAGCAGCTTGTTTATATAACTATAGTAGACTTTCTGAAGCAAACACCAGTTTTACTGGTGCAGTACTACAGTAAATTATATTTTCATTACTTTAAAAGACTTAATTTTTTGGCCAAACAATTACATTTCTAAATCATAGCAAAAACAGAATACTTACTCTGAGCACATACTTGTCATAACCAAGGATCCTGAAATCTTTAAAAAAAAAAGAAAAAAAAAAGAAAAAAGTAGTATTATTATTAAGTAATTGGTCCTCAACAAAATACACTAAAGCATACAATACACATTAAAGTGATACAGTCATGACAAAACATGTTTTTTTTCTTCCCCAAAACAAATCAGTTAATCGTGCCGCTCGAGCAAAATTATGCACTGAAATCCATTTTTCAAAAGGGCAAACAGATTTTTTTTAAATTCAATTTAGAAATCTGACATGGGGCTAAACATATTGTCAGTTTCCAAGCTGCCCCAGTCAGTTTATAGAAGGAGACTTCTAAGATCTTGCTAAAACTTGTCTAGCGGTCAAAAATGTTTGATTAACCTTATATAAATATCACTTTACACTTAAAAAAAAAAAAGCAGTAATCTTCTGTTTCCATGTGTACAATGTAATGCATTTCCTGGGCAGTATGTGTAGGACAAGAGGATTAAAGTAGGGATTGACAGATACAGATGGCTCATGACCGAGTACACTTTCTCATGTACCATGACAACTAGTAAAACGTAAGCGGATGAAACATTACTAAAAGTAGTAGTTGTAAAAAGATAGAAAATTAAGCTGCATTAACCTGTAAAAATAGGATCTCTTCAGTGCACAACCTGGGTGAAAATAATTATCTGCTGTCTTAAAAGACATTTGTTGGTTTACAACACGTCTTGTTAAAACAGCATTCATACATTTTCTTAGCAACCATATATCAAACATTGATATGCATGCACCCAAAAATATTTATTTGAAAATGTTTTAACACAAAAAATGTTCTACAACCAATTCATTATTACATGCACATGATAAAGTGTTCCAAAAATAAAGTTTGACGCATCAAAAATAAAGCTTACTATGGAAAAAAATAAGACAAATGATTAAAAAATATCAATGCATCTATTATAAATTATTAGACACCAAATGTAAATAACTGCAAAACTGTATTTTATCATGCGACAATACATTAAGCTATTGTAGGCGAGGAGCTTGAATTTATAACAGTTTTATATCCATCACCAAATACATTCATATAGCTTGTTGTAAAACACCCTGGGCTAGGCAAAAGCATGGTACAATGGAAACATTTTGTATTAAACAAAATATACTTTCCCACATTTAACCCTCTTCCCTCCTGTGCTCTCTCTAATATTTGCTCTCCTGCACTTGCACGGAAGTTATGAGCATGCAAACACAGACAGCATATTTTATTTCCAAGCAATTGAAAATTATTCCCAATTTAACATAATTTTATGATAAAAAATATGAAAAAGCAGATGCATTTTAAGATTTTGTAAAACCAACTCTTGCAGCAACAGCTTTATGTCTTTTAAAGGTATGTATCATACCTGCAAACTGTTAAGTAATCATTTTGTCAAATTTTTCTGATCTATTATTAACATGTATTTTGTAGAGCACCAACATATTGCGCAGTGCTGTGATCTATTTATTCCTCTTTGTTCAGGTTAGCCCAATGATGCTTGTGCACCTCAATTTCCAAATAGAGACAGTTTCAGCTGGATGCAGGGCATTCATTTTTGTAATTAAGCCCCTCCTGTGTTACTTCCACCTCTGTATTCTACTTTCTAGGGTCAGGAAGTGAAGAAGCAGGGTTATGCGTAAAGGTTCTGCTAAGTACTACACATGCTCTTTCCTGGACAAAACAAAGAGAAGACAGAACAAACCAAAGCAAATGGTAATGACAAGCTTCTACAGACTTAATCTATGTCGATGCAGTTTTTAGCGAACAAGAGCACAAATTTGGTCTCTTATGATATAGCTTTTTGAACACAAAATGTGTATTATATGCAAAGGCCTTATTCATTCGGGTGGGGGGGGAGCTATTTAATATTTGAGCTTCAGACTTTAACAGTTCATCACATATGGTAGAAATTCAATTTTAGATTAAAAGCTTCTCATGGACCAATGTACATGACTTCTCTGGATAATCATAAGCCATTGTTGTGTAATGTTCAATTGATCTTAGACTGGTGTGCCATTATCAGATACTGTAACCAATTGGGAATATGGTCTTTCAGTACAGAAAAGTATAATTTTGTAATATAAGCAGTGAATATACATTTGGCGTCTTTGCACTTTTGTCAAATAGCACCAAATTGTCAAATAACCAAATATATAAACTAAAATAAATTAATCTACTGCAATAAGTTTAATGTTCATACAACAGGTTTCCGTGTTTCATTGTTATTGTAACTTTGTTATTCCAATCAGAACTTAAATTATATTTTCAGTTCTCAGAAACATGACTTACAAAACTACTGAAACCCTAGACGTAATATTGGGTAGAACACCCTTTGGAAAGAATAATGGTTTTTAAATCTCTCCACAATTTGTGTTCAATGAGATAAATGATGGCCTTGGCCACTTCAAATATTCATAGAGTTCCAGGGGCAGCAAAGTAACTCCAAAACAACAGCAAATCTCATCTATGTTTGACTATAGGAATGCATTCTCCTTAAAAACTTCTAAAGCGGTGCCTTATTAAAAAGTCAAATGTTCTCATCTGTCCATAGGAAATTCTCCCAGAAGTATTTGCATTGTTCAGGTATGTAATAAAGAAAAGTCAAGCATTGTCAGATGTGGTGTATTAATTTGAAAAAAAAAAAAAGTGCAAAGGTTCCAATATCTTTGACCACATCTGTGGATATCAAAAATTTACAATCATTGATAGTTTATATACACGCAAGAGCTGAGAAAAGACTTAAGAAAACACTGGCAAATTTTGTGGTAGTTTATTGAGGAAAGAGCACAGACTAGTGGCGGCAAAAATTCAGGGCAAATTAATAAGCATGTGCTGCAAAACACAACATTCAAACAACTGAACTGAGGAACAGCTACTCAGTCTGGAAGCTTTAAATACCAAATTGCAAACATCAAATAATATTGAAGTATTTCATAGTTATTTCTGGTACCCATAAAGAGTTTTCAGAATAACATTGCTATAGGATATTTTTATCCACATAATATAGATTTTTTTTTTCATCATGGAACCAATGAAAAAAGAAAATTGTCAGAAAGTAATGGGAGTATAGCCTCCAGCAAAGAAGGCTTTGGGAAAACAGACACAAACAGCATGGGACAGAATTCTACTGATGTCCCTTTATACAGAAACAGTTCACTAATTAAATGTTTCAGTGCTAACGGCTCAAAAAATAAAACAAAAAACAAGCTGTGAATATCAATCAGGGCACTATTTTTAACATCCCAAAATGAATTATAACAAGATCTTGTTTTTCCGTAGAAGTGAATATAATTAAGTCCCTTAGTGCAGTTATGCTGTAATCAAACATAATATTTCATTAAAAAAAAAAATAGAGAATTGATAGGTTACCACACAGCAAGTTTACCAAGTCATTGAAACATGGAAATTGTCTTTAGTCCATTTGTTATATACCAAATACACTGTCCTTTTTGTACACAAATACATGTATTCACTTACAGTTTGCAATAGTTATACTGTATATAAATGCTACACCAGCAAGTCAATGGGAGCCATTTACAGTAGAGTCCTGCAGCGGGTCGGGTACCCACAGGTTAACCAGCTAAAAGCGGGAACCCTGCAAGTTGTGGGTAGGATTTACAGATGAGGGTATGGATGTGGGTCGTTTTGCAGGTCTTCTCTATATTTCTTATTTTAAATGATTTATATTATCCATAGTTTACTGCATTAAACATTCTTTTTTCTGCCCTGCCCATTTTAAACTTTTGTTGGGTCCGGGGTTTCAAAATCTGGTACTGTGCAGAACTATTTTAATATACCCAGTAGCAGAAGTGCCAAAGGGTACTAGAGCAGGTTCCTCATGCACGGTGGAATGGCTGTGCTCTGCTCTTTGCACCAGATTTTAGCATCATCCTCATCTGCTCCTTGAACATCTAAATAAACTGAAGTTAGGGGAAGGGTAGGGGGCAGAAGGAGAGGTTCCTAGGTGTCTTCCCCCTCATAAAAACACAGATGCCAACCGAAATCAACTCTATGATCATGGGGCGTACAGGTATGGGATCCGTTATCTGTAAACCAGTTATCCAGAAAGCTCAGAATTATGGAATGGCCATTTCCCATAGGCTCCATTTTAGCCAAATAATCCAATTTTTTTTAAATGATTTCCTTTTTCTCTGAGATAATAAAACAGTACCTTGTACTTAATCCAAACTAAGCATTACGCGGAATAATTAACTTTCCATTTTCAAGTTATTTTACTAGGCAAAATGTTATGCCCATTTAAAAAATTAGAATTATTTACTTGATACGGACTCAACAGGAGATAGCCTTCCTATATTTAACATCTGGATAAGGCATCCCATACCGGTACTCTGTTGCTTATTGGGAGAAAGATATTTTAAGGGTAATAAAGTGCCCCCATTTGCCATTGCCTTTAAAATCTGTAATCTTTTTCCAGTTTCTTCTCTTGCTAAGATACAATATAGTTTCTCTACCAGCATTGTTTAAGCCTACAGCAGAGCAGTGCTAGCTGCATAGATACATGATGCTCCTATCTGTTCAGGCAGCTGAATCCTTCAGGGAATTTTTTTACCTACCCCCTGGTCTGTTGATAGGCTGCTGTCTGGGGTAGGGGGGGGGTTGTCATCACTCCAACTTGAAGCGCAGCAGTAAAGAGAGAGTAAAGAGTTTATCAGAGCACAAGTCACAAGGTTGAAAGGACTAAGGAAAGTAACAAAATGCCACTTGCCGCATTTCAAAATGAAGTATAAAAAAAGAATCTGCTCTAGGATTTCAGCAGAAGGAGCGTTGTTAACTAAAAATCCCTGTGAATCCCTTTAACTGGCTCCTGTTCAGTTTCTCACTGGCACATTAAATACAGCTCCAATGGTTATAAAAGACTTTTTTGTTTTTTTAAGGTCTGTTGCTTTGCTATCCTTCCAAACTAAAGCTAAACATCAAATAAATTAATGCAGATGCTCTTACACAATTGATTATGAACAAGCTTAAATTATAGGGAAAACGCCCTGATGGTCCAGTAGGTAAATGTTTAGAATTCACTCTATAGCATGTCCTATACTGATCCATAAGGTAATATTAAAAAAATCGCATCTCCCATTTAGAAGATTTGTATGGGGCAGAGTTGCAACCTGTGCCTAATACTTTTAAGAGATAGAGTTTCCGATTAATGATATATATCTTGTGTTTATATAACTATGTGCCATCTAAACAATTTTGGTATTGTGGTTAACTCTGCCTTCCAAATCTTTTTTTGTTTTTTTTTAATATCTAAATGAAAAACTTAAGCAAGAGGTCCGAGACTTACTTTATCTCCAGAAAACTGGTTAAACGGTGTTTGGGAATGGTGAAGTAATTAACAACACACTCATCATTGCCACTATGTGCCAGTATGTGTCTTTTGCAGCCAGATACATACCCATGCTCATTGGGTATCACATTGTACATTAGCTTGTAGTATGAACAACCATAACCAATGACAAGATATATATGACTACCACATAAAAGTGTCCAGTGCACATGCAAGAGCAAAAAGCAAGTAAGAAAACAAATTACAGACAGAAGGTTAGCTATACAGATCAATACATTGGCTGCTCAGTAGATAAAATAGGGAAACAATGATGGACAGCAAAGGCTGAAAAGGAGAATAAACAATTTTATTAAAGGTTCAGTTGATAGTTACCTTTTCGGGGTTAAAAAAATTTAATTTTTCCACATTTATTATACCCCGTGTCACGGATATGGTACTTCCAGCCTTACGTGACTTTAGGTGTCGCTATCA
The DNA here is from genome assembly GCF_017654675.1 of Xenopus laevis. Classification (NCBI taxonomy): domain Eukaryota; kingdom Metazoa; phylum Chordata; class Amphibia; order Anura; family Pipidae; genus Xenopus; species Xenopus laevis. Next base: position 101,693,666 of record NC_054379.1, read on the forward strand.
GGGGTCACTAACTCTCACACACCTTGCACACAGGTTAGATTAGCATAATCTTGAATAATAGGTGCATGCACCTGAGGAAGGGGTTTTCCCCCGAAAGCTTGTGTGTGAATTCCGCTGAAATAAAAAGTTTTAAAGGCAAAGCCTGAGGATGGTGTGCTTCATATCCTATTATTCAAGATAAGGAATTTGGCTGACTTGGAGGCAGCTTGGGAGTGGATGCACCCTGGAAAAGTAAGTGGTGTGCTGAAGAAAAAATTGTTTTTGGACTAGATTAGCATAATAGCACCCCAAACATTAATCAACATCCACAAAACTCATTCGCTGCCACCACCTATCATTAACAGGCGATAGAAACCTAATGTGAATATTCTCCTGTTCTCTATAACAGGTAGAAAAACTCACTTTTTGTATTGTTTAATACAAACCTTCTCCAACTCTGCAGAACTAGTGGCTGCAGCAAAATAATCCTCCAAATAGAATCCCAGTTTACCTGTTTACATCTGGATCCATGATCTTTGTCTCTGCTGCTGGCGTTGGAAACATTAATGGGGATGTAAAGGTAAAAATAAAATACAAATCTCTACCCAGTTGCTGACTGCTCTACAGGGAAACAAAGCTGCTGGAGTTCTGAAAGGCTGGGAAGTAGGGTGGGGGCTCCCCCTGCTGTTCAGAAGTATAATTGTTTCCCTGCCCAGCAGTTAGGGACCATCTGACAATTCAAGTATATCGGAGATAGATTTCTTTTTCATTAAAGAAAGTAAAAATGGGATTTTATTTTTTTGCCTTTACATGCCCTTTAATATTATAAAAGGTATAACAGTGCAATTAACAAAAAGTTAAAAAAGAGACATACATTCAATAATACAATTACCATAACTCCTTATTGGAACATAGGAGAGCGATTATATTATATTCATTGGTTATTAATTCTCTCACAGATTACATAGATACTAAACATCAATACTGTGTGACCTGCCTAGATATTCACATCTGATAAACAGAGTTCCAAACCTAGTCATGTTTGGACTCATCTGAAAGCAGAAATTACCTTGGACCCATCACCAGTTTTTTCTACTGTTGGTACAACAGGTCTGAGTTCAGTGAGGATAAATATGTTTTAGGATGTGTTATGCGTGACCTTAACTTCAACTGTGAGGGAGGCTTGCTGGTAAGTTTAATGAGTTTTCCTTGGGCTTTCCCCCCCCTAACCTTGAATGGCTCTTATCAGCCAGGGCTTGGAGAAGGGCAGAATAGGTCGTGACCCTGTTATAAATGGCTGACTCCAGATGCTATGGGGGGAATTCTCAAAAGTGGAGATAGCCCATTTTTGGAGTAAAAGTGGTGGTAAACTAGTGTAAAATACTTTCTCCATATTCACAAACAGAAATCTGACTAAATTCGGACTCAACCGCCACTTTTCTTATTTTAGTTAAAGAAAGACAGTTTACAGACACTTTTATGAATTCAAACAACATAAAAATGGCGCAAAAACAAAATTTTAAACAACATTTTCACCCGACATTTTGAAAATGGAGTAAAGCTCAGTATAACTCTTCCCTGTGTGTCAGTCTTCATTTCACACCTCTTGTAGGTGACCCATTGGTTATTAGCATATTAATAGGGATTAAGATTTTATAGTCAGGGCACAAATTTCTGTCTAACCCTATAGGTATAAACGCTTTATCAACAAAACAAGTTAAACACTGATTAAGCAATAAAAAGTGTATTTTATACAATTTGATATCTTACATGTTTTTAACTCACACTTGCATTATTTTACTAGTTTTAGCTTAATGAATGAGGCAATATCAGCAATTTGAGTGACTATTATCTAAAGGTAAAGTAAAGCCTTGCAAGCAGCAATTAGACATTCGACCGAAGATATGAAAACATATTTCTGATACGAATCCCTATATTACCATATATACTCGAGTATAAGCCGAGTTTTTCAGCATCCAAAATGTGCTGAAAAAGTCTACCTCAGCTTATACTCAAGTCAGCGGGCAGTAGCTGAGATTGCAGTCACTTTTAATCATTCCTATACCAACAGTTCGCTTGGGGAGATACTGCAATATCACACAGCACCCTCTGTTGGTTATATGAAAGAGTAACAGTGCGCCCTCTGTTGGTTATATGAAAGAATAACAGTGACTGCAATATCACAGCTCCATCTGTTGGTTATATGAAAGAATAACAGTGACTGCAATATCACACAGCACCATCTGTTGGTTATATGAAAGAATAACAGTGCACCCTCTGTTGGTTATATGAAAGAATAACAGTGACTGCAATATCACACAGCGCCCTCTGTTGGTTATATGAAAGAATAACTGACTGCAATATCACACAGCGCCCTCTGTTGGTTATATGAAAGAATAACAGTGACTGCAATATCGCACAGCGCCCTCTGTTGGTTATACGAAAGATTAACAGTGATGACAATATCACACAGCACCCTCTGCACATGGTAGTGGGACAGTGGGAAAATGCACACAGTAATCCGTTTGGCAATTCTCTGTCACCATCAACTTTGCAAAGAAGTCCGGTTGATCGCTGGGGGGGTCACTTTGGCGGAATGTGCGCTGCTGGGAGACAGGGCTGTAGTTGTGTCTAGGCTTATACTCGAGTCAATAAGTTTTCCCAGTTTTCGTAGGTAAAATTAGGTACCTCGGTTTATACTCGGGTCGGCTTATACTCGAGTATATACGGTATGCAAAATAGCAGTTTTTGTATTAAAGGGGAAGGAAACCTCCTCGGCGCTAACCCCCCACCCCCCCTCCCGTGTATTGCCCCCCTCCCTCCTCCCCCCTGGCCTACCCCTCCCGCTGGGCAAATGCCCCTAACGTGTTACTTACCCTTCTGCGCAGGTCCAGTCCAGGGAGTTCACAGTCGACATCTTCTTCCACACGATCTTCTTCCTCCTTTGACCGGCGCATGCGCAGTCGGATCGTTTCGCCGGTACGATCTACTGCGCATGCGCGTGACTTTTGGCGCATGCGCAGTAGATCCATACCGGCGAAATGCTCCTACTGCGCATGCGCCAAAACGCCGGTCAAAGGAGGAAGAAGATCGCGTGGAAGAAGATGTCGCCTGTGAACTCCCTGCACTGGACCTGCGCAGAAGGGTAAGTAACAAGTTAGGGGCATTTGCCCAGCGGGAGGGGTAGGCCAGGGGGGAGGAGGGAAATACACGGGAGGGGGGTTAGCGCCGACGAGGTTTCCTTCCCCTTTAAGACCCTTATATCTTGTTACAGAAGTGGAATTACACAAACATCTAGGCAGATTTAGCCCAGGTTATCCTGAAAAAAAAAAAAAGATGTATAATATGTCTTGGTAAAATAAACCCCCTCCCCCAAAAATGCCAATTTAATAGCTGACTGACAGGTTTAGTAAGAGCTAAAGACAATTTCAGAAAAAAATGTCTAACATGTCGTGCAAAAGACAAAATCTGAAAACTGTATGTTTAAAAGACAAATTCCCAAAAGTGGAGATAGAGGTTTGTGAATTTAGTGGCAAATCCGACATTTTTATCTCCATTTTGATTTTGTCTCGGTATCACCACTTTTGTGAATTCCCCCCTATGTGTCTGATTTAGGTACTGGCAGAAATGTTTACTCACGATACATTGGTCTGTTTAATTAACTAATACAGGCCTGTATCATGACACCCTGAATCCAAAAATAGCTTGAACATATAAATAGCTTGAACCCAAAAATACTCCAACTAAAACTTTTGAGGTCATGTAGAAGTGCTCGACGGAAGAGGTCCCGCCAACTATTTGAAGATGTTTGTAGCCTTAATGTTGTTCTGGCTTTTTTCTGGTGGATTTCGTTCAATAACTTGAGCGATTTAAGTTTTTTTCACAGAAAACTGGATTCAATCGAGTTTTCAGATTTTTCACCTCAAATTCAGTGATTTAAGTTTTTTCCATTCAAATATTTTGAGTTGAGGTAATTCGAGTTATAAAAAACCTCCTCTAAAACTTTACCTTTGATAAGTAACCCCTTAATGAAGGCTCCAGGGTTAAAAGAGCACTGTATTCACAGAATAATTTCAACAATGCAGTTTATATTTTCAAATAATACCTAACCAGATGACAATGTATGATTCAGAAAGTGAGTGTAAACTAGGTAAAACCAGAGTTCTTTAATAAGTGCCTGCATGGTTTATACCGGATCTCAAGTATTTTATCTAACCTTTACTTAGCTTTTAGATAACTCTCACTTGTGTATTTTGGAGACCAATATAAGTTTGGATTACAAAATAATCATAGGAAAGAAACTCATTTTTAAGGCATTTTAGTTTTATCCAAGCCTATTTAACTTGAAAATTATTTTAGCAAAAAACCGTAAAGCAAAGAGCAACTTAAAGGGGAACTCCAGCTTCCAAACTAAAATTTGTTAAAGAGGCCCACATAACACAGAAACCCCTAATATATCCATCACAGTTACCTCACAGTTACCTCACAGTATGAATTAATGCTATTTTCTATTTCTGCATCATTTGAAATCCTGGAAAGGGGGGATTAAAACACTGATGTTACACATTGTAACAACTTCTCCACAGCTTACAGACAGCATGCAGGAACTATATAACCTAAAATACATTGCACTGTGATATTCCATTCCTTGTTGAAATCATGTGTGCAGCAAATTGTGGGGTTTGGAGGATGCAGGCTGAGGACAGCTGGTTGTTGATACAAAGTAACAGTAGTCAGCCAGCTTAGCAAAGTAGAGAGATCAGCAGGAGAGCAGGGGGCTAGGCTTAGGGAACTGTCAAACCATTAAAAATCATGAAACGTCTGCATATTTTTTAATTGATGTACATTACAAAGCTGCTTGAAATTATCTTTACTTTTCAAAAAGCTCAAGTTATGTTTTTGTGGAGTTCCCCTTTAAAAAACAGTGGTGTGCACAGAAGAGACTAGGCTTGACTGAAGCAACTCCAAAGTTTAATGAATGAACAAATACATTCAACTATTATGATTAAGTACACAATGTGCTTATCATCTAAATCACTTTGCAAAATATTAAATTAATACGAAATTAACATTAGTTTATATGTATTAATAATATGCATGGATCTTTAAGAGCCACCTAAAATACAAGCACTCAGCTTTCCATCCATAAACTTCTAAGCATATTGAGCTTGCATTGAATTAGAAAAAAAGATATAATAGTTCTAAGATTCATGACCTTCTTTTCTCTACCGTGGAGCTTTTTGGTTGACAGTGCGGATCCCTTTAAGAAAGCCGATTAGTGAAGTAAAGAACAGTAACTGTCATATGATGTTAAATCTCTAGACTCAAGTTTACATTATTAAGGTTGTTGACCACAAATTAGTTGGCAAGAAATGGCAGTATTACTATTCTAAAAGAAAGCACAGATTATTTCAGGTTTCTTCTCATTTCAGGTCAGTCAAACTGCAGGTGTAGATAGTGCACTACCTGTATATTCAGCTTACCAGTACTTTAGCAATTAATACAGATTTGTAGCTCTCATTCAAAAAAAAACTATAAAAAGGACAAATCATAGTAATTTGCAGTTCAACTGACCTTTCTGATTTTCTCTTTTTTCTTCAATTCCTCATTGTCATTGCATTTATTTCTCTGTTCGTTAAGAAATTTCTAAAGACCATTACTAGCTGGGTATTTACTTTCGGCATCTACAAATGAATTAGATAATGTTAAAGTGTTCTAAAAGTTCAAACTTAATACATTGTATAATTAATACAATAAAGTTAAAAAAGACATTTTGCCACTGTCTGAAACCAGCAGTCAACAAGATTTGCAGTGCCCATAAAAATATGCTAAAATATAATGTACAAAATGTCATACAAAAAAGAAACAACAAAAGATACTATGTTCAGTGACAAATCTTGCAGCACAGAAAGATGTCTTTGGCATGATCTAGACAGTTTGATTCTCTTTAACTACCCAGTGTTACCAAAGACTCTTATCATCATCATCATCATCATCATTTATTTATATAGCGCTGTCAAGATACGCAGTGCTTTACTGCAGTTATAGCAAACAGGGAATAAATGGTGGATAACAGACAAGGATTACAGAGTACAATAGGGTTAGAAGGACCTAGAGATTAGAGTTTACAAACTAAAAGGTTAGGGTACAATTGAGACATTAGGATTGTATAAACACTTTGTCATTTTTGATACAGCAATGATTAATTAAGGTACATTGAATAAGCCTCTTTAAACAGATGGGTCTTTAAGGAGCGCTTGAAAGTTTGGAAGGAAGGAGAAAGTCTGACAGCTTGTGGCAGAGAGTTCCAGAGAAAAGCAGAAGCCCGAGAGAAGTCTTGTAGACGAGAATGGGCAGAAGTGACCAGAGGAGAAGTGAGGCGTAGATCAGAAGCAGAGTGTAGGTTTCGTGAAGGAGTGTATTTGGAGATTAGAGATGAAATATAGGGAGGGGTTTCATTATTAAGGGCCTTGAATGTGAGTGTAAGTAATTTGAATTTGATTCTAGAAGAGATTGGGAGTCAGTGAAGGGACATACATATGGGAGCAGCTGATGTTGAGCGGCGAGCTAGATGAATGAGTCTAGCGGCCGCGTTTAGAACAGATTGGAGTTGTGAAAGGTGACTTGTTGGAATACCTGTGAGGAGTAAGTTGCAGTAATCAAGGCGGGAGATGATGAGAGACTGAATCAGTGTTTTAGTTGATTCTGAACTAAAATAGGGTCGTATTCGAGCAATGTTGCGCAGTTGAATACGGCAAGATTTTGCAAGTGTTTGAATGTGTGTTGAAAAAGACAGATGAGAGTCTAAGATGACTCCTAGGCAGCGTGCCTGTGTGGTGGAATGAAAGGTGGTGTTGTTTACGGTGAGTGATATCTGAGGGACAGGGGAAGATCTGGGAGGAAATATAATGAGTTCTGTTTTAGAAAGGTTCCGTTTCAGGTGGCGCTGTGACATCCAGGAGGAGACAGCAGAGAGACAGTCTGTGACTTGGGAAAGGACAGAATTAGAAAGATCAGGAGTAGACAAGTAGAGTTGGGTGTCATCAGCATAAAGGTGATACTGAAGTCCAAATGACTGAATGAGTTTTCCTAGTGAAGTTGTATAGAGCGAGAACAGCAGGGGGCCAAGAACAGAGCCTTGAGGAACTCCAACAGAGAGTGGGAAAGTAGTAGAAGTAGAGTTAGAGAAGGAAACTTTAAAGGAACGGTCAGACAGATAAGATGTAAACCATGAAAGAGCAGTGTCACAAATGCCAGATGAGTGTAGAATGTCTAGGAGGAGTGTGTGGTCAACTGTTACAAGTAAATAATTATATTTATATTAATATTAATGGATCTTGAACTGGTAATAAGGCAAAAAAAACAAAAACAAATCATCTGCATCACAGCATTAAGCTGAAAAATAGCTAATGTGAATATTTAGCATTTTAGTATTTGGCGAGATGCCAGATGCGGAGATATATTTTGGGTAATGGTAGATGTCCAAATTATCTTTTGAATAGGCCAGTAATTATAATAATATGGGGCTGTTCATCTTTGAGGTAATTTTTAGTACGATCTAGAGGGCAATATTGTGAGACTATTTCCAAATGTTTTTATTTTTTATCATTCGAGTTTTGAAGTTATTTAGCTTTTTATTTGGCAGCTCTCCAGTTTGCAATTTCAGGTTGCTATGGTCTTACAGAGCATTTGTTTTTAGATGGGGTCAGTGACCACCATTAGAAAGAGGAAATAGGCAAATGATTAAAACCCATTATTTGTGGTTTTGCAAGTTCAATAAATAGTTTCTCCAAGGTACCATTGAGACCAGTCTTGGATGTTTTGACTTGGACTCACTTGGTGATATGAACTGGGATTAACTAGCAATCAATTACTAACTACATGGATAGTTTGTCTTTGGATACCTTTGCCCTTCTATTTTACAATTTGCAATGTATTGTACATATGGGCAATATTTATCAATTTACTTATTTCATGAATTTTCAATTAATAAAGTTTAGAGGAAGTATCAATTTCAGATACAGGCACTTTGTCACTTTCTCAAATTCCCTGTACAGTATTAAAATACAAAAATTGATTTTGGGAGATAATTGATCGTTGTTCCCATTAGGGTCTCTGTAGCAAGGTCAATCACTTTTACCTTGTACTCAATAGAATTTTGATTAGCTAATTAGGTGATTACATTGGTAACTTATTACATTAATATCAAGTATTTAGCGGTAGTGCAATCACAGCACACCTATGATTAATTGGGACAAATAATAATTGGTCACAAGCATCTTTTTAGTTGAAACTTCTAGAAAGAAGGCTAGTCTTTTCTTTTTCCTTCTACAGATCTTCTTCAGGTTATTCCTGCACTGACAATACAATTAGTTTCATATTAGTTACAAATTTAGGTCATGCAGCTAAAATTCTCATACAACTAATTGCACTAAGATGTGATTGTAACATTAACTGCTGTATGTTTGCTTTTTTTTTTTTTTTGCTTCCACTTTCATTTAGGCCTACCAAATAAGTTAGTCGAACAAAAATGTCAGAGGAACAAGCTCTAGAGATGTGGTGGGGGTCTTATAATTTTAACAAGAACAGTGTTCCTACAGAATCTTACATCAGATGTATATAATACAGAGAAGCTATAGCACACCATATTAAATACCCATATTCTTAAAATATTATTGCTGGATTTTGTGCTCCCCCTTAAAGGGGACCCGTCAACCAAAAAAAAATATTCAAAATCCTATTTTTATCACATTAGTCAAGTAAATTGAACTTTAATTACACTATATAAATTATTTGAATCTTGTTTCCTTCAGTCTGGGCATTCATAATTACAGCAAGTAGGCAGGAGCCATTTTGTGGACACTTATTAAGACAAGCCTTGCATCATCTCAGAATCTTGTTTGTGCACCAGAATGGGGGACCCGATGTCCATCCTCATGCACTCGCTAACGGTGGAATACGTGGTGAGCAGTGACATCTAGGAAGTGCTGAATGAAAAGAAACTAATTGTCTGCTCCGCCTAAGGCATAGAGGAGGGGCAGACAATATTTGATTGACAGCTTCGATTTTTAAATGAGCTTACAACAGCTATGAATGCTTTAATACAAAATAGAATTTGGATTTCATGTTTAATTTGAAAAGGACTTTTATTATACAGATTTGTGTGTCTGGGTGACGGGTCCATTTTGAGATAAAAAAAAATGAGCAATACAGTTTTTGTTATACATTGGAATTCTGAACACTCCCAGCCAGCCAAGGATCCATAAATTTCCTTGTACAACATTATGTTAGTAGTTTATGAGCTGGCAAGATGTGACAAAATAGATATTACATTAGACCCAGCATGGAAAAGTTGAACATGACTTGCTTATTGCCATTATTTCAGCCGAATTGCTTTACCAATTCAGACATTATTTAAGGGTAGCATATTATCAGATTTAACTTAGCCCTTCAATGTAAGGAAGATATGTATACAATACGAAAATCTTCACTGGTGTGTTAAATATAGTTTATGTTAAGTAATGCCAAATGTGCATCTGAAGTACCAATTTGCATTTTATTGTCAGCTTCTTAAGTTTTTTTACAGATAGAAAACATCCTCTCTCATAACAGCTGATTTTATGATTCAGCATCACTAAAACGCAGGAACCATTGTGCCTCAGTAGGAAAAAACAAAGTGATGATGTGGTTGTACACAAAATCTTATGCCAGTAAATCCTTTATCATTTCAGATATGTCTAACCAACAAAATAATTCAGTATCTATTAGTCTCTGTATACTAACACAACAGATATGAATAACCCATAAGAGATTCTTAGAAATGATTTATCATATGGCTCACTGAAACGTGTACATTATCGTCCTGCAGTCAGTCACAAAGCATTTCACCGGTTTAAAGATTGTCGGCTCAGCACTGTAAGGGATATGGCACATGGCCTGAATCTGCCCCTGCCATTTAGTTTAAATGGGTGGTTCACCTTCAAACAACTAGTTCTTTTCATGTAGATCACCAGAAATAACGACTTTTCCAATGACTTTCTATTTTCTACGTGTGACAGTTTTTCTAATATTGAAGTGTAAAGTGTCATTTTTCACCTTCTGAATTAGCTCTGGGAGGGGGGTCGCCGACCCTGTAAACTGTTCTAAATGGATACATTTAGTTGATACATTTCTTATTTGTCCCGTTGAGCAGAATCTATGGGTTTCATTACAGGCAGCTGTTGGAATTGATACAATAGTTGCTAATATTCCAGAGATGCTGCTGAGAAATGTATCAACTAGATGTTGCAAAATCGTAACAGTTTAAAATCTGCACCTGAATTACTGACCTGCCGCACTCAAACAACATTCAACTTTAAACTTAGAGTTCGGAAAAACAGTAAAAAAATAAATAATGGAAAGTAATTCTGGGGAACAATCTAAAAACAACTGTATTAAAAAGTGCTTGACAGCACTTTTAGCCTGGAAACACCACAGCCATAACATGACTTGCCAAGATACAAATACAGCTTATATAGAATGTAGTCCAGCTGATGAGGAAACTATGAGGAAAGTCTATCAACATTGGGTTTATTTTCTCTACAGAAAAAAACAACAAAACATAAGTGGCCTTATAAATTTTCTTATAACGTAATGCAAATGGTCCATCATCATGAATAGCTATGGCCGAATCTGACCCGTTTCCCTGAAAAATTGCCCAAATGCATAGAAGTCTAGGGGAACTTTTTTTTTTTTTTGATGCACAACAATTTTTTTCACCCATTGGAGTTTATAAGAGTTGTTTTCGCTAAAAAAATTTTTTTGAAAAATTTAGCTCATCACTAATCACTAATCATTAGTAAAGTAATGCTCTGTCAGGTTACAGCAGATTTCCATAATGCCTCTGAGTTTAGCTTGGGTGTCTTCCTGGACAGGCAAAATATGCAGGTTTTCATTTGTAGGCAAATTTTGACATTTGCGTGTGTTTATGTATTGTGTATATTTGTTTGTGTATATAGAGAGAGGTACAAAGAGCAATTTTTTCTTTTGCAGTGTCAGTGATGTTGAGAATCACGCAACTTGATGGTCAGTTGCCCTTTTCTAGGACTATTTTTTTTCTCTACCATGTAAATGTGATCTTGTTTCTAAACCAGTGCTGCCCAAATTGTACAGCTGACCAGAAGTTCAGTTAGGAAATGTATTTCTCTCCAAGATACAAATGAAAGCTTAAAGATCAATAAAGGTTATGCTTGTGGTGAATACTTTTTTAGTAAACAGTTAAGGGATCCGTTATCCGGAAAGCCACTATCCAGAAAGCTCCGAATCACGGGAAGGCCATGTACTATAGCCTCCACTTTAAACAAATAATTCAAATATATAAAAATGATTTCATTTTTCTATCTAATAACATTACCATTACCCAAACACTGGACATTCAAGAGGTGCTTGAACCAACATGTCCAACATCAACTGCTCTAAGTTCATAGACTCAAGCAAAAAACAAATATTGAACAAATGTTTCAAATATTTACATTTCTATTTGAAAGCAACTTCAATGAATATGTTCCATCCTTTATGAGGAAATTATCACACTGCTCAAAGCCAGAGTGTTAGGGAGGTTTAGTACAGCATCTTAAAGTAATAAAGTAAAGACATTAAGGATATCACAATAATACAAACATCAGTAAAAGACCAGTTGTTTTTAGATTTAACTATACTAGATATCAGTAAAAGTGTTTTTCCAGGAATTAATTTTTACAAAGGGTAACAAATTTTAGTTATCCTGTATAAAATAACATTTGTCTTTACATAAAATAAGGGGAGCAAGGCAAATGTTTATATGACTTTAGCTAACCACAAATCCGTACCCACTAGTTTAATAGCACTGATACAATAATATCTTCAAATGCATATCCCATTGGGCAACTTGCAGTGTCCTGTTTTGATCACTAACACAGCTGGTCAGGGCACAAATTACTAAGGGAAATACACATTTATCCCCTTGGGCTAGAGAGGACTAGCAAGGTTGGAGTGCAAAAGAACCATTTCCTGTTTTGTGTAATAAAGACATTATGTGTTCCTAAATTACAGCGGATGTATCTTATGGCACTTGTGCTGTTTGGCTTCTGAAGTCTGGACTGGTAAAGGACTGATTTTTCACCATTTCACTATAAAGAATACATGCACGTAATATTGCAACATGCTCTCAGGTTGCCCTGATCTACTAGAATACTAATGGAGAAAAAAGCTTAAACTACCCCATCATCAACTCTGTGTTTCAAAGTAGACACCAGGGTTTCTGGCTTGGCTATGGGATATCCAGAAATACCTCTCAAATACTTAATTTTAATCAAATAATTAAATTTTTTACAAAATGATTTGCTTTTTCTCTGTAATAATAAAACGGTGCCTAGTACTTAATCCTAAAATATAGCGGCAGATTAATTAAGGTTCGAATAGTAAATTCAAATACGAAAAAAAATGGTCAAAACTCACAAATTCGAATTTAAAAGCACCAACTTGAAAGTAAATTTGAATGTGAGATTTATCACACCTCGACCATGGAAACAGTTATAATATTCGCCACGTAAAACCTGTCAAGTTCATTTGTAAGTCAATGACTGAGGTCCATTGAACCATTTGAATATGTTAATTGCCTTCTCTACAATCAAGTTTTTTTTGGGAGGAAAACTCGATTCAAATTTGTTTTGAATATTCGGGTCTGGACTATTCAATCAAATATTAGGCGTTCAAGTTTTTTCATAAATAACATCCCATTCGAAATGTGATTACTTTGAATTTATTAGAGTAAAAAAAAAAAATCACAAATTCTAAATTTGACTTTTGATAAATAACCCCCATAATAAATCCTTATTGAATGCAAAATAATCCTATTGGGTTTAATTCATCTTAAAGCAATTTTCAGTAAACAAGTATGGAGACTTAAATTACATAAATCCAGAAAACTGCAGGTCCCGAACATTCTGGATAACATGTCCCATACATGTACTTTATTACCATGGGGTGTAAATCTTACACAAGTATGTTTGTGCAGTGGATTTTGTGTGTTCTAGCCCATTGGATTGTGAAGGCACCTGAATGGTTTATGTACCCGCAAATGTGCATGTAAACAACAAAGAGATAAAATTACTTTCACAAACCAGAGTACAGTGACCAAAAAGGAAACAGGGGGTGATTAATTCATGCATTCCTGTGCTGTAGAATGCACAATAATCCACCACACAGCAACAGTTACAAATATCCATGTGAAAGAGCCTTATTTATATCAGAGATTGACAAAAGCAGTCATGCTTAAAATAAAGTAATTTCTCCTTGACAGAAAAAAAACTGGCTGTTAACTCTAGTGGATATGCACACGAAGCCCAAGGGCCTCAGAGAAGATCCATAAACTGGAAACTTATTAATTGTTTCTTCTAGCTTGGTACATCGAATAAGTGCAGATTATAGCAAATAGGAGCATTGGCCTGGGGCCTCAGGTAAGCGAGTATAAGCACTGAGAGGTGACAAAAATTTTGGAACCCACCAGTGATTATGCCTTTTTTCTTTTAAGGTGGGTTTAACTTTTAAACAGGTCAGTGGTCTTCTTCTGCTTACAATTTTTATGTGACATATTTTGACTCTTTCCCAGGAACAAATTAACGGTGAAAATTACATAGAACTAAGGGATATATTCAAGATGATTGAGGCATGAGGTTCTCCAGATAAAGGTTTTGTTCCATAGGCTTGTGTTGCCACCATTATTGATTTATGTAGCTTAGTTGCCAAGCGCAGGGTAGAGTTATTATAGATTGTTTTTTTGGTTTTTTTAAAGACATTTTTTTATTATTTTAATTATTGTAAAACTCCATTCCAAACACTGTGCTACTTTTATAGCATTATTAAGTTATTTTAAGTACAACATTTTGTTCACACTGACATTGGAATGCAACAAAACACGAACACGACTCACAACATTTAACAATCATGCACATCCAGCAAGGACACTGCTACAAGCAGTCTACAAAGAAAAAAGTAAAATGACTGATTTTACAGAAATCATACCTTGTGTAGAAATATGTCATAAGAAAAAACTAAAAAAGAAATATGGAAGAAGCAGTCTTGCACAAAGAGGGTTGTTAATATCTTTTTCTATTTGTTAATATCCTTCTCAAAGATAAAGACTGCTGACAAGGTCAGCCAGTCTGCATAAATGAGACACCTTATTTCCTTTATAACCCTTTTCACCCTTTCCCTGTCTGTGGAATTTATAAGAAAATAGAGGCATTCTAATGTACAGTGCTGTGTGCGAGTGCTCTATACTCCCAGGGAAAAGTGTCTAATACAGGGGGACAAAGCCATATTTCTGATCTCTCTCTAACTGGAAGCCACAAGGTACCAGTGCAGATAGGGAAACCAAGGAAAAAAGGAAGCCTGGTGAAACCAACAGAATTTTTCCCCACGGTAGAGGTCAGACTACGGCCTAGCTAAGATGGTGGCGGCTCCACACTAAACCCTACTTGCTAAGGTTAAAACTCCGCTCCGGCAAGCCTGCAACCCTTTGATGAACTTACGAGTAAAGAGCCGTTACTCAATGAATCTCCACTCACCAAATACAGAATGAAATGGCTCCTTCAGTTGCTGGTCTCTGAAAGGCTCCATGATGGGTGAGTTAAAGTAAAGGATGATAGAGTTTAAATGGGAGATTGTGAATATAGGCCAGCGTACAGCACACATAGAACTTAACTGGGAGTATTTGCAAAATTGCAACGATTTAATCAATGCTAACGAGGCACTAGATGATGAAGTGGGAACCCTCTAAGCACAATAACTTCAGGTTAACAGAAATACAGGAAGAAGTGCCTGCAGACCAACAATTATGTGCATTCTTCCAAATGTTTCTTAAGCTATGCTTACTTAACTTAAATGAGCATGAACGGTTAGTGGATAGAATCTACAGGATACCTAAACCAAAGGGTCTAGCTGCCTCTCTACCAAGGGATGTTATAGTACGGATTCATTTTTTCAAACTCTCACCTTTCAGATCCATACAAAGGCATATTAATGTTGCTGATCTGAGCGTTTTCTGTGATTACGAAAACACTGCAAAGTGCTAACATCATTTACTAGTGAGGTTTTCCAGTAAAACTGATCACTACCAAAAAGAAGTACAACACAGCAATTACAGTGGAAGAACCACTCAATCTTCTGCTCTCTCGGAACATGATTGATCTTGCTGAATCCCCGCGTGTAACACTGGTGAAGTGACGTAGACAAGTGGACAGTGGATGGTACACGACACCTCAAAGAAAGCTTGTGCAAAATAGCCAAACAACAACCTTTCTTTTCAATGAATATAGGAATACTATTTTGTCCATTTAATAAGGCCTTGGAAGCACACCATAAGTACTACAGTTTGGGAACTAAGGCTACTCTTCCTAGTACAGGTATGGGATCCGTTATCCGGAAACCCGTTATCCAGAAAGTTCCAAATTAAGGAAAGACCATCTCCCATAGACTCCATTATAATCAAATAATCCAAATTTTTAAAAACGATTTCCCTTTTCTCTGTTATAATAAAAGAGTACTTTGTACTTGATCCAAACTAAGATATAATTAATCCTTATTGGAAGCAAAACCAGCCTATTGGGTTTATTTAATGTTTACATGATTTTCCAGTAGTCAAAGTGTGAAGATCCAAATTACGGAAAGACCCGTTATCCGGAAAGCCCCAGGTCCCGAGCATTCTGGATAATAGGTCCCATACCTGTACCAGCTTTTCTGATTCTCGCTAGCTCTCAATTAGCAGAGCCAAAAGGGCAGCCAAGTTTGGGAGTTTTACTTTGAAAGCAGCTAGTAAGTTGCAGGTAAAACTTAGTCCCTTTGTAAAATGTATAATTAAGCAATTGAATTCTTAATGAATCAGATGAAAATTAAGCGTAGGACTGGCCAGATATGGGATGACTTTGACGTAGTTGGCCAGCTTAAATATATTGCAATATATGGACAAACAATCCCTGTGTTTTTTAAAGGGTAAGGCATTTTTTAGTAGCAGTATGCACAAAATGTCGCTGTCTTAAATATATTGATAATGGGTTGAGTGCAGGGGACCTCTTGTAGTTGACTATATGTATTTTGTGGTCACACCCTCATTGGACCCCCACCAAATGGTTTTAAAAATAGTGGTGAGCACAACTTTCCCTTATTATATATATATATATATATATATATATATATATATATATATATATATATATATATATATATATATATATATATATATATATATTATATATATAAACTCATCATGAAGGCTATTAACATCTTCAAATGGTTCAAGGGACATCTGCCATTGGCTTCTACATGACCTCGACAGGTTTCAGATTCAAGCTATTTCCAGGGTCGGGTATAATAAATTTCAAAAAATTCTATTTTTTTTAACCCTAAAAAAAAAGGATTTTTGACTCAAAAATACCCTTTAAAACTCAACTTGACCCTTAACTCTGCCCTAAATGTAAAAAACCTACAGTATAGCAAAATAGCAGAATTCATTTGAGATTTCAATATTTCAGCAAGTGCCAGAATCTTCAAACTCAATTTATCACTTGATTTGCAGATCCATTAGATCTCACATATACAAGCGAATGCAAGATTATCAGTAAAGTATCTGTGTAACAGCACATTTAAAGATGCCTACAATTCTAACAAATTTTAAAATAAAAATCAGTGCAAAACAACTGAGGTTGCATAATTGAAAACAATAAAATAACGTTATGCAGGAAACTTTCAATTAAAATCAGAAAAAGGTACAAGAAGCAAACCAAAATGAATAGTATTACTTTCATCTATAAAACAAAGTTGTATTTCCAACAAAGAAAAATAAAGGATAATAAGAATGGTTCACATACATTTCTTAAAACGTTTTGGCTCTTCTTCTTGCTTTTCGCACCCTGTGCAGTTTTTCATCACAGTTTGATTCGGTGATTGTTTGCATGCCATCAATTCAGCTATTTTTTCCATACCTTTAACCAGACATGTATCTTCCTTTTGGGTTATTTCTGAAGACATTATTAATTTATCTTTGATATTTACATTTGTTGTAGAAGTTGACAAACTGATTGAAGTAGTTCCATTATTGTTTACTTGATCAGACCTAACAGTTTTATTTTTGCTAGCATCCATAGGATTACTTCCAATACAGTCGCCCACAGTGGGCATTGTCTTAGCATCATGTAAAGACTCAAATTCTGCTGCCTCTGAATCTACCAGAATATCTTTTTTACTTATTGACTTTCTTCTTCTTTTACCACTAGAAGAATTCAGCTCGCCAAGATTTTGTTCAGACCTTCTTCTTTTACGAGATGAACCCTTTTTGTTTATGACGAGTAAAGGTGAGGTTGGTGACTTTGGAGGAAGGGTTCCCAAGGAAAATCTAGTAAATGGTCTTTTCTGGCTTTTCATATCTACTGAAAAAAAGTCTTCAAAACTAGAACATGTTCCCTCCGAATCACCGGCAGTTGTTACATCACTAAACTTGGGTATCTCAGGCACCACAGTCTTTTTGTTGGATGCAGGAGTTTTGGATTTCAAACTGGATGATCTTGCTTTCCTAGTCCTTACATTTTCTTCACACTTCACAGTAAATTTGTTTGTCAGGGCTGCATAATCCACACTGGAATACACTGCACTTGGTGTACCACAATTCATGACAGATTCACCTGGATTCTCAACATTTTTAGATTTTGCAAGTGACTTTCTGGTTTTCTTTTGAAAAGATGGGATTGCGTGATTATTCTTTTTGTCTTTAGATTGCGGAGGAGTCAAATTAATGGAAGAATTGATAGAATTTATTTGGCAGTTTGGATCTTCTAGTTCTGTAGCACCTATCACAGTTTTTTTACTTGTTGCTTTGTTTTTCCAGCCATTAGAAATGGTCTCTTTCTTTTCTAGACTGCCCCAAAGTTCATTATAGCTAGTGTCAAGATCAGCAGAGCCATTGTCTGAAAGAGAGAATATTACTTTTAAGCAGATTTTAAAAAAAGATTTAAAAGCCATATTTTTTATAGACTTAACATATTGCCCCCTAGAAGTTTACTGACACTTTAGTTGGCTTTTCTAGCAGCCTGCAAGATGTTACAACTGGCCTGCACTCCTATTTAGACTTATTTATTGAAAGGATAAAAGTAGATTTTTTTTTTTTTTTAAAGAAATCACGAGACAACCACATTTTTATACTGCCTCTGCCCAATGTAGAAGGCCTTACAGAGGTCCATCAGAAAAGGACCTCCATATCCAATGAGTTTTTCAGCCCAATATCGGTCTAGCAGGCTGATCAGAGTCCTATACATTGGTCAATAAGCTGCTAACTGGAGATAGTGGGGTGAAGAGCTAAAAGAACATAAGCAGGGGTTAGATAATTGTAGGTTTGAGGAAGAAGATATTTGTTGCCTGGCTTGAATTAATAATGCTGGCTGGTCTTCTTTCAAATTATAAGTGATACATTTAGGGCCTGGCAATAAGAGGATGATAAAGAAAGTGGATATTTACTACTAAAGGGATATTTAGTAACAATGCTCAAGGAAGAAAAAACAAAACAGCGCTGCCTATTTGATAAGTCTTATTTGGTTACGGTAAGCAGTATTTCTCCTGCTTCATTCTTAGATTATTGCAATATGACAGAATGCCTGTCTGACAAAATGAGGTCAGACTTTGCACATGTGCAGACCAAAAAATCTGTAAAAAATTTAGTCTGTGCATGTGTTAATCTACCCCTGGGCAGTGTGATTTTTAATGAAGTGGAGTGTTAGCTTGTGGTATAGGGTAAGTGTGCAATGAGGGATGCCTAACAGATACTAATATATTTGCAACACTCCCCCCCCCCCCTTTATACTCAAACTTTCCTAGCAGGGTCGGACTGGGCCCAGATCCACGATTTGCAGGCTCCTTCCTGCCATACCATCCAAAAAAAACGTAGTGCGCGTGTGCTCATCCGCGCAGTAAGGGGGGCGGAGGCCCTGGAAAGCAGCCCCGGTGGGCCCTGGGCCCTCCAGTTCAACCCTGTTACCTAGTCCTTTAAAAGAGTTGTGGAAACACACAGGGTTGCTTTGGAGGCTGTGTGTTAAAAGGAACCTTGTACCAGTAGAGGAGAACTTGTATAGAAAGGGAAGGAATCCTGTGTACTGGATGAGCAGGTATTTCTTTTTGGAAAAGTGATGTGCTTTGACTTAATGTTGCAATGTTTCTGCTGAATACATTTCAAAAATGCAGGCACAGACTTGATGTTTAAAGAGAATATGAAAATTTTCATAAAAACATTATTTTCCACAAAAAATGTATTTTGTCAGGCGTAAATATGTATGTATACATATAAAAAACAAACTTTTTTAAACATACCAATTGGAGAGTTCAAAGCAGAAGGACTATATCCAATTGATGGCTTAATTGGAAGAAAATCGAATGGCTGCGATATTTGGGAAGCTATAAAGGAAAATGTATCATTATATTAGAATGGAATTCAAATGTACAGAACAGTCTAGCATTTAAATGGTAAAAAATTTTGTAACTATACTCCAAATGCACAATTCTGGTAGCCCCCCTAACCATCCCTTAAAATATCTGTAGGTAAGTTATTCAACACAATTGGCTACCTATCCCTATAATAAAATGAATGTTACACCCATTTCAAAGAACTTTGAACACAACTTCCAATAAACACAAATTACATTGTTTAACTATACCTGTAGGAGACAGATTCTCCCTCTTATTTTTCATTTCTTTTATTCTTTTTTCCATTGCATTGCAACGATCAGCAGCCACAGCCTTTGGGCTGTACATTAATGTTCCATATTCATCAAATAATAAAACAGGATCATCTGTAGATTGGAGACAAAATATATATTATTTTATAGAATGTAATGAGAGATATACATATTTATAAAGTTCCATTTGGGAATCATGCAAGTTTCAAGACAAATTCCTAGACAATAGGAGCGAATTGTTTCAAATAGATCTAATGTAATCATAAGAGGGAATGATAATTCCTCAAATCATTGTGGAACAATCAGAATGTTCAACCTATAATGAAATTTGCTCAATCAACCCTGGATTATCACTGTTGAAAGTGACTAACAAGCCATAGAAATCCCAGCCCAGGTACTATTTATTAGAGGTGAGAAGGCTCCAATTTGCCATTACAACTCAGTGTTTGACAAGGTTGTTAGCTCAGTGCAGGAGTACATTACAGCTACCAGCTCAGCAAATATGTATTGCAATTAACTGAGCCAGTAGCATATGTAAAGCACATATGTCATACCTCTGTGGTACGGTCACGCCTCTTAAGAACAATACTCATAGGAATTCATCAGGGAGTTTCTCAAATGACATCGGATTGTATGCAGCCCCTTGGCTACAGAAAAGTGTTCAAAATTATTGAGAAATGTAACCCCATTGTATAGCCACAAGATTAAAAAAAAAGAGACATGTATGTAACAATTATTGCTTAATAAAGACAGAAATGTTTCAAAACGTAAGTACTTATGTATCAATGTTACAAGTATAACCACCAAATTGTACAAAACTTCAGGAAAGCAATAATGTAACAATCATATAACTATATTACTATAAAGCACGGTGTTTAAGGATGGGAGGACAACTAAACCCACAGCCAAACATTTTCTAGAAAAGGAACATAGGCTTCCAACATTTAATTACATCGCAATTGACCACATCTCCCCTCTTGGAAGGGGGGGGGGGGGTCTCTTCTATGTCCTCTTTCAGAAGGAAGTATTTTGGATAAAATAAAACAAAAAAACTTACACTTTGTCCCCCCCAGGGGCTTAAAGAAAACTGCCCTTTAACATGCTTTCTAAAACAACAATGAAAGTGTCCCTAACTGCACTTTAGTTATATAATTGCTACATTATTGCTTTCCTGAATATGGTGGTTATACTTGTAAAATTGATACATAAGTACTTAAGTTTTGAAACATTTCTGTCTTTATTAAGCAATAATTGTTACATACACATCTCTTTTTAATCTTGTGGCTATACAGTTTTTAGCAATGAGCACTATTCACTTAAGTGAAACTTTTCTGGAGAGAGGCACCCCCGCCTAATGGTTTTAAAAATTAGCGGTGAGCACAACTTTCCCTTGTTTGTTATAGTTATACAGGAGCACTGACCAGCTCCATGTTGTAGCTCCACCCTTCCCAGCTATAGTCAGGTGATCCCACTGGTGTCTAATAAAAGGGCAACCAAGTTCGGGAGTTTTACTTTGAAAAGCAGCTAGTAAGTTGCAGGTAAAACTAGTCCCTTTTGTAAAATGTATAATGAAGCAATAGAATTCTTAATGAATCAGATGAAAATTGAGCATAGGACTAGCCAGATATGGGATGACTTTGACGTAGTTGGCCAGCTTAAATATATTGCAATATATGGACAAACAATCCCTGTTTTGTTTAAAGGGTAAGGCATTTTTCAGTAGCAGTATGCACAAAATGTCTCTGTCTTAAATATATTGATAATGGGTTGAGTGCAGAGGACTCTTGTATGTGTCTATATGTATTTTGTGGTCACAGCCTCATTTGCACCCCCGCCAAATGGTTTTTAAAAATTAGTGGTGAGCACAACATTCCCTTGTTTGTTTGTATGTATGTATGTATGTATGTATGTATGTATGTATGTATGTATGTATGTATATGTATGTATGTATATGTATGTGTATATGTATGTGTATATGTATGTGTATATGTATGTGTATATGTATGTGTATATGTATGTGTATGTGTATATGTATATGTATATATATATATATATATATATATATAACTGGGATTTGTCAAGATAAAACTTATTTTATTTTATAAGATCGACGTTTCGGTCCACACAGGGACCTTTATCAAGACACACACACACACACCTTAGTATAGATACAAAAGCATCATGTACTGTAAACTTACCTACAGCAGCTTTTTGCACTTTTAGCGCTTTAGACATTTCATCAAATTTTCTTTGCATTCGTCTATCATTTTCTGGTGTTTTCTCAACAAAATCCTTGGGTTGCATACACTTGTGCTAAGGGAGTCAAACCATTTATTTTTTATTAGTTGCACTTTAAGCAAACAGAATAATGCTGAAATAAATCTAACCCAAAATGTATGCATAATGTTTTCAAATATTTAGGATCTTTTAAAGGGGTTGTTTGCCTTCCAACTTTTTTTTTCAGTTCTGTGGTTATCAGATAGTTCACCAAAAATAAAGACTTTTCCAATTACTTTCTATTACTGGCTGGTTTTCTAATATTGAAATGTTAAGTTCCCCTTTACACCTTTTTAAGTCTTTCTACAGCAGCTCTGGGAAGAGGGGGTGGGGGCACCAGCTATAAACTGTTCTAAATTTATACATTAGTTGAGATATTTCTTATCTTTGGACCTGCTAAGTAGAATCCCTGAGGTTCATTACAGGCAGAGGGAGGATTATTAAAATTTAGACTTCAATTTTGAAGAAAAAACTGAAAAAATTGTGTTTTGAAGGTGAACAATACCTTAAAAACACTTTCTTCAGACTTTTTGTCTTCAGATTGTTCACCAGAAATAAACAAACTTATATAAGCCTTGAAGAAGAAAGTCCCAGTTCCCCCTAAAGTATGTGTGGTGCAGGGCCGGTATCAAGACCCAATTCCCATTAAACATTTAGTTATAACACCACAAAAGCCTGCTGAGGATGATAGTGTGCATTGTGGCCACGAACATCTGAAAATCAAAGTATGGAAGTCAAATATTTGAGGAACAAATAATGTAATGTACTCAAGAGAGCTTCAAAATAAGCACACATATTGGTTTATTACTCTTTATAAAAATCAATTGTGCTTTATTTTGAAGATATTTTAAGTTTGAAAGCTTAAATATGCACTAAAAAAAAATCTTACTTTCTTTTTAACAATCTGTGGCAATCCATCATTAGTGTTGATTGCTGGAAATCCAGATTCATCAATATGTGCCGCAGCCTCTCTGCATCTGATTAAAAAAGAATCGGAATGATAAAATATTAGTCATTTGAACTGTAATAAACTAACCATACAAATGGCCAAATATATCACTGACAAAGCGTTTAATGCACAAGATTAAGGCATAAAAATTTTATTTCATAACTATGTAGTACTTTTTGCTAGGAGGATAAACTTCATAAGCAGATGTCTAACACCACAGTATTAAATCTTCTTTATAAGCTATGATTTTGCTGCGAATACAAAAGATTAACAGCAATGGTATAAATAGTTGGGATTTTAGGTTTCTGTCTATCTGGGAGGCTGTGTGTTTGCTTGGGTCATCTCTTTCTGATATCCTTTTGCTTTTGGGGACTTATAAATACTTTTACAAATACTATGAGCAAATTGTTTTTATATTAGAGAATTGCAGGGAATCCTGCTAACTATCTCAACTTATGAACACATAAAACAAATACTGTAAGTCTCATTTACAAACCCAGAGTAAAGTGTCAAGTGTAATTTTCTTACAAACAATGCAGCATTTTCCCGCAGAATTCTAGAAAAGAAAGTGGGCACTAAGCTGAGCAGGCTGGGTGAAAGTTGCTAAGAGTATAATTTGAAGAAATTCAAGAGCATTAAAAAAAAAAGGAAAAATACAGAATCGAATCCTAATTTGCATATGCAAATTAGGGGTGGGAAGAGGAAAACCTTTTTTACTTCCTTGTTTTGGTACAAAAAGTCACGCGATTTCGCTCCCTGTCCCCAATTTGTATATGCAAATTAGAATTCCGGTTTAGTTCCGCCGGGCAGGAGGATTCGCCCGGATCCAAATGGTGCCAAAACTTGCCCATGACGTCATTCACCTCTAATTTGGATTTTCTGTATTCTTGTGGGTGCAGGTGCAAAACCTTTATTGCATAATTAATCACATAGAAATGCACTCCAAATTTTAGTGAATCAAGTCACCTTTATTTGTATGAATCTTTGTGTCCAACGTTACGGCCCCCATGGGGGCCATGCAAATTCATGCAGATAAAGGTGATTTGATTCACTAAAATTTGGACTGCGGTTCTATGTGATTAATTATCCCATATCTGTACTTGAAAAGTACATATATGATTTAATACAGAAGAAAATAGTACCTATTACCTGCAAGTTTTTGCACCAATTCCAATAAAATATTCATTCCTTCGAAACAACAACAGCAAGAGACTACAGCAAACTTCAGTTCAGTGTCAGACATTCTTGCTAAATGCTTACATGGTTCATAAAAGCAAGGCAGAGTTTGTCATTCACCATGTCACATACAGATCGCACTGTTTAATTATGTTTTGCATTGCATTTATTGAGCATTGCAATTAATATTATAGATATCCTTGCTGAACATGAAATAATTTCTCTTTCGGTACTGGAAAAAAAACCTTGCACATGGGCTAATAAATGATAAGAACTTTAAAACATACGTTATTAAATAAGTTTTGTTTTTTCTTTTCTTTTATTTTACAGTTGATTTAGAATAGAAAACAACTATGCAAATTTTACATACCATCTTTGTCCACTGCTGCATATCTACATATCCACCAGCACAGCACTCAATTCTAGAGCAACTTATCCAATTATACTGTATCTGTAGTAATGTTTATTAAAGCAATGTGAAATGTAAAAGTATTTATAAACATTGCCTCTGATATTGCAGTAGTGACAGGATGAGGCACATCAAAGGTCAAATTTCAAATTCATGTAAGTTTTTAAAAACTCCCATATATTCTAAATTCGACCAATAGAAATTTATTTAAAAAAAATTTGATTTTTTTTTTAAACTCAGATGAATGTAATCGAATTCGAGTTTTCTTCTCCGAAAAAAAACTTGAATGTCAGGAAGGCTGCAAACAACTGCAAATTGAGCCCTGGACCTCTCCCATTGACTTAAAAAGCAATTCGGCAGGTTTTAGGTGGCGAATAGTCAAATTTGAGTTCTTAAATGGATAGAGTATGATAAATTATTTGACAGTTTTGACCACAAAAAAAACTCGAAAATTTTAATTCCAATTTTCAATTTCACCCTTTATAAAGGGTTCATAAATAATACTGACATCCATATTACATCAAAATAGTGTACACTTAATGTAACCTGGCAAACAAAAAGTGTGACTTTGAGCAATCTGTTTACCTTGAAATGTTCCACATTCACTTTTCATAAATAAATAAAACTGCTGTATTTGGTTTAACAGCTATATATTGTTTCCATAAATCACTACAACTGTAAAAAATAATATCATTGAACTTAAAGCAATGCTCATCAATTCTACGGTCTTGACGACTGAAACTAAAAGTCCATTAACCAAATACTGTAGAAAATATCGAGGAAGAAAGTAATGTACAAGTAATTATTGTAATTTTAAAAGCGGAGTAAAGCCAAAAGAATGGAATGGATCAAATTAAAATTAGTTATAGAAAACAAATTGCCTGGTAACTATATAATATTAAAATACAAAATACTCTATGGAGCAATTACTCAAGGAAACACCCCCAGTAACTTATGCATTTCTCCAGTAGTAAAGAAAATATCTATGAATTAATTATTAATTAGTAGCTATTAATTAGCAGCACTAGATGAAATGATATAGTCATGATAGCCAATACTCCTCTTCTGCTGTGTGATACTCACTTTTCCACCCAAAGAACAGACACTAGCTTTACACCAGCCTTGACAGCCTTGTCCCATGTACCCTGATGGCCATCTTTAAAAATAACATGAGTAACATGTTTATTAAACGTTTTCGAAACCTGGAAACATTGAAAAAATGAAAAATGTGAGTGCTGTAATTTCTAAACATACCAACATTCATAACAACTAAATATTTATCAACTTAACCCTTTAAGTGCCACAGAACGTAGAATCTACGTTCTGTGGATCAAAGGACCAAAGTGCCACAGATCGTAGATTCTACGTTCTGCAGCACTTCCGGGTTTGCGAGCGGAGGAGCGGCTGTTAGAGCCGCTCGCTCCGCTCCTTCACGATCCCCTGCCCCTAGACAACGAGCAGAGCAGGGGATCGTGTGGCCCCTGGGGCGCGATCGCCCAGGGGCCCCAAAGCAGCAGCAGGGACGCGTTTCCTATGCGTCCTGCTGCTGCCTGCGCCGCACTTCCGCCCAGCTCCGCCCCCACATGGCTGATGATCGTTGGAGCTGGAGATCTGCTGCGTGGGACCCTTTCTGATCGATCTGCAGCATCTACCCCAGGTAAGTGTAACATTTACACACACAAAAACACACAAACACACCAACACACACTTATTACAGTAATATACACTTACATTCACACTTACACACACTCACACATAGATTTTTGGGGATTGGGGGGGTCACACACACTCACAGCACCCATGTACACTTGCACACGCGCACATGCGCAAATAACATGCAATTTACCCGTTGTGCACACGCATATGTACATATATGGCTTTGTGGCTTTTTTTTTTTTTTTTCTTATCGCATCGTCTCTTTTTGGGCTAAAAAAAATGTTTTATTGCCGTTCCGAATAGCGTATTCGCTAACCGTACTGTGCAATAGCTTTTGTATGTTATTTTGGTGGTTATATTGCAATTTTGGGTATTTTGGTGCATTTTTAGCCATTTTATTGAATTTTTAGCCATTTTATTGCATTTTCAGCTCTGCATTTGTGTTGTTCACTTGTTTCTGCCCGTATAATCGATTTGGCCCAGCTAAAATATTCAAACGGTAATTCTGGTGGCCGATTACACTAGTGTGAAAAAAAAAGCATTGATTTTTGTGGTTTTATTAGTTTTTGGTGATTTATTTGCATTTCACACTGTTCTGTGTTATTTTGTTTTGCCTATGTAAATTTTATCTACTATATATCCATTTGGGGGTCTCTGTGCGCCACATAGTTTGGTATATCTATGCATATTGGGCATCAAAGTGTTCAGTAGACCCCTGTCATTCATATTTAGGATGTTTTATGCTGATACGTTACGAAATGTGGGGCACATAATGGGGTAAAATTCAAGCTTTGTGACGATTTTCAGAAATTTGATAAAAACCGTTATGTTCAGCATTGCTTTGCAGTTTGGCAGTTTGCTGTAGAAACACTTATTTACCCATTTTGGATTCGTCAGAATGTGTACTTTCTGAAAATATATGGTTTTCTGGGGTCTCTGTACTGTTAGGGGGGTCTAATGTCGCATAATACACACACCAGGTGCTTATATTGCAGCAGCCAGCGCGTCAGCTGTGAAAATGTCTATACATATTGTCATTTGGGGGTCTCTGTGCGCAACATAGTTTGGTATATCTATGCATATTGGGCATCAAAGTGTTTAGTAGACCCCTGGCGTTCATATTCAGGATGTTTTATGCTGATAAGTTACGAAATGTGGGGCATATAATGGGGTAAAATTCAAGCTTTGTGACGATTTTCAGAAATTTGATAAAAACCGTTACGTTCAGCATTGCTTTGCAGTTTGACAGTATGCAGTAGGAACACATATTTACCCATATTGGATTCGTCAGAATGTGTACTTTCCGAAAATATATGGTTTTCTGGGGTCTCTGTACTGTTAGGGGGGTCTAATGTCGCATATTAGACACACCGGGTGCTTATATTGCAGCAGCCAGCGCGCGTCAGCCGTGAAAATGTATACACTATTGTCATTTGGGGGTCTCTGTGCGCCACATAGTTTGGTATATCTATGCATATTGGGCATCAAAGTGTTCAGTAGACCCCTGGTGTTCATATTCAGGATGTTTTATGCTGATAAGTTACGAAATGTGGGGCATATAATGGGGTAAAATTCAAGCTTTGTGACGATTTTCAGAAATTTGATAAAAACCGTTATGTTCAGCATTGCTTTGCAGTTTGGCAGTTTGCAGTAGAAACACTTATTTACCCATATTGGATTCGTCAGAATGTGTACTTTCTGAAAATATATGGTTTTCTGGGGTCTCTGTACTGTTAGGTGGTCTAATGTCGCATAATACACACACACCGGGTG
This sequence comes from Xenopus laevis, assembly GCF_017654675.1. Lineage (NCBI taxonomy): Eukaryota > Metazoa > Chordata > Amphibia > Anura > Pipidae > Xenopus > Xenopus laevis. The sequence goes on from NC_054379.1 coordinate 101,721,618, forward strand.
GTTATATTGCTGCAGCCAGCGTGTCAGCCGTGAAAATGTCTATACATATTGTCATTTGTGGGTCTCTGTGCGCCACATAGTTTGGTATATCTATGCATTTTGGGCATCAAAGTGTTCAGTAGACCCCTGGCGCTCATATTTAGGATGTTTTATGCTGATAAGTTACGAAATGTGGGGCATATAATGGGATAAATTTCAAGCTTTGTGACGATTTTCAGAAATTTGATAAAAACTGTTACGTTCAGCATTGCTTTGCAGTTTGACAGTTTGCAGTAGGAACACATATTTACCCATTTTGGATTCGTCAGAATGTGTACTTTCTGAAAATATATGGTTTTCTGGGGTCTCTGTACTGTTAGGGGGGTCTAATGTCGCATATTACACACACCGGGTGCTTATATTGCAGCAGCCAGCGTGCGTCAGCCGTGAAAATGTATATACACTATTGTCATTTGGGGGTCTCTGTGCGCCACATAGTTTGGTATATCTATGCATATTGGGCATCAAAGTGTTCAGTAGACCCCTGGCGTTCATATTCAGGATGTTTTATGCTGATAAGTTACGAAATGTGGGGCATATAATGGGGTAAAATTCAAGCTTTGTGACGATTTTCAGAAATTTGATAAAAACCGTTACGTTCAGCATTGCTTTGCAGTTTGACAGTTTGCAGTAGGAACACATATTTACCCATATTGGATTCGTCAGAATGTGTACTTTCTGAAAATATATGGTTTTCTGGGGTCTCTGTACTGTTAGGTGGTCTAATGTCGCATAATACACACACCGGGTGGTTATATTGCAGCAGCCAGCGCGTCAGCCGTGAAAATGTCTATACATATTGTCATTTGGGGGTCTCTGTGCCCCACATAGTTTGGTATATCTATGCACATTGGGCATCAAACTGTTTAGTAGACCCCTATGTTTATATTTAGGATGCTTTATGCTGGTAATGATACATGGACAATACGATGCTGGAAAGTTGAAGCTTTGAGGCAATTTTCAAAATATTTTACCAAAACCGCCAAATTTGGCAAAGCCTTGCGACTCAGTAGTTTGGGGCAGAAAGGCATGGGTACCCATTTTAGATTCTGTATAATGTGTACTTTCCAAAAATATATGGGTTTGGGGGGTAAACATATATTTCTGTGTTTTTACCCCACAAAAATGCAGTCAATGTGTTGATTTTTCATTAGCTGAAGTTACCCACAGGACTATTTGTATGCGCTAACTTCATTTTGGGGCCTCTAACTGCCATATACTTTGGTAAACCTATGCACAGTGGGCACCAAACTGTTTGGAAGACCCCTGGCAATCATATTTAGGGTGTTTTTTTTTGGTGCGTAACGATACGTGGGTGATATGGTGCTGAGAAGTTGAAGCTTTGAGGCAATTTTCAGATATTTCACCAAAACCGACAATTGTGGGAAAGCCTTGCGACTCAGTAGTTTGGAGCAGAAAGGCATGGGTACCCATTTTAGATTCGGTAGAATGTGTACTTTCCAAAAATATATGGGTTTGGGGGGTAAACATATATTTCTGTGTTTTTACCCCACAAAAATGCAGTCAATGTGTTGATTTTTCATTAGCTGAAGTTACCCACAGGACTATTTGTATGCGCTAACTTCATTTTGGGGCCTCTAACTGCCATATACTTTGGTAAACCTATGCACAGTGGGCACCAAACTGTTTGGAGGACCCCTGGCAATCATATTTAGGGTGTTTTTTTTGGTGCGTAACGATACATGGGTGATATGGTGCTGAGAAGTTGAAGCTTTGAGGCAATTTTCAGATATTTCACCAAAACCGACAATTGTGGGAAAGCCTTGCGACTCAGTAGTTTGGAGCAGAAAGGCATGGGTACCCATTTTAGATTCGGTAGAATGTGTACTTTCCAAAAATATATGGGTTTGGGGGGTAAACATATATTTCTGTGTTTTTACCCCACAAAAATGCAGTCAATGTGTTGATTTTTCATTAGCTGAAGTTACCCACAGGACTATTTGTATGCGCTAACTTCATTTTGGGGCCTCTAACTGCCATATACTTTGGTAAACCTATGCACAGTGGGCACCAAACTGTTTGGAGGACCCCTGGCAATCATATTTAGGGTGTTTTTTTTTGGTGCGTAACGATACATGGGTGATATGGTGCTGAGAAGTTGAAGCTTTGAGGCAATTTTCAGATATTTCACCAAAACCGACAATTGTGGGAAAGCCTTGCGACTCAGTAGTTTGGAGCAGAAAGGCATGGGTACCCATTTTAGATTCGGTAGAATGTGTACTTTCCAAAAATATATGGGTTTGGGGGGTAAACATATATTTCTGTGTTTTTACCCCACAAAAATGCAGTCAATGTGTTGATTTTTCATTAGCTGAAGTTACCCACAGGACTATTTGTATGCGCTAACTTCATTTTGGGGCCTCTAACTGCCATATACTTTGGTAAACCTATGCACAGTGGGCACCAAACTGTTTGGAGGACCCCTGGCAATCATATTTAGGGTGTTTTTTTTTTGGTGCGTAACGATACATGGGTGATATGGTGCTGAGAAGTTGAAGCTTTGAGGAAATTTTCAGATATTTCACCAAAACCGACAATTGTGGGAAAGCCTTGCGACTCAGTAGTTTGGAGCAGAAAGGCATGGGTACCCATTTTAGATTCGGTAGAATGTGTACTTTCCAAAAATATATGGGTTTGGGGGGTAAACATATATTTCTGTGTTTTTACCCCACAAAAATGCAGTCAATGTGTTGATTTTTCATTAGATGAAGCTACCCACAGGACTATTTGTATGCGCTAACTTCATTTTGAGGCCTCTAACTGCCAGATACTTTGGTAAACCTATGAACAATGGCCACCAAACTGTTTGGAGGAACCCTGGCAATCATATTTAGGGTGTTTTTTCTTGGTGCGTAACGATACATGGGTGATATGGTGCTGAGAAGTTGAAGCTTTGAGGCAATTTTCAGATATTTCACCAAAACCGACAATTGTGGGAAAGCCTTGCGACTCAGTAGTTTGGAACAGAAAGGCATGGGTACCCATTTTAGATTCTGTAGAATGTGAACTTTCCAAAAATATATGGGTTTTGGGGGTAAACATATATTTCTGTGTTTTTACCCCACAAAAATGCAGTCAATGTGTTGATTTTTCATTAGCTGAAGTTACCCACGGGACTGTTTGTATGCGCTAACTTCATTTTGGGGCCTCTAAATGCCAGATACTTTGGTAAACTTATGAACAATGGCCACCAAAATGTTCAGAGGAACCCTGGCAATCATATTTAGGGTGCTTTTT